>NC_133648.1:302819130-303128868 GCF_009905375.1 Apium graveolens | reverse complement strand
CCCCGAGGTTGGAGGAAGCGGATATGCTGGGCGAAGCATAGCACGAGGGCAGTCGCCCCCCTATATACGAGGATTGGATCCTATCCCTGAAGATCGGGAATTTTCTGGTCCTTACACTGAGAGAGACTCCGAATCTTCGGACGATGAAGTGGCCCCGAGAAGGAGGCGTCCTGGAAAAGAGCCGATGGCCGATGGAAGGCAACGCCCCCAAAGCACCCCAGGGGCGAATCCCCAAGAAGTGCAGGAAAGGATCAGGGCTCATGAGGCTGAAATCCAAAGGCTGAGGCGTGATTTGGAAGCTCACCAGGCCACCAAACCCCATATGCCTCCTAGGGGGAGAAACCCTCCTCCTATCATAGACCTGGATGGTCCGGTACGAAGAAGGGCTGCTGTCCCAAGAACTGATCCAAGCAATCTTCTTCCCCTTGGAGATCCTGATGATCCAACTCCACCCTTCATAGAAGAGATAATGAAGGCCCATATCTCGAGAAAATTCAAGATGCCCACTATCAAAGCCTATGATGGCACGGGAGACCCCGCTAATCATGTTAGGACATTCTCTAATGCACTGCTGCTGCAACCCGTGAATGATGCTATAAAATGTCGGGCCTTCCCTCAAACCATGTCGGGTATGGCTCAAAGATGGTACAGTCGCCTACCCCCAAATTCTATTGGATCATTCAGAGAACTAAGTCAGGCTTTTATTAAGCAATTCATCAGTGGAAGAGTCCATGAGAAAAGTTCAGCATCTCTTATGAGTCTTGTGCAAGGAGCTAAGGAATCCTTAAGAGATTACCTGAATCGTTTTACAAAGGAGGCTTTAAAAGTCCCAGATCTTGATGATAAGGTAGCCATGATAGCATTGCAACAAGGAACTAGGGATGAGTTTTTTAAGATGTCTTTGGCCAAACGACCCCCTGAGAGCATGTTGCAGCTCCAAGAGAGGGCAGGGAAGTATATCAAGGTTGAAGAAAGTATGAGGAAGACCGTAGTAAGTAATGAGCCCACTGGAGGCAAGAAACGAAAAACTGATTTGGAGTATATCGCTAAGGACAAATATCCTAGAACCGAACAAAACCCTGATTCAACCCCCAAGAAGGGAGGACCTGGGCAAAAGTTCACTGAATACGCTAAGCTGAATGCTCCCAGAAGTCAGATTTTGATGGAGATTGAGAAAGACAGAGATATTCGCTGGCCTAAGCCCTTGAAGGCTGATCCCGCCAAGCTAGATAGGGGCAAGTATTGCAGGTTTCACAAAGATGTTGGCCATGACACCGATGAGTGTAGGCAATTGAAAGATGAAATTGAGTTTTTGATTCGAAAAGGAAGATTGAATAAGTATACTGGAGATGGAGGGGACAGAAATAATAATGGAAGGAAGAACTTTGAAGATCGTAGGAGGGACCAAGATGATCAGGGGCGGAATCCCCAACCTAGAGGACCGGTTATAAACACCATTTATGGAGGGCCGAGACCTCAAGGGCCTGTGATAAACACGATCTTTGGAGGTCCAACTGCTGCTGGATTGTCCAAAAATTCCAGAAAGGCATATACTAGAGAGGTTATGCATATTGTTGGAGAAGCCCCGAAGAGGGCCAGGACAGAAGTAACATTGGCTTTTGATGATTCCGACCTAGAGGGTGTGAAGTTTCCCCATGATGACCCGCTGGTCATAACACCAATAATAGGAAATAGCCCGGTTAAGAGGGTCCTTGTGGATAATGGTGCTTCTGTGGATATCTTGCTCCACGACACCTTTCTAAGGATGGGGTATAACGACTCCCAGTTAACACCAACCGACATGCCGATATATGGATTTGCTGGAGTAGAATGTCCTGTGGAAGGGATAATCAAGTTGCCAACCACCATAGGTACGGAGCCAAGGCAAGCAACGCAGATGCTGGATTTCGTGGTGGTAAAGGCTAGTTCAACTTATAATGCTATCATGGGGAGAACAGGGATACATGCCTTCAAGGCAGTCCCCTCTTCATACCATTCAGTTATGAAGTTTCCCACCCGAAACGGGATTGGAGAAGAGAGAGGAGATCAAAAAATGGCTAGAAGCTGTTATGTGGCCTCTTTGAGGGCAGATGGAGTCGGGGGGCAGGTTCTTCCTATTGAAGATATGGATGTTCGAGAAAATGATGAGAATAGAGGAAGGCCAGCAGAAGAATTGGTTTCGGTTCCTTTAGATCCCAAGAATCCTGAGAGGATGACTTTCATTGGAGCCACATTAGAGGAGCCCCTTAGAGGGAAGTTAGTGAAATTTTTGCAAGAAAATAGTGATGTGTTTGCATGGTCAGCAGCTGATATGCCAGGCATAGACCCGGAGTTAATTACTCACAAGCTAAACGTGGATCCAAGTCGGAAGACAGTGAAACAAAAGAAAAGAAATTTTGCCCCGGAAAGACAAGAGGCTATAAAGCAGGAAGTGGAAAAGCTCTTAGAGGCTGGTTTCATTGAGGAGATTCAATTTCCGGAGTGGTTAGCAAACCCTGTAATGGTGAAGAAGGCTAATGGAAAGTGGAGGATGTGTATAGACTTCACCGATCTGAATGATGCATGCCCCAAAGACTGTTTTCCGCTGCCTAGAATTGATACTTTGATTGATGCCACCGCTGGACATGAGATGCTGAGTTTCATGGATGGGTTTAGCGGATACAACCAGATCAAAATGCATAAGGATGACATTCCAAAGGTATCATTTATCACTGACTTTGGTGTTTATTGTTATCTTGTTATGGCGTTTGGTCTCAAGAATGCAGGAGCCACCTATCAAAGGTTGGTGAATAGAATTTTTAAGGATCTTATTGGTAAGACTATGGAAGTCTATGTTGATGACATGTTAGTCAAGAGTCTAGTAAAGACTGATCATATAGCCCATTTAAGGGAAGCTTTTGAGGTCCTGAAGTACCACAAGATGATGTTGAATCCGACGAAGTGTGCTTTCGGAGTAGGATCTGGAAAATTCTTGGGATTGATGGTCTCAAAGAGGGGAATTGAGGCTAACCCCGATAAAATAAAGGCGATCCTGGACATGGAACCCCCCAAAACTGTCAAGGATGTTCAGAAGCTCACAGGAAGGGTTGCTGCGTTAGGACGATTCATCTCCAAGTCAGGAGACAAGTGCTTGTCATTTTTCAAGTCACTGAAGAACATCAAAGACTTTGTATGGAATGAGGAAAATCAGAAGGCATTTGAAGAGTTAAAGAAGTATATGGGCCAGGCCCCGTTGTTGGCTAAGCCAGTTCTGAGCGAAGTTTTATTCTTGTACTTGGCTGTTTCAGAAAGCGCTTTGAGCGCGGTTTTGGTTAAGGAGGAACTGAAAGTCCAGAAACCCGTATACTATGTCAGCAAAATCTTGCATGGTGCAGAGTTGAATTATTCAACTATTGAGAAATTCGCTTTAGCCTTGGTGATGGCTTCAAGAAAGCTGCGTCCTTATTTTCAAGCTCACCAGATTGAAGTGCTAACAAATCAGCCGCTGAGAAACATCATTCACAGTCCCAAGGCGAGTGGGAGACTGATTAAGTGGGCAATAGAGTTGGGAGAGTTCGATCTCAAGTATAAGCCGCGTACGGCCATAAAAGCCCAGGCACTAGCTGACTTCGTGGTGGAATGTACCATACCCAACCAAGAAGTCGGGGGGCAGGAAGATACCATACCTCAAGACAAGGGAGTCGACAAGGAGGACAAGGAGAAAGAATATTGGGTTCTCTATTTTGATGGAGCATCAAAAACAAATTCCAGTGGAGCAGGGTTGGTTTTGCAAAGCCCTGATGGATTCCTAATTGAGTATGCTATGAAGCTAGACTTCCCAACCACAAACAATGAGGCAGAGTATGAAGCCCTGATTGCTGGCCTTGGTCTAGCTGGGACACTTAGAGTCAAAAACTTAAAGGTCCGTGGAGACTCAAAGTTGATCATATCCCAGGTAAAGGGAGAATTTGAAGCAAGGGATGGTACGATGGCTAAATATGTTCGCCTAGTAAGGGCTGTGATGACCCAATTTAATGAATGCCATGTTGAACACATTCCAAGGGAAGAAAATGCTAAAGCAGATGCGCTATCAAAGTTTGCTTCATCTGAGATTGAAGAAAGTTCAGGAAGTGTGTACTTCCGTGTTTTGAAGACACGAAGCATAGATGTTAAGCTTGTGGCTCCCGTAGACTTGGGGACGTCATGGATTGATCCCATCAAGGCTCACATTCAGACCGGTTGGTTACCAAGCGATGCAATTGAGGCACGGAAGTTAACTGTTCGAGCACTAAGGTACTCTTTGATAGATGGGATTCTATATAAGAGATCTTTCGTGGTTCCTTACTTGAGGTGTCTCAGGCCCGATGAGGCACGCTTGGCTCTTGAGGAAGTGCATGAAGGCATTTGCGGGCAGCACTTGGGGGGCAGGGCCTTGGCTCATAAGTTAACCCGTTTAGGCTTTTATTGGCCAGAAATGATGGCTGATGCCAAAGAATATGTAAAGAAGTGTGATCGTTGTCAGAAGCATGCACCAGTCGCCAGACAACCCCCCGAGATGCTGACCTCTATCAACTCACCTATTCCCTTTGCTATGTGGGGGATGGATATTCTAGGGCCTTTTCCTATGGCCACAGCACAAAGGAAGTTTCTGATTGTAGCCATTGATTATTTCACCAAGTGGATCGAAGCCAAACCTTTGGCCAAAATCACAACTAAGCAGGTTGCACAATTCCTGTGGGAAAACATTATGTGCCGATATGGAATTCCCCGTATCCTCGTCACTGACAATGGAACACAATTCAACAACGAGGAATTCAAGAAGTATTGTGAAGAAAATGAAATTGAGTTACGATTCACCTCTGTGGCTCACCCGCAAGCCAATGGGCAAGCGGAGGTAGCAAATCGGATAATCCTGGATGGATTAAAGAAAAGAATCGAGAAGTCGAGAAATAATTGGGTGGACGAGATACTTCCCATATTATGGGCCTATAGGACTACCTGTAGAGTCACGACAGGAGCAACTCCCTTCTTGTTGGCATATGGGGCAGAAGCGGTAGTTCCCGTGGAAATATCACATTCCTCTCCGAGGATTCAGGCTTTTGATGAAAAAGAAAATGAGGAAGGGCAGAAGTTAGCCCTGGATTTAATCGATGAAGTGCGAGATAAAGCACACGCAAAGATAGTAGAATATCAGAAAAAGGCTTCATTCTACTACAACCTAAGGGTTAAAGAGAGGTTTTTCAAACAAGGTGACCTAGTCTTGAGAAAAATAGAGGCTTCTGGTGTCGGACAGAAAGGAAAGCTTGCCCCAAATTGGGAAGGGCCGTATAGAGTCAAGAGCGTTCAGGGTAGAGGAACCTACAAGCTGGAGACTATGGATGGTTTTGAAGTCCCGAGAACCTGGCACGCACAAAACCTGAAGGTTTACTATGTGTGAGATGGTCGAAGTACGATTCTCACTTGTCATTGACAAGTAGGTTTAAAAGCACCTTGAAGCTTTGCTTGCATAGGATTTTATATTCTAGTAGAATTCACATTGTCTAGTTATTGTTGATTAGGGTCGAACCCATGCTATGTAAGGTTTTGGAAAACCAGACTTCATATTAAAGAGTTTGAAATTATTTCTATCTAAGGATGTTTAAGGTTCAAATGCATATTAAGATTGTAAAGATAAAACAGAAAAAGGCAAGAAAAGCAACATATAGAATACAAGCCCCGAAGGGTAATAAGTTCTGAATGCGATTAAGTCAATACATAGAAAGCCACAATGGGCCAAACAAGAAAAACAAAATACTCAAAGATCCTTGAAGAAGTCATCATCGATGTTTCCTTCATTGGCAGCAGAAGAAGGAACTGGAACATGATCAGCACCTCGAGGAGAAACAGCTTCGGCCTCAGCAGAAGAAGCAAGAATAGGAGAAAGAGGGATGTCATCAAGAAGAGGCTCTCTCCCAGGAATGTCAGGGACTGGATAGGCAGTGAGAGTCACCTCCGGAATCTTCTTCCCAATCTCCTCTACTATCTGCTCCCAACAGCTAGAAAAGGTCTCCGGGAAGTTAGCATCGTACTCAGTATTTAGGACATCCTGAAAGTCCTGAGATGCCTTATACTCAGCTATCACCTCAGCTCGGGCCCTTTGAGCATCCAGCTCCAGCTTACGAACTTTCTCCTTCTCATCCGCCAGCTCCTTCTCTACCTCACGGAAACGAGTGAAGTTGGCCTCAGAAGCCTTGAGGTACCTATCCCTGTCCCTCTCAGCAATAGTTAGGCTGGTCCTCACATCCTTCAAATTGTGAAGGGCAGCCTGGAGATAGGTATTCATCTGCATGAACATATCAAAGTACAGTAAGTAATTAAAAAAAAAATAGTTAAAAAAGGAAGAGGCTTACAGAAGCCACGGCCTGAGCACCCAGACGCTCAATCTGTAGGTCATCAGAAGACTCTACGATCTCAGCCCTGTCACGAGGCGTGATCACACTCTGAGACCAAACGGCGGCAGCCTCGGAACTCCCTACTACCGTGTCCCTCCTCTGAAGGCCCCAAGTGACGGTGAAGGGAGAGGTATCTTCATCAAGGCTAGGAGGCCTCTGGGATAAAAAGGTAGGGACGACCTCCTGAACCGTGACTGAAGGGCCGTCACCAATCCTAACCCGCTTGTCGCGGTGGGTCTCAACAGCAGAGCCCTGGGCGGCACGGGCCTCCCGCTTCTTGAAGATCGTGTCCAAAGCGGCCTTAGCTGCAGGCAAATACGAACACATAAGAAAAAGGACAAATAGAGAAAGGAGAAAATGGAACAAAAAGGGGAAAGAAATACCCTCGGGACCGAGGTCACTTAGACCTAAACTTTGCAAATTACCCTCTGAAAGGATGAGAGCGCAATGGTGCAAGTTATCAGCAGTAATAGCCTTGATGGCCGCATCCTCATCTATCCCCAATTTTAGGTCTCTTAAAGACCCGTCTATACTTTTTGAGAAGTTGGGCCTGAAAAAATGATCCCAACCCTCCTCGGAATCCAGAAATACAAAAAACCACTCACTCTTCCATGTTGGATACGAGTCGGGGTTGGTGCCAGAAATAAAGCAGGAACGGGCCAAGGATCTATGAACTATTTTGACCCATCCTTGGTCCTCAGAAGCATTTACAAATTTAAATAAGTAACGAAAGACACAAACATTTGGCTCGAAACCGTGTTTACGAGATTGGGCCATATAACAGTGAATAAAACGCCAAGAGTTGGGTGTGAGTTGGGTCGGACAGACTCGGGCCTCAGCCAAGAGGCGAAAAACAAAAGGATGAGGAGGTAGGCGAAAACCAGCATAGAAGGTTTCCTTATAGACCCGAATGGCCCCAGGTTTTGGGTAGCAGGCCCTATCATTTGGGCCTGGAGCCTCGGCCCTATAAGGGTGAGAAATGCCAAAAAGGCGGGCTATGGTGCCTACTTGATCTAGACCAAATCTAGAAGGATAATTATATGCATCTAAGTGTAACATGTTAGGAAAGGCTTGCCCGAATTCGGTTAAAAGATCCCTAAGAGAAATAACTGAGGAATGTACAAGAGATTTTTTACCTCGGCTGGCCCTAGAGGGACGGGCGACAGCTTGGGGGACATGGGAGTGAGATGAATCGGAATCCGCCATGAATGAAGACAAAAACCCAGGAAGCTCTTGAAAGTAAGTGAAGAAGATGAAGATTCAAACGGAATCTTCAAAATCAGCCCAGAAAGCGGTGGAGTATAAAGCCGGAAATAGCTTGGAGGTGGCGATTCTTAAGAGACTAATTGCAGAGTTGAAGTTTAGAAATTTTTGTGAAGGTGAAGTGTGAGAAATGAACTCACACTCCACCTCTTATATAGAGGAGCTCAAAGATGCACAAATGGGCCTGGGCCTAAGAAAAAGGCGGGAAGCCCATAAGATTTGAATTTTGAAAAGATTTAAAATCAAAGTTCATTGAATGAATCAAAGCTCGAACAACCTCCAACAACGCCCAGGAGACAATATTCCTAGGCGCTGTTGGAAGGATGTCTCCTAGGCGGGGGTCAACAACGCCTAGGAAGTATGGGGCCTCCAACAACGCCCAGGAGACAATATTCCTAGGGGCTGTTGGAAGGATGTCTCCTAGGCGGGGGTCAACAACGCCTAGGAAGTATGGGGCCTCCAACAACGCCCAGGAGACAATATTCCTAGGGGCTGTTGGAAGGATGTCTCCTAGGCGGGGGTCAACAACGCCTAGGAAGTATGGGACCTCCAACAACGCCCAGGAGACAATATTCCTAGGCGCTGTTGGAAGGATGTCTCCTAGGCGGGGGTCAACAACGCCTAGGAAGTATGGGACCTCCAACAACGCCCAGGAGACAATATTCCTAGGCGCTGTTGGAAGGATGTCTCCTAGGCGGGGGTCAACAACGCCTAGGAAGTATGGGACCTCCAACAACGCCCAGGAGACAATATTCCTAGGCGCTGTTGGAAGGATGTCTCCTAGGCGGGGGTCAACAACGCCTAGGAAGTATGGGGCCTCCAACAACGCCCAGGAGACAATATTCCTAGGCGCTGTTGGAAGGTCGTCTCCTAGGCGGGGGTCAACAACGCCTAGGATGCATTATGCAATAAAAGCCAATTTTCTGATTATTTAATTAATCAGAAAATGGGCTAAAAGTAAGAAAATTGCTGAAAAATTCCAAAAAATAGGGAAAAACAAAAGCAAAAATTCCCAGAAGATCAGGAAAATTAAAAAATAATTTTCAATAATTATTTTTAATATTCTTGAAAAATTAGGGGAAAATACCTGTGAGTACCAAAATAAGGAAATTCCTTAAATATTTTCTGAAAAATATTAATAAGGAATAAATCCAGAAAATTAAAGGATAAATCCCAGAAATAAGGGAAAAAAATCCAGAAAAATAAGGAAATTCCTTAAATATTTTCTGAAAAATGTTAATATTTTCAGAAATAAGGAATAAATCCAGAAAATTAAGGATAAATCCCAGTAAATTAGGGAAAAATCCAGAAAATTAGGGAAAAATCCCAGAAGTAAGGGAAAAATTCCTGGAAATTAAAGATAATTCCTGAATCAAAGGAAAATTCATTGTAAATGTGTAGGTCACCCCACACTTTACAGAAAAACGAAACCCTGTAAGGGAACAGATAGACTTAACTTCTGCGAAACCTAATCAATGTTTCCCAAAAGTTGGGGGGCAAATGATAGGGATAAATAAATTATGATTGTATAATTAAATACTGCATTAATTATACAAGCTGTGGGCTGCTAGACCCAATAAAAAGATATATGATACTCAGACCAGAAAGGTTAAGCCTGATGGACCAGATCAGGCCTGATGGAATAAAAAGGCCCAAAAGCCCTGATTATTAATTAATTACGAAATTAATTAATAAGGGACAAAACAGATGTTGAAAAGAGTCCCGATAAGAATATAAATCCTTGGAGATTAGCCTCAAGGGGACCTAAAAGGATAAGGAATCAATTTCCTACTATCTAGGACTCCAAAGTCCATTCTAACTATGAGACTTGCCCACCAAGTCTCCTATACCAAGTCCAATTCAAGGACTCCCAACATCTATATAAGGGGTCTCATCCCATAAATCAGAACTACGTTTTTTGGCTTGATTCTCTAATTCACAGAGATACGTAGGCATCTCGTAAAGGCAGAGTTAAGCTACGAAACATGAGAGCAGCCATTAAAGGCCTTGAGCTCCCGAATCTCAGTAATAAATACAGCAATTATATATACTAGTTTTAATCCATAACATCTATAAATTACAAGAGTGACAACATAAAATAGCTTAGAATTTTAGGAATTTAATAAAATCAAATTCGAAATTTATAAATAAAAAATAATTTTTAAAAACTATTTTTCTTAAAGAATTAAAATGAATTTATAACATATATAAATAGAAATTAATGCACTTCTTATTTCCTAAAATTCCATATAATATCATACAAGCATATAATCACATAATCATGCACCTTAACATAGATTCACATATCACGTATCGTAATGAAATATATTTAATCATAAAATTTTCCTTTTTACTAATATTCATTCTTCGCGTAACCGGTCGCGTCCTGCCTCATGGCCCGACGCTGAGCGTTTTCAACTACGCTTCACAATCATTCTCTTTATACTAGCTGGCACGTCAAACTGGAATATAATATTTATTTAAATATTTTCATTCTCACATAATAACACATAATTCACATAATTACACTTTACTCGCATAATTAATTCGCGAAAATTCTCAGTCATTACATTATACCCCCCTTAAAAGGATTATGTCCTCAGAATCTAATCTAAACAAATAGAATGGGGATATTTCTCTCGTAATTTACTTTCTAATTTCCAAGCTGACTCTTCTATCCTGGGATTTCTCCACAAAACTCTAACTAGAGGCACCACTTTATTTCTAAGCGCTTTTTCTTTACGATCTAGAATTTATACTGGATGCTCCACATATGATAGATCTCGTTGAATTTTCACGGGTCCTAGCTCAATCATGACTAGTATCAGCATTATACTTCTTCAGAAGAGAAACGTGAAAGACGTTATGAAGATGTTGCATCTGCGGAGATAACGCTAACTTATATGCTACTTTCCAATTTGCCTTAGCACTTCGAATGATCCAGTGTATTTAGGACTCTGCTTGTCGTTCTTCCCGAATATGGATAGACCTTTCCATGGAGGGATCTTTAACAATACTTTGATCGCGGGTACGAACATCGCATTTTTTTTCTCTTTCATCTGTTGCATCAACAATGGGCTAATAATTTGTGTTCGCCAACTTCGTCCCAGTAGGTAGGCAATCTGCACTTTCTTCCATACAATGCCTCGTAAGGCGGCATGTTGATAATTGTGTGATAACTATTATTATAAGAGAATTCAATTAAAGGAAAAAGGTCATCTCAATTCTCTTTGAAATCCAAAGTTCGCAACGTACCTTCGATTGTTTGAATAGTCCTTTCGCTTTATCCGATGTTCTGCGGATGATATGCCTTATTCATTTTTCAATTTAGCTTCCAAATGATCATGAAATTGTCGCCAAGATCTCGAGTTAAATTTTGGATTTCTACTGAATACGATAGACACTGGAACTCCGTGACGCATCACGATTTCATCCACATACATCTTAACTAAAATTTACCAATGAGAATCTTTCACTGATATGCAAGAAACGCGCTGACTTTGTCAATCAATCAATTATTACCCATATTGCGTCATAATTAGACTTAGTCTTTGGTAATCTTACCACGAAATTCATCGCGATAAGCTCCCATTTCCGTTCAGGTATGTCTAGTGGTTGAAGTAATCCACTCGGTAGCTGATGTTCCGCTTTTACTTTCTGGCATGTATAGCATTTACTTATCCATTTGGAAATCTTCCTTTTTTTATATTTGGCCACCAAAAACTTTTTTAAGTCCTTTTACATTTTTGTACTTCTATGGTGAATCAATAATCTTGAGTTATGCGCTTTATGAAGAATCTCGTGTTTCAATTCCATAACATTAAAAATTTCAGATATGCGAGCAACTTGGTATATTCCTTTATTATCCTTTTGAGCCTTAATTTATTTTCCAGACAACTTATCCTTCTCGTGGTTCATCATTTGTTCTTGATGATGTCGAATCTTTTCTAAAATTTCCGGCCAAAAATTCATTGCATACATTTCCTCACTTCCCATTTCCAAATTCGCACTCCTATTTCCAACTTCCCAAAATCCTTGATTAATTCCTCAGATAGAGTTTGACACATTCAACCCTCATTTATGGCTTAGCACATCTGCTACAACATTCACCTTTCCGGGAGGATAACTGATAATACCGTCGTAATCTTTGATCAATTCCAACCATCTCCTACGCCACATAGTCAATTCTTTCTACGTAATAATATACTTTAAGCTTTTGTGGCTCGTATAAATCTCACACTTTACACCATACAAATAATGCCTCCAAATCTTAAGGGCAAATATAATCGATGCTAATTCTAGATCATGCGTAAGATATTTCTGCTCGTGTGGCTTTAATTTCCTTGTCACAAATACTATCACTTTCCCGTGTTGCATCAACACACAACCTAGCCCTTTATACGAAGGATCGTTGTAGATCACAAACATACCCTTTCGTCGGGTGAAAACTACACTGATGCGGTTACCAACCTTTTCTTTAACTTTTGAAAGCTTCCTTCGCACTTATCCGTCCAAACAAACTTTTCATTCTTCCTTGTCAACTTAGTCAATGGGACAACAATCTTAGAAAAATCTTATACAAATCTCCTGTAATACCCTGCTAATCCAAGAGAGCTTATGAATTCTATAGGAGACTTAGGCCTATCCCAATTCGTCAAAGCTTCTATTTTGGCTGGGTCTACTTTTAATACCTTCAATGTTAAATACATATCCAAGAAATTGAACTTCCTTTAACCAAAACTCAAGCTTCGAAACTTTGCATATAACTTCTCTTTCCTCAAAATCTCCAAAGAAATCCTCAAATGTTCCATGTATTTTTCCTCCGTCTTGGAGTATATCAAGATATCGTCAACAGATAATACGATCACTGTAACGTCTGGGAAAAATTATGTTTGTATTATATCATATTTATAATAAATTATGTGTGTTAATGTGTCATTTATGTGTAATGGGTGTAAAACCCTAATTGCTATGTGTTAAGTGCATTCTGTATCGTCCAGGTATTTTCAGGGTATTTTTCAAATATTTATTTTGAATTTATAGCTTTCATATCAAAAGTTAAACGACCTGAATCATGATATTATAGCTGATATTTCAAATAGAATGATGAGCCTTATTTTTCCTCAAACGGCTTCTATCATCGCATTATTCTGAACATCTAGGTATCTTATAAATTTTCTCATTTCGCGAAAAATGACTTTTCTGGGCCCCATTGGGTGTTAAAAACCACACAAAAATCACATTTTTATTTTTATAAAATTATAGGACATTCATTTATACCATTTCTTTGTTTTTTGCATTACTCGCAATTTTTGGGAAATTTTGGCATATATATTGTATATATAAAATATTTATAAATTAAATTTTAATACTAAAAAATTATAAAATTAGGGGCCAATTAATTTTAAAAGATGTAGAATTAGGGCATTAATTTTAATTAGGAGTATTATTTTACTACTATAAATAGCCTAATTTTTATTTAATTAATTATAATTAATCATTAAAAATCAGAAAATTAGGAAAATTCTCTGCAGTCGTGTTAGGGTTTACAATTCGGGTCAAGAATTCGAGCAGTGATTCCTATCAGTTTCCGGCATCGATTACAGACATGTAAGTACTCAAAATGAAGCTCTTGAGTTGTTCTTTCTGTTGGTATCATCGATTTCATGTTTAAATTAGTATATTTTTGATTTCGATTCTAGGGTTCATAACTGGAATTTGGGGTTTTTATTTCTAGGGGTTATTAAATGATTTTGATGGCTGATATAACTTCCCTGTGTTGTAAGCAATCGATTGACACTAATTAATTTAACAAACGATACTTGAATCGATGAATTCGATTTCTAGGGTTTATGCTTAATTTTTAATTAGTCGTTTCTGATTTTACAGATAGCTGAGGTATATAGTGATATAGGGGTTTGATTGTGTATGTTTCAAGCTTTATTTTAAGCTATAGATTGAATTTTTCATGTACAAATCTGCGATCTCGATTTTTTGATCGGAAAACTTTGAAGTTTGGCCGGAGATATGGATTCCAGGATGATTAAGAATTGTTTTTGCCAGAAATAGATTGGTGAAGTGATGAGAAATGATTTGGCATCGAAAATACTATCAAACGGTACCTGTTTGGTCGATATTGGAGCATCGCCGGAGTCCGGGAACTCGCTGGATACTGGGTTGATTCGGGCAAGTTCATCCCGACCCGGGATGTTCTTCCTCAACCCATTTCAACCCGGTTTTGATCTGTTTCTGTCAGATTTCCTTTTCTGACAAATGATTCTGGAAAATATTTTATTTTTATTTTATTTAAATTATAAAATCAGTTTTATTTATTTTATAAATTGATAAATTAATTATTTAATTAATTGATTTATATTATAAATAATTCTAAAATATTTTCTAAAAATCAGTTTTAATTATTTTTTAATTATATATTATTTATTATTTATTAAATATTTAAAAATGATTAATTATTTTGATAATTAATCAAATAAATTTCAATAAATCATAATAAATTCATATTAATTCCAAAATTTTAGAAAAATTATTTTTAGTTCTGATTTTTATTGAATAATTATTTAAAAATTATTTTAGGATTTTATAATTAGTAATAATTATTTCTATTGAATAATAAATTAATTTATCTATTTTTAATTGATATTAATTAGACCGTTAGTCCGATTCGAACAAGACGGAAGCCCTTTGACTCAGAAAAATGAATTATTTTCATTTAAAATAATATTAAAACCTAATTTCTTTTAGAAACTAGTTGACCCTTGATATTTATTTGATTATAAGCCGAATCGCGTGTAGAGACGAATCCGATAAATCCCAAAAAATAGGAATCGAGTCAGATAATGATCAGTTAAGCAAACAGTGAGTCGATTTTGATTCTAAAAATTATTTTAACCATAAAAATGATTATGTGGGTTATGTGCTTATGTGTATTATGTGGTTAATCGAGTATTTCTTGTTAATAAATGATATATGAGTCAATAATACGCGCATGGGTAGACAATAGGAATGACATGAAGTCGGTGCGAGACGCAATTGAAGTAGAAAATGACTAAATCAGCCTATTTCTCTAACAGAAGCTAAGCTAGCAAGGCAGATTGAGCCGGTGATAGACGCAGGTGACATACTTGAAGTGAGTCGTGTGGAAGGCAAGTTTTTCCCCTATTCTAATTTCAGAATAGTGATATTTCTTCAGATTCATATCACGCTTACACTTTTTTTATCCTTATTCATAAACACTGATACACACTTGTTGATCACTTGTTGATATTCATATCGATTATTGATTTTTCCTTTTCTTTGAATTCCTTATTCATATTCCAATGTTACACATACACATTGGTATATTCTGGTGATTAGAATATATCAAAGCATACCGATTATTCCGGTTGCCTATTGGTACTTTTAAGCAGTTTCAGTCGGTTAAGCGTCCAGAATTTGAGGCAGATCCTATTAAGGCTACCATTTGGTTGAAAGAAATAGAGAAAGCATTTGCACTTGTGAAGGTAGGTGAAGACCAGAAGACTGATTTTGCTAGTTACTTGTTGAAAGGAGAATCAACTATTGGTGGGAATCTAAGAAGGCTTGAGAAGGTGAAGACGTTATTGCCTAAGATAGGTTTAAAGAGTTGTTCTTAGAGAAACATTTTCCTCGCTATATGAAGAATCAAATACAGATTAAGTTTTTGGAACTGAAGCAGGGAAGTATATCCGTGACAGAATATGAAGCTAAGTTTACTGAATTAGCTAGATTTGTTTCAGAACAAGTTGATACTGAAGAAAAATGAGTCCAAAGATTTCAAGAAGGATTACGACCATGGATTCACGGCCAAGTTGCAGTTTTTGAACTAACGACTTATACCGCCGTGGTCCAGAAAGCCCTGATTATTGAGGGAGAAAGCGAAAGATCCCAAAAGGAAAGAGGACAGGGAATTTTCCAAATCCGCCCCAACAGGAAGTCGGGATTCCAAGCCCGGATAAATATGAATTTTAAAAAGATAAGACAAGGCAACCAACAAACAGGTAATCGTTTCCAAGCTCCCAGCCAGCAGGGAATTGTCAGAGTCCCAGTGTCGTACTGCAAGAATTGTGGTTGAAAACATACCGGTGTCTGTATTAAAGCAAATGTGACGTGTTTCAAATGTAAGAAGAAAGGGCACTATTCTAATGAATGTCCAACGGGAAAAACAGAAGTCACTTGCTTCTACTGTGGAAAGAAATGGCATATCGCTAGGAATTGCAAATGACGAGCAATGACAGCTAGTATTCCCAAAGTGTTGGCATTACCTCCTCCACCGCAGCTTAATCAACCTAGAGCAAGGACTTTCAATATGATAATGAAAGAAGCCGTGGAAAGTCCTAGTGTAATTACAGATACGCTTTTGGTGAATTCAGTAAATTCAAAAGTACTAATTGATTCTGGAGCTACACGTTCATTTATTTCTGAATAATTCCTTGATAAGTTATATTGTGAAATTGAATGGTTGGGCGAGACGTTAATTATAAAATTAACGAATGACGACCGAGTTCCGGTAGATCGAGTATGTCCTGCGTGCGATATCGAAATAGCCGGACATCATTTATCTGTAGACCTGATTCCTTTTAGGATAGGAGAGTTTGACATTATTTTGGAAATGGATTAGTTAGCTTGTCATAATGCTCAGATCGATTGCGCGAACAAGAAAGTAAAATTGCAAACTGCAGAAAATCCAACGGTAACGTTCAAAGGCAAAAAATAGCGGAATAAATTTCTGACAGTAATGCATACCCAACGATTGCTTCGACAAGGATGTGAAATGTATATAGCCTACGTGTTAGATACCGATAAGGGGAGTCCCAAAATAGAAGATATTTCAGTTGTGTGTGAATTTTCTGATGTCTTTCCAGACGAGTTTCCAGGGTTACCACCAGACCGAGAAATTGAATTTATGATTGACTTAGCGCCAGGTACAGAACCAATCTCGAAAGCTCCGTATCGAATGACACCAGTCGAGATGAAAGAATTGTCAACACAATTGCGAGATCTTCTAGACCGAGGAATCATAAGACCCAGTGTATCCCCATGGGGTACACCGATATTGTTCATAAATAAGAAAGACGACAGCATGCGACTATGCATTGATTATCGGGATTTGAATAAGCTTACTATCTAGAATAAATATCCTTTACCGAGAATCGACGATTTGTTCGAATAGCTAAAAGGAGCCGCATGATTTTCGAAGATAGATTTCAGATCAGGCTATCATCAATTGAAGATTAAAGTTGAAGATATCCCCAAGACTGCTTTTTGTACTAGATACGAACATTATGAGTTTCTTGTAATTGCATTCGGTTTGACCAACGCGCCAGCAGCATTCATGGACTTGATGAACATGATATTCAAGAGGTACCTGAATAAATTCATGATTGTATTTATTGATGACATCTTGATCTACTCGAAAACAGAAGAAAAGCATGCCGAGTACTTGAGGATTGCTTTGGAAATTCTAAGGAAAGAACAATTGTACGCGAAATTCTCGAAATGTGAATTCTGGTTGAAGGAAGTACAATTTTTAGGGCATATCATCAGTAGAGAAGGCATAGTTAACCCAGCAAAGATTGAAGCTGTGTTGAACTGGGAAAGACTGAAGACACCAACCGAAGTTCGAAGTTTCTTAGGATTGGCAGGGTACTATAGAAGATTTGTCAAAGATTTTGCGAAAATAGCTACGCCACTGACCAAGTTGACTCGAAAAAGTGAAAAGTTCGTATGGGATGACAAATGTGAAGGAAGTTTTCAGGAACTGAAGAATCGGTTAGTAACGGCACCGGCACTTGTATTGCCAGACGAACATGGAATTTTTGTCATTTATAGCGATGCTTCATACCGCGGATTAGGATGTGTACTAATGCAACATGGTAACGTCATTGCATATGCCTCGAGATAATTAAAACCTCATGAACAGAAGTATCCTACACATGATCTGGAATTAGTAGCGATTGCATTTACATTGAAACTCTGGAGACACTATCTTTATGGTGAAAAATGCGAAATCTACACAGTTCATAAAAGTTTGAAGTGCATCTTTACACAGAAGGAGCTTAAAATGAGGCAACGCCGATGGCTGGAATTGATTAAAGATTACGATGTTACGATCAGTTATCATCCAGGGAAAGCGAACATTGTGGCAGATGCGCTGAGCCGAAAAGAAAGATTGAATTTGTTAACTTCATCTGAAGAATTAGCCAAGGAATTTGACAAGTTAGAAATTGAGATTCGTGTTCCTAATGAATCTACTGAAGCTATCTACGTGATGACTTTTCAACAAGATTTATTGGAAAAGATTCGATGATGTCAAGAAGAAGTGATGGGTCAAGATGACAACTTAACGGGAGAAGAAATCACAACCCAGAAGGATAACGAAGAAATTCTACGCTTTGCATCAAGAGTCTGGATCCCTAATGTGGCTGACTTAAAGGAAGAGATATTACGAGATGCACATAGTTCAAAATATTCCATTTATTTGGGAAGTACAAAAATGTACCGCAATCTGGCCAAATATAAAGAAGGAGATAGCAGAATGGGTAAGTAAATGCTACACATGTCAACGAGCTAAAATGGAACATTAACGTCCCAGTGGATTACCGCAACCATTGGATATTCCAGAATGGAAATGGGAACATTTAGCAATGGATTTTGTGGTAGGATTTCCAAGAACTAAAGCAAATCATGATGCGATATGGGTAATCATTGACAGACTAACAAAGTCGGCACATTTTCTACCGATTAATGAAAGATTTTCACTCGACAAGCTAGTACACTTATATCTCAAGGAAATTGTGATGCGACATGGAGATCCAATATCTATCGTGTCTGATCGAGATCCCCGTTTCAATTCAAGATTTTGGAGACAATTTCAAGAATGTCTTGGAACCAAATTAAATATGAGTACCGCTTATCATCCGCAAACTGATGGGCAAAGTGAAAGAACTATCCAAATAATCGAAGACATGTTACGAGTTTGTGCGATTGATTTCGAAGGCAGTTGGGATGAGCATTTACCATTAGTCGAATTTTCTTACAATAATAGCTATCATGCAAGCATTGGAATGCCGCCTTACGAAGCTTTATATGGAAGAAAATGCAGATCACCAGTGTATTGGGATGAAGTTGGAGAACGTAAGATTTTGGGTCCAGAATTAATCCAACAAACTAAAGAAAAGATAGAACTTATTCGGAAATGACTAGATGCAATGCAAAATCGGCAACGCAAATATGCAGATCAAGCTAGGAAGGATATGGACTACCAAGAAGGAGAGCACGTGCTACTCAAAATATCGGCATGGAAAGGATTGACCAGATTTGGCAACAAGGGTAAATTGAAGCCACGATACGTCGGACCATTTGAAATCTTGAAGAAAATGGGAAAAGTTACGTACAAATTTGCCTGACCGCCTCATATGCAACACATTCACAATGTGTTTCACGTATCGATACTTAAGCGATATAATCCTGATTCTAGGCATGTAATAGAATATGAACTGGTAGATATCCAACCTGATTTGTCTTTCATAGAATAGCTGGTAAGAATTTTAGATCGACAAAAGAAAGTGTTGAGGAATAAGTATGTATCTTTAGTGAGAGTTTTGTGGAGAAACCCTATGGTTGAAGAATCAACCTGGGAACTTGAGAGTGAGATGTTAGAGAAATATCCTCATTTATTTTCTTAGCGAGATTCTGAGGACATAATCCTATTAAGGGGGGAAGGATGTAACATCTTGGAAAAATTACATCTGTATTATATCATATTTATAATAAATTATGTGTGTTAATGTGTCATTTATGTGTAATGGGTGTAAAACCCTAATTGCAATGTGTTACGTGCATTCTGTATCGTCCAGGTATTTCAGGGTATTTTTCAGATATTTTATTTTGCATTTAAAACTTTCATATCAAAAGTTATATGACCCGAATCATGATTTTATAGCTGATATTTCAAATAAAATAATGAGCCTTATTTTTCCTCAAACGGCTTGTATCATCGCATTATTCTTAACATCTAGGTATTTTATAAATTTTCTCAATTCGTGAAAAATGACTTTTCCGGGCCCCATTGGGTGTTAAAACCCCCACAAAAACCATATTTTTATTTTTATAAAATTATAGGACTTTCATTTATACTATTTCTTTGTATTTTTGCATTATTCACAATTTTTGGGAAATTTTGGCATATATATTGTATATATAAAATATTTATAAATTAAATTTTAATACTAAAAAATTATCATATTAGGGGCCAATTAATTTTAAAAGACGTAGAATTAGGACCTTAATTTTAATTAGGAGTATTAATTTTACTACTATAAATAGCCTAATTTTTATTTAATTAATTATATAATTAATCATTAAAAATCAGAAAATTAGGAAAATTCTATGTAGTCGGGTTAGGGTTTACAATTTGGGTCAAGAATTCGAGCAGTGATTCCGATCAGTTTTCGGCATCGATTATAGACTTGTAAGTACTCAAAACGAAGCTCTTGAGTTGTTCTTTCGGTTGGTATCATCAATTTCATGTTTAAGTCAGTATATTTTTTATTTCAATTCTAGGGTTCATAACTGGAATTTGGGGTTTTTATTTCTAGAAGTTATTGAATGATTTTGATGGCTGATATAACTTCCATGTGTTGTAAGCAATCGATTGACACTAATTAATTTAACAAACAATACTTGAATCGATGAATTCGATTTCTAGGGTTTATGCTTAATTTGTAATCAGTCGTTTCTGATTTTACAGATAGCTGAGGTATATAGTGATATAGGGGTTTGATTGTGTATGTTTCAAGCTTTATTTTAAGCTATAGATTATAATTTTTCATGTACAAATCTGCGATCTCGATTTTTTGATCGGAAAACTTTGAAGTTTGGCCGGAGATATGGATTCCAGGATGATTACGAATTGTTTTTGCCAGAAATAGATTGGTGAAGTGATGAGAAATAATTTAGAATCGAAAATACTATCAAACGGTACCTGTCTGGTCAATATCGGAGCATCGCCGGAGTCCGGGAACTCGCCGGATACTGGGTTGATTCCGACAAGTTCATCCCGACCCGGGATGTTCTTCCTCAACCCGTTTCAACCCGGTTTAAAAACCCGATTTTGATCTGTTTCTGTCAGATTTCCTTTTCTGACAAATGATTCTGGAAAATATTTTATTTTTATTTTATTTTAATTATAAAATCAGTTTTATTTATTTTATAAATTGATTAATTAATTATTTAATTAATTGATTTATATTATAAATAATTCTGAAATTTTTTCCAAAAATTATATTTAATTATTTTCTTAATTATTTATTATTTATTAATTATTTAAAAATGATTAATTATTTTGATAATTAATCAAATATTTTTCAATAAATCATAATAAATTCATATTAATTCCAAAAATTATAGAAAAATCATTTTTAGTTCTGATTTTTATTTAATAATTATTTAAAAATTATTTAGTAATAATTATTTATATTGAATAATAAATTAATTTATCTGTGTTTAATTGATATTAGTTAGACCGTTAGACCGATTCGAGCAAGACGAAAGCCCTTTGACTCAGAAAAATAAATTATTTTTATTAAAAATAATATTAAAACCTAATTTGTTTTAGAAACTAGTTGACCCTTGATATTTATTTGATTATAAGCCAAATCACGTGCAGAGACGAATCCGATAAATCCCCAAAAATAGAAATCGAGTCAGATAATGATCGGTTAAGCGAACATGAGTCGATTTTGATTCTAAAAATTATTTTAACCATAAAAATGATTTTGTGGGTTATGTGATTATGTGCATTATAAGGTTAGTCAAGTCTTGCTTGCTGATAAATGATATATGAGTTAATAATACGCGCATGGGTAGACAATATGAATGACATAAAGTCGGTGCGAGACGCGATTGAAGTATGAAATGACTAAATCAGTCTATTTCTCTAACAGAAGCTAAGCCAGCAAGGCAGATTGAGCTGGTGATAGACGCAGGTGACATACTTGAAGTGAGTCGCGTGGAAGGCAAGTTTTTCCCCATTCTAATTTCAGAATAGTGATATTTCTTCAGATTCATATCACGCTTGCACTCTTTTGATCCTTATTCATAAATACTAATACACACTTGTTGATCTCTTGTTCATATTTCATTTCCATTATTGATTTCTCCTTTTATTTGAATTCCTTATTCATATTCCAATTGTTACACATACATATTGGTATATTCTGGTGATTAGAATATATCAAGGCATACTGATTGTTCCGGTTGCTACTCCATGGACTAGATAGCGATATTTTGGGATTAAGTTTTACTTGATCCTAAGGACCGGGACATGACTGGATTCTTGAGATGGGCCGTAGAGCCTGGGTGCCCGATTGGATCTATATAGTGAGATATAGATCTACACTGTATCCTTATTAAACAGCAGGGTAAAGATTCGAACTTGTGTCCAGCTTAGTTCATTTGTATTCGCCAGCAGTGGCCTTTTTTCTATTCTTGCGGGGTTATGTCTTTGCAGATGTACCCAGATTACGGATTCATTTAAACTGCTTTATCACTATTTATATTTTACAGAATTGTTTAGCAATTTTTGGCTCACCCCTTTTTGTTGTTATTCACCTTATTATTTTTAGTTAAGAAGGAATATGAAACCCATCAGGACTCGAGTGGTAAAGAAGCGGGTCAAGCCTCGGGATGCTCTCATACCCCATGTGTTGATCCCAATCCAGGAAGAAAGCTTTGAGTTGCCCGAGCAGGTGGAGTGTAGATAGTTAGTGTGTGTATTTGAATAAAAGATGAATTTAGTTTAAAACTGATCAGACAATGGTTTATAATAAAGAGAGTTTGTAAGATTGTAAATTTGGTTTATAATAAAGTAGTTAGTGGTTCTTGTTTTCATACTTCAACCTAAAAAGATCATGGTTAGTGTTAAACGGGTTTAGATACATTTCATTATTCTTGTTATTCAGATTGTACATGTTTGGTGATTAGCTAGTAACCCCCAGACTTATACCCCGGGTCTGAAAGGTGTTACAATCACGAACTTATCCAAATATTTCTTGAATACTCTATTCCTGAGATCCATAAATGCATCTGGCGCACTTAACAATCCAAACGCCATCACGAGAACTCATAGTGTTCATATCTTGTTTGAAACGCCGTATTGGGTATATCGTCCGCTTAATCTTCAGCTGATGATACCCAGATCTTAAGTCAATCTTTGAGAAATAAGTAGCTCCTTCCCATTTATTAAAGCAAGTCGTCGATTCGCGGTAGAGGATACTTATTCTTATTCCTTAACTTATTCAATTCGCGATAGTTGATACACAGCCTCAGACTTTCATCTTTCTTATTTACAAATAGCACTGGTGCACCCCTCAACGATACACTCAAGCAAATAACTCCTTTACCCAGCAATTCCTGTAACTATCTTGCTAACTCTTTTATCTCGACAGGCACCATTCGATAGGGAGATTTCGATATTGATTCTGTTCCAGGAGCCAAATAAATCATAAACTTGACCTCTCGATTTGGAGGTAGTCCAGGTAATATATTTGGAAGCTCTTCGGGAAAATATTTAACTACTGGAATATCTTCAATCCTTAAGGACTCATTTTCTACATCCTTCACATATGCTAAATACGCTTCACACCCATGTCGTAACAGTCTCTTCATTTGGATAGCCATTAGAAACTCCTTCTCTTGCTTCTTTCCTTTGAATATCACTTTAATACCATCCTTGGTAACTAATTTCACTTTCTTACTTCTACATTCGATTTGCACATAGTGGTTTGAAAACCAATCCATCCATAGTAGAACGTCGAATTCTCTTAACTTAAAAAGAATTAAGTCAGCAGAAAAGTGCCGACCTTTTATAATCCTATCACAAATGGGACAGATTCTCTTGGCAGTAACTCTTTCTTGATTCGCTACTTCTCTAATCAAATTAGGTTCGAGAGGGTATGCAACGCACTTTAATCTAGCAATAACACTTTCAGCAATAAAGGATCTAGTTACTCTAGAATCCATTAACACTTTAACTTCTATTAATTTTATATCAAACATACCTGCCACCACATCCGCATTTTGCACAACATCTTTCATTGTCATGTTAAACGTTCTTGCCCTTGGCTGAGCTGCTGGTGCTGCAAAGGGCGATGGTCCAGTAATCCTAAGCACATTCGCCTTCTAAACAGGCTTCTTACAGTTCCTTACCATATGGCCCACCTTTCCATATTTAAAATAAGTCAATTCCGGCTTCTCTGCTTTATTTGAGAATTTCGTCGAATAGTGACCTTCTTGATTGTACTCAAAACAAATCACGTCTTCTTGTCTCAGATTCAGAAACCTCATCTTCAACTGGTCTTGCATATAATTTGGAAAATACTTCTCTAAAACATCTTCGTAAACTTCTCCCAAATTATAACTTTTTCTTCAAGCAGTGCCTTTGAATATTTCTACCTATAACTTGCCTCAACCTAAAGGTAATAACTTGCGTGGTGTGCATTTTTCTCATCCTTAACTTCCGCTAACTCGAACGCTTTTCCATTTCTCTCAACCACGACTGAGCTTTAATCGGTTCTGGCAATCCTATAAACTACGGGGGATGCACGAACTGAAAATGTTTGAAGTTTCTGACTTTAGGGGCTACATATTGTTACAACAGTTGAACAAGTCGGTTCATCATAGGAGTATCTTGGTTTAGTTCTTGGTCTTGGGTTTAAGTTTTTGATTGGTGGTTTGGTGATGTGACCATTCTTTACAATCCTGATTGAATAATTATTTAGTAATACGATAGCATGGCATATATAACAGTAAAGATTCTTTTTGAAACCATTTGTAGGTTTTAAGCTTTACCCACTTGCACATGCAATCCTATTACTACATAATTCGCTCCTCAGTTATGGTCCTCCCATTGTACAAGATATAATTTACAAGGTATTTAGAAACATGGTACGTAAAAGAGTTGATAAAGATTTCCAGGGTTTATAAGGTGAAAGATTTATATAAGGCTTCAACAGTGCATAATAAAGAAGTTTAGGTACAATAAGTTCGGGCATAAGGTACAATGATACAGTAGGATAAAATAGAGGAAAAACTGGAAAATATCCCCCTTCCTACCCTCAACTTCTACCTAGCCTCTACTGACTACAACCATAGAAAACCAAACATAATACAACAATATCACAACTACTGCTCCCACCAAAGGTCCTATATGGTCATCATCATCTAATCATCCAAGATCTCCCTCAAGACAGACAACATCCAGCGAATGATCTTATGCACCCTCTGGGCCTCAACATCTATATCACTAGTAGACGGTCCCTCGTCTAATCTCCTCCAAGCGATCTGCTCCACCATATGAATTTGAACTCTCCATTCATCCTCCAAAACTGAAGGCCTCTTCCTATACTCTCGAGCTAGCCTATCCACCAAAGCTCCCAACTCAGGAATGCGGGAGTAAAAAAAATCTCGATCCTCTGCTAACTTACCACCAACACTAACAGGCACAATCTTAGGCATCTCAGACTCTGGCTCAGGGGCTGGGGTCTCTGACTCTGGCCTCAAGGGTGATACCTGCATAGGAATCTCACTACTCTCAGATGGATCCTCCTCCTGATTTGAACTCACATACACAGCTCCTCTGAAGAGGGTGGAATAGAGCCCACTGGGCTACCGGTCAAACTAATCTCTGAATCAGAATCACTACCACTACTGGGGTTATGAGAGAAAACACAAAACAACAACCAAGAAACAGCGTTAGGGTTAAATAAGACTTCGGACTGACTCACACCCTAACTCTAGTAGCTAACACCCTAACTCTAGTAGCTATTTTAACCTATTTACTTTTCTAAGACTATACCTAATAGTCTAACTCAACTATATATGAGTCGAACACTCTCACGATATAGATATATACCCAAAATACCCTTTTTATCCTAACTTTTCTCAGGGACTAGATCATGTAGCTCTGATACCAACTTGGGACGCCCTCAATCTCGGGGTTAGAAAATGAGGACTCACACACCATTAAACTAACAATAAATAAGCATAAACCCTGATTAACTAATAACATGATCTAAACAGGATTAAGTTTGAGACAAGATTACAACTACCAACCAGATAATATATATTACAACCCAAAATAATATTTAATTTACACAATCGATTCTGACTTGGAACCGACAGATAACCCATTGTATCATTATAACTTTCCAACTAAAGCGCTTGCTCACACATCTTGTACTACCTGCTCTGGCATCTGGAAGCCTACGACATGGTAGGGGCCACCAAGTACGCTCTTACGAGCAGTGTGCCTAAGTCTGGCCATCTTCTCGCTTAACTGCCATAGATAAGACAGAGTTACTTTCCTTAAATCGCTTTCCTGCTATACTGAAATTAAAACTGAACTACTGAAGCTGAACTACTGCCACCTAAGTTTCCTTTCCCTTTTCTAGCCTGAATGCCTCCACTTTTTGAATCTACAATCCTGAATGTCTCCGCTATCTGAATCTACAATCCAAAACATAATCCCTAATTACATACTTATTCGCACTCGACGTTCCCTGAACGTCTAACGATTATCCCAACTCGCATTAAAGCTTAACTTATATACACAAGTATAACCACAGAATATTCACATAGAACTTAGTAGTATATACTTATATACTTAACTTGTATATTCAAGCATAATAATAAAGTACTCATATAACACATAGCGAGTATATACTTGTATACTTAAATCTATATCTTACCAAAAAAATCACGATCTAAATAACTCGACAACCAAACAACTATTCCTTCATTTTTAACTAAAAAAATTTGAACCAAAACAAATGGTACCAAGCCAAGAAATCAACATGCAACCGCTTAACTTGGCATGCAACTAACCAAACATCTTTTAAACACCAAATTAATCTTACACAAACCAATTAATTAGACTCTAAAATCAAATTAACCAAACAACTTGAATCAACCCTTTTTAATACCATATACCATTGGGCTTTTTTCCCAATAAAATACAAAAAAATTATCAAATATCGAAATGCAAGGTTTCATTTACAATTTAAACCTATTTTAATCCATTCAAACAAGAACACTTCTTGAAATCATTTCTTTTAAATAAACAACTGAACAAAAACATTATTTTTGAAGAAAATCTTAACATGCATAAATCTAATCATTTATTCCTTTGAAAACCGAATGAAATCCATGCTTTTAATAATCAAAACTTAACTTATTCATACTTATCTACTCACATATCCAACATAAACCAAATTCTATTTCTAACTTAAACAATAATCAAATTAACAACAAAACAACTTATAGAATTGACAAACAATCAATCAACTCAACATGCAATACTCTAAATCACAAATCCAACTTAATTAAACCAATGATCTAATCATTTAACCCATTTTCTTTTCAAACCAAACAAAATATAACTTGATAATACTTAAGATTTTACATGCATGCAAAAAAACCAACTCAAAAACAAAGGTTTATATATATATATATATATCATCAAAACGAATCGAACATTAAAACCCTTTGCAAAACTCATTCATTCGAACCAAAAACCAAATTTTTGAACCAAAACCCTTTGTAAAAATTTGAATAAAAATCAAAATCCCTTTTTAATAGCAAAAAATCGAAGCTTCCTCTAAAACAAATCCAAGAAAATCACACAACTTATGTACTATACTCTCTATTAAGATCATACACTAAGAAATTATATTTTCTTAGATATAACCAAGAAATGTTGATGCAAAAACTTTCTTAAACACTTGCATGCAAAGAATATATGAATAAGGGATTGAAAATGATGAAGATCAATGGCAAGATCTTTAAATTCTAAGTAGATTTTGGTGTTGCATGTAGGAGAGAGAGAGAGAGAGAGAGAGAGAGAGAGAGAGAGAGAGAAAGAAAGAAAGAAAGAAAGAGAGCTCGGTGAGAGAGAGATGACAAATGATGTGAATGAAGTGGTGGTAGAAATGACAAGCCTTTTATTTGATTCTCCCATGTGCTTTCTATCAGTACAAGCACAAAATGCATGCAAGGATGATATGGTAATTTGGTTAGGTTAAAATGAGATGGTGGGGTGGTTAATGACACAACTATCCTTCTCTTATATTGTGAGTGGAAATGCATGCAAGGGCAATTAGGTAATCTAATAATTATTAATCTAATTAATTACAAAGAATACATTTTATAAATAAAACCATAAATCTATAAATTACAAGAGTGACATCATAAAATAGCTTAGAATTTTAGAAATTTAATAAAATCAAATTCAAAATTTATAAATAAAAATAATTTTTAAAACTATTTTTCTTAAAGAATTAAAATGCATTTATAACCTATATAAATAGCAATTAATGCATTTCTTATTTCCTAAAATTTCAAATAATATCATACAAGCATATAATCACATAATCATGCACCTTAACATAGATTCACATGAAATATACTTAATCATAAAATTTTCCTTTTTACTAATATTCATTCTTGGCGTAACCGGTTGCGTCGTGACTAACGGCCTGACGCTGAGCGTTTTCAACTACGCTTCACAATCATTCTCTTTATACCAGCTGACACGTCAAACTGGAATATAATATTTATATAAACATTTCCATTCTCACATAATAACACATAATTCACATAATTACACTTTACTCGCATAATTAATTCACGAAAATTCCCAGTCGTTACAACTAACATAAATTATTTTGAGCTAATGAATTTTGAAAGGATAGTATTGTCAAAAGAATTAGAAAGAATTATCATCTGAGACATACTTCATAAATCCATATGGTGGTAAGTAAAGGTAATAAGTTCCTGAAATCATTTTATTACTGATCAACAAACTCTTTGATATTGTACTTCAAATGTTTGTGGTCATCAACCCTCCGTGGTTTTAGGAACTAATTAAGAGCCTATCACACCTCATAGGTTCTAACCCAAGTCATTAGAACCAAACACTTCTCAAACAACATCTCTTTACCCTATGATATATTCACCATATTTTTTTTTATTCATCTAATTTTATTGAGAAATCAACAGTAGTCAGACAAAATTACCATCTAGTATTGGGGTTGTGTTGAGAATGAGGGAGATAGTGCTAAGAAGCACCACATAAGGAATGAAAGGTCAACCCTACAGTTTTGTCTCTCACAAAGTAGTGGAGTATCTAAAACTTGAGACATCTTTAAGCCCATCTGTATTGTCTCAAAAGAATATAGAGCTGAAAAGGCATATAAACTTTTACTAGGTGCATTCTCCCAACATAATGTTATCTATTGAAATTCTCCTTTTATCTAAGGCTTCTAAAGGAGAGTCACTACCCCTTGACTTAAATATTTCCTATGCACATATGTGATTCACTTACAAGGAAGGTATTGACGCAACAATTGTTGTTAAACCATATTAAGGTCACTAATAGTGGCTGGATCTTGGACCATATTTCTGTTAATTATCTCTGATAGTCAATTTAGATTTATGTTCCTGGATTTATTTGAATCTTAATCCCCATATCCTTCTTTTACCATCTTTATACTCTAATTTTTTATTAAAGTTAAAATCCTACATCTGTGGTACATTTCACTATGCTCTGATCTATGGATTCGTTTATGATTCTGAACCTTAGTGGTTCATTAAATTTGATATGCCTTCACAGACTCCAGAAGAAATCTTTGATCCCTAATGGCATATCATTGATAATTGATTATCTTCCCAAAATTCAAATCTTGAATTGATTTTGATTTTTTGAAAATTGCAACTTGTAAATGAGGACTCGGATATTATCTGACGAGTTTATAAGGTATACTTCTTCATGGAAATCTTTTTTATGTATCGTTTCCTCTGTTAGACATCACATATACTTATCAACACTATTTCTCATTTCATTATATTCGATACAAGCTTCTATCTACCCTTCGTTTCACCCAAATTTGACGTAGGGATTAAAAGTTATGAATAAGACAGTCAAACAATGCACGAACAATTATTTTATATCACAATCAGATCACATATAACACATAGCACGTAAAATATTCAATCCAAATATTTTTTCAAAGAAGATTCGGGGTCAAAATGATTTTTCAGGTATTTAATACGAATTTTTGAACATTTTTCGAAATTAAAACGGGACTCTGAATCATTTTATAATTAAATAATAGGCTTCGAACACTCGAATCTAACTTTAAAATAATTTTATAATAATTATCGAGCCTTGAAAATAATTTAAAATAATGTTATAAAGCTCGAAACTATTTTTCAGAATTTTTAAATTAAAAAGAATAATTAAATCTAATTATTAAATCAGTTAAAATCAATTAGTAATTAATAAATTAATTAATCAATTAATATTAACTTAATTGATTAATTAAAAAAAATTAAAAACTAATTAATAAAATAAATCAGATTTAATGTTTAAATAAATAAATAATTAAAAACAGTTTTTGAAATTAAAATAAATAAATAAACATTTTTCTGATTTTTAAAATAATAAAAATATCATTTTTAAAACAAATTCTACTGCAATGGCATTGTTGTAAATAAACCGAACTTCGGCACTTAATTTGAAAAATCTGCAAAGTTTTGGGGCTAAAACGTAATTCTCCCAGCTCCGGTCGTCTTCTCTGGCGAAATTGAAGGCGGTGCTGCCGCCGGCCACCGTGGACCGCCCGGAAATCGACCAAAAGCTCCAATTTTGTTCCATATTACGAGATGATCACGAATCTGCAACTCAAGTCGCCAAAGACATCGTGAGTTGGCTGGAAAATCGCGAAGAAACTCGTTGGCGGCGAGAACTTCGATCGATCGTGCAGCCCAACTCCGACATCTGGTGGTGATTTTGGTTACACCAATCGATTCATGGTGATGAGAGGAACACATTGATCTATACCAGGCATCCCAGAAATTCACGAATAAAAAATCCGGCCAAAAATATACATTTTTCGGTGAATTTCTTCAAGAACACTTAAACTCGAAGATCAAACCAACTTTTTTACATGTTATTGAACTCCAAATTTGACATATAATATACCAAAATGACCAGGAAGAAAATATCTACATGATTATGCCATTAAATCATATCAAAAACATCAAGAACAAAAAATCCTAATTTAATCCATATATAATTTGAAATAAAATTATTAAAAAAATACCTTGATTTCTGCACCAAAATAGATGGTTGATTTAGAAAGAGATTTTCGAGAGCTTCGTTTTGATATATTTCACGCCCGAGTCGGAGTTCGATAACGCCTTTGTTTGTGCGATTGATTTTGAAGAAAGCGGCATTTTATTAGGGTTTTCTCTGTGTTTACTGGTTTGTAATGTTTGATTATGATTTTACGAGTAAAATAAAATAAGAAAAGGGATATTTATATTTACGGAATATTAGTACGTTCTGGATCGTGTTGGATCGATAAATACATTTCTTAGCCGCTAAGTAACTATAAAAATGATCCTATCGGATAACGTTTTGGATAAGCATTATCCTGTTTTGGATAAGCATTAAAGGTTTTGGATAATTATCAAAACCGGGCTTTTATAAAACGCATTGTACGAAGATAATGTTATCGAAAAGGGTTATCGTATCGAAAATTTTGCGCCGGGCCGCACACGGGTTAAACCGTAATCCGGATCGAAAAGGTCAAAACATGGAAAATGTCTGAAATTACCAGATTAGGTTAGGAAGAATTTTTTGAAAGAGTTTCGACTTGTAGAAACGTAAAAATGGTTGAGGTTGGACGATTCCCGGCTTTATAGAATAGTTTTGTAATTATTCAGAAAATAATTACTAATTCATAAATCAATATAAAATCATATAACACTCCAAAAATTACCAGAAAAATACCTTAATTATCTATATTTTATTCTGGACATAATAAAATTAACGTACCTAGACTTTACCACATATAAACATCCACATAACAACACCAATCATCAGATAATTCACCAAAAATCACATAATCATCATTTATTGATAAAAATAATTACACGTCATGTCCCGGATATTACAATGAAGGCCTACGAGCAGAACTAGTCACCTGTGAACCAGAACATTGCATTAGGTGTCAGTGATTGGTGAAAGGAAACTAAGTACTATCATTAGGAAGATTGTTAAGTGAGGATTCGTATCTGGTTATGCAGGTTATATGGTTCATACGAAGACTCAAGAGAGAAGACTTGAAGACATGACAACTTAAGGATTACAATGCTCTACAGAAACTAAGTCCAAGTGATCATTACCTTTTAGTATGAGTCACCGTGTCCATTCTATTTATTATCAGAAGCAATATCCTTGAAGTACAGTTCAATATCTCAGTACAAGAATTGGTCTTCGCTTAGTAAGAGCATTTGAGAAGAAACTAGAGCAGAAACTATCTCCAAAAGTGCATGTTTCTACCTCCTGGTCATAACTTAGAATTATTACTATGCCAAAATTATTCTAAGGCACCAAGTTGTTACAAGGGGACTTACTAGTGCTCTAGAGGTTGCAACTTAGCTATACAAGGGATAATTAGGTCGCAACTCATGAAATTGACTAAGGCAAAGTTCCATCTAGGGATATCCAATCGCAACTTAGCCTATCAAAGAGAAAGAGAAAGGAGTCGTAATCTAGCTTTTTTTTAAGTCTTTTCACTCCTAGAGCATGAAGGAGGCGCAAGTTAGCAATACAAGTTGTCTAAAATCACAACTTGAGGCTACTAGGATGCTATGGTCGCAACTAAGCATTTCTATAAGGCAAAGCACTTCATTTTCTTTTTCTAGTCGCAAGTTAGGAATCTCAGGAGTCCTTATAGTCGCCACCTATGTAGAAAATAAGGAAATTTCCCTTAGTAAGCTATTGGTCGCAAGTAAAGGAATAATAAAGGATTAGGGACGCAAGTTGGTACTTTATGCAAGTTGTCATTTCAAAATGCTTGGTTATTAGAGTGCCACATGTTCTTTCTCTCTCTCACCTACCTACCAGGTATAAAATTAATCAGATGTAATTAGAATTATATCTCTTCAAAATTAAATAGTGCGAAACTCTTACAAATTATTCTCAACACATTAAAAGCTCGATTTGACAAGGAGATGTCATCCCTATTTTGACTCACAACATTTAAAGACTTACAAAGCTGTTACACTCATTATTTATAGCTTATTTGAATGTATTTTTTATTATTTGATAAGATCTATAGATCTTTGGAGTGATAAGAAGAATCCTAGATGGATAACTTATTGTATTGATTCTTTTTATACTTGTTGCTTCGAATCATTTGTATTTGGAGTTGTAAGAAAAACATCTGGGTATTTATACTTTGAATAAAATAATATTTACCTAGAAATCACTTGTGTTTGTTCATTTCATTTTAGTTTCAATATTCACTGCATTATTTGTTAAAAAACAAAGAATATATATTCACCCCTCCATATGTACCTTTTGGACCTAATAGAAGAATAGATGATAAAACTGCCAAAAGTCTGCAACCAGTAAAATGGTAAAAATGAACAGAATTTAGAATGTGTATCCGTTTTGAGAGCATAAAGGTATTGGAGACGGATAAGCATGAAACCTCACCTATTTGAAGAAATGCAAATTTCGAGTTAGATAAAAAATTAAAAAAGAGAATATTGCATAATATCAATCCAGGAATTACATATTGTTGAAAGCAACATTTTAGGTGCAAGAAACTTTTTGAAGGAAAGCAATAATTGTGAGCAAAAAATGGAAGAAGCCTTGTTCAACTTAATGAAAAGAAGAGTACCAATAGCCAGGAAAATAAATCTAGAAATAAGACACATTGATTCCAACTTCAAAGAGAAGCGGATCATCACTGAAAATTATATTAATAAATTGTGCTCTTTACATTTGACTTTTGGTTACTGACTCTAAGTTGGGTAGTCTTATGTAGCTACAAGAGAATCAGTTAGTATTATTATTTTCTAGACAAATATGTAATTTACCTATAACATTGGTCAAAAGTCTGGAACATGTCACAATTGAATCCAAAATCGAAGAGCATTGTTTAAGTACTTATACATTACAATATAAACAACACTCAAGCTAATATTTAATATAGCTGATAGTGTAGAAACACATATTCTAACATTAAAATATATTTTACAGATTATCTTCAAAATCAGATCATGACAAAAGCCAAGAAAACACACGCTACTTAACATAGCTGATATTGCAGAAGCACACTTACCTGGATCATGGGATTCTGCCCATTATTAGAGGAGTTAGATTACATCGGATACTTTTTTTCAATAGTCAGCATCTTTAGTGATATCTTACTTAGATAATTATACTAAAATTGAATAATGGCAAGGTTTTAATATAATAATCATGAGAAAGTAAAAATGCATTCAATAATCAACTTTCTTAAAATTTTAATATTTCGAAGAAAATATGATAAAAGAATAAAGTGAACGTAACATTCATACAAAACATGTAATATGCAGATATATAACCTTGTTGCTTACGGCACTATAGATTTTCTCTTCAAATATCAAAAATATTTTCTCAAGCTCTAGCAATTCCTCTTGTATGGAGAATGGGAGATTCCTCTTGCAATATCATGTAGTCAATTGAAGCTATAAATATAACGGTATATGTCTCATAAAACTTTAATCCCTCTGACATGATTAGAAGCTAGAGTCAAAGGCCGCATATATTCTACATTTTCACTCTCAATTTCTATTTATAAAAAAGGCCTTGCTCGAGGTTTTTGGCAAAGACGAAATTATTCTCTTTGATGGAGCCTCTACCATACTGTCTTCTTTGGATGAAAAATATCATTAATCACAAGTACAAACTGAAACATAGTACTTACGGACAAAACCACTATTCAAGAGCCAAAATTTAGAATATATCAAGAACCCAAATCATACTCAATGGCATGTATGAATTTGACAATATACTTTTAAATGCTTGTCTATGATTAGAGGACATGAGCAGAAATATTGGCAAGCATTTTTATATAGACAGTATATCAAACATATAGTGGGAAGCGCCTATTTACTGCTTAAACAAAAATACACACACTTGGATGTGCAGATGATGTAGAGTTTTTGTGATTTGTTATCTATTTTTACCTACATGTTTAAACAACAAACACATAAGATTTCAAAACTTTTCTAGAACAACCATTTCATTAGTGATGTATCATTAAGTTACCGGAACATAATTTATTTTTTCCACAACTTGAAATTATCAACGCACTACACACCTTACCTTTGTCGAATCACCGTCATTTTCAAATCCTGTGAAATCAAACAAACAAATAGACATTAGTAGACAAAAAATCAGACATTATTAGACAACAAAAAATTTACATGAACACGCAACAAAAAGTTCAGAGCAAAAGAAAAAAGAGGAAGAAAGATAACAAGGAATGGTACCACATGATTTCAATAATGATTCAAGAATCAGGGTTATCTTATGATTTTGAATTTGAATTCTTGTTAAGTTGATCCGTAATTGATACATGATATCTGAGAGTTTTAATTTATTTAATAATATTAAATAGTATAAATGCCTTAGATAGATCAAAAGTATATTTTTTTATTTTTTAAATAGCTAAACGTGTAGACCCATGTCCAAATCTAAATTTTTCTGATTTCTTCTTTAGCACACATTTAAAATATATAGAAATAGAGTATTTATATAAATTAAAATATATATTTTTCTATATAACTTATCGACTCGAGTTCTAGTCAAGTTTAATGAGTCGAGTACGAGGCAATCTCAAGTCGAGTTTGAGTCGACCACTCCTAAAACTCTGATCAACTCAATAAACTTAATGAACATATTTTTTTGTTCGAAGTCGAGCTCGATTTCTTAACGAGTCGAATCGGGTCAAGTTTGATGACCAGTTCGGTTTGTTTACGGCTCTAATAATATACATTGGTTTAGACATGGAGTTTAAGAAAAACTATAAAATAAAAACAGTTAACTCAAAAATTTTCACTCAAATAAATAAATTTAATCCGCTATTTAAAATAGCCAACACGTGGTCAAAACCACTAATTGTCAAACATGTCCTCCTAAGTATTTAATATATTAATTTTGGAGATATTATAAAAAATAATGATTTTTCTAAGTTTTTTTTTGCTAGTTACTCCCTCTAGCCTAATTAATTATTTACACTTTTATTTATGGACCGTCCCTTCCATTTCTTTACATTTTCCAAAATAGCAAACTTTATACAATAATAAAATTTAATATCAGAATATTCTATTATTTACACTCCCCCGACTAATTTACCGCACAAGTGTTGTTTTACTTTTGGCAATTACTTGGTTATTTTAATATAGCCAGTTGCCCCCGACTATACATTTTTTTAATAAGTGTCTTGATATTTGTGCAAATATCTTTTGATAACAAATGAATTGGGCCAAGGGAGTACTATTTTTGAAAATAATTTGCAAAAATATAGTTCAACCAAAATTAATTAGATATGCAACTAATTGTATCAACTTTTTTGGATTGTATCCAAGATTACATCTAGTTGTAGAAACATGTAGAAACATGTTGAGATTGCCTGTAGTTGTAGTTAGAGGTGGCCAACCGTGCAGGTCGTGCGGTCCGGGCCGAGTCGGAAGCGGGTTGGAACCGGAAAAACTGAACACTGAACCGGCACTTGAAGTGAGCGAATCGGGTCGGGCTGTGCTTGAACTTGAAGAAGGTAACTTGGATTCGGCACTTAATTGGTGTGCGTGCCAAGCGGTTCATGAGATGTTGCGGGTTGGCGGATTACTCAGTTCACGGGCTGAAGAATCACGGGTTCACGGGCCTGCAACTTGAAGTAACTTGGAAGGGAGTAGTAAAGGGGAGTTACTTGAACAGAATGCCATTTGGGAGATGAGGAAGTTTTTAAGTTATATACACTCAATTTTTTAGTAAATAAATTACTCACAAGAATCACCATCTATATCTCATCACCATCTATATCCCATCACCATCTTACAGTCACAGACATGGCAGAAATCGCAGAAGAAAACAGAGCTGTCGAGGAAGAGCCGTCGGCGCGTGCGGCACACCCGCGAGCTCATGCGGGCTGTGCGGTCTGTATATTCCGTGCGGGCTTCGCTCGTGCGGGCTCGTGCGGGTTAGTGCCGGTCCCGGTTTTTTAAATCTAAATTCGTATTCGGTTCGTTTCTTTTGATGGGTTGGGCGGGTTTGAACCGGCACTATTCGGACCGAATATTTTACGGTTTCCGTACGAGCCGGTCCCGAATGAGCGGTTCGAACCCGCACATTTGGCCGGCTCTACCTGTAGTTGAGCCGAATCAAGTTGCAGAAATATCTTAATTTTGTAAAAAGAAATTTAAAAAAAAAATTTGCAAATTTTTTAAAAAAGTAAGAGTAATTTTACCAAAATATTTTTGAACTCAGAGTATTTATTTAAGAAGCCTTATTTAAGAAGCCCTGATTTTTGTCAAAGTTACAAAATTATTTGTTAAAGATTTTAAAAAGGAATATTATAACATGGTCACCAAACACCATACAAAAATTGGTTCCACAATACAAAAATCCCATTCTATACAAAGAATTAGTAGAATTCGAAAGTCTGGTGATTTTGGACGAGATGTGCCTAATCCAAGGACTAGGATTCCCTCTTCCTAGAATAATTGTCAACCAAATTGTTCAGGTAAAATTGTGCTAATGAACCACTTAGGCGTGTTGCTATAATATAACCAATAGAAAAAAAAAGTCAAAAGACTCCACGTTAGCATCATCAGTTGAAGCAAATTATAAAGAAGACGTTATAAAAACAACATATACTCTCAATCGGATAATGCTCATACATGTATATAATTTATTCTTTTATATAAGAATGGGAGCAAAAAGCTGAGAAAATCTGATACATAGCAGAATTATATAACTAACAAATATAAGCTGGTGATTGGAAGCAGGAGGACAAGTGGTTAGTATGACTTGTGTACTTTAGCGTTGAGTGCACGTCTGATGATGAGTCTATTAGCAATACTTACAGCGGGGTCAAGAATTGGAGTTATAACAGAACACAGCTTCCTTGTATACTTGTCCCGAAACATCCATACCTTTACACTATCATTCTTACTGATCAATTTATAGTCTTCTGAGAATTGTTTCCACTGCCTTGTGAAAACATACATCTTAGTTCCCCATAGTATAAACCTCATATTCTCATACTTATTCCCTTTGGAATCGTAAACAATGACATCTATTCCATCCCTCATATTCTCATTACTATTCAACATTGGTTGGAATTCGTTTATAACATATTCTTTTTTTAGAGCTAATCTAGCTTGGCTGTCCTTCACGTCACTACCTTCTAATTGTTTTGTGATTGCTCGGCTGCACTCTCCTATTCGATGGGTCACGCATGGAACTGGTGGTAGCCATCTTCGGAGATCCATTGGAGTTGTTACATGAATTGCATGGTAACGTTCTTTTTCCATATCTTCCGCAGTTTGTTGGTCTACTTCGACGTATGTTAATGAACACAGGATTAAAGCAGCCATGTATTCCTGTTTATTCTTTTTAACTTCTCTACTTACTTTACCTGAAAAGCTGCTGTTGTTCTTAGGTTGGAATTCCATTGAACGACGGAGCAAAGAGACAGCCCTGATTTTCTAATTATGTTTTGAAGCGTTTAATATCTACAGTATTTGCTCATATTATATATAACAAGGAATACATAGACTTCTTTTTTCTTTGACCCTCTTTCCTGTCTTAAAAACTTGCTGGGTTTACTTTTCCTTTTCTGTCAAGGTAACTTCCTTTTATATTTGAATCTTTTTCGGGTTTTAGAACTTATGCAACTTCCTTTCAGATACAGAAGATAAAACACTGGCAACTTTACATTCGGACATAACCGAATTAGGAGCTCGACTATGGGGTGACCGGTATAATTAATTATGAAAAAGTTTAAACAGAAAAAAAATCGGGAAGGTAATTTTTTGAGTGTTTTTATATTACGGTTCATATTCAATAATATATAGGAGTATTATCTCTATCTTTTATTATATTACTCGCATAGAACCGTGATATGCACGGAGTTTCTAATATTATATAATTTTCTAATTACAAATTGAATAAAAATTTGAATTTGCAGAATTTATTTATTCAAAACTTTTATATAACATGATTTCATAAAAATTTTAGTGATAGAGCATAAAAATAACCTTAATTACGTAATTAATATCGCATTAATTATACCTGATTTAGTCCGAAAGTAAATCCCAATTAATAAAGCCCAAATATCCTAAATATTTATTAATCTCATAAAAAATAAATAAGGGAACATAACAGCTTGCAAATGATATCCTATCAACGATATAATTTCTTGAGAGTTGGCCTCCAAGGCTTCCGAGTGAACAGGGAATGAACTATTCCTATGTTCTGAGACCTAAAGTTCATTCTAAATCTTAGACTTGTCTGCCAAATATCATAACCCTAACATAATTCATGGTTACCAATATCTATATATGGGGTCTCACTCCGCAAATCAGAACTATATTTTTTGACATGATCATTGCATAACATAAGATATGTAAGCATCTTGTGAAGCCAAAATCGAGTCATGAAAAATGAGAGTAGTCATTAAAAGACTTGAGCACACAAAACTTAGCATTATATACACTCTAATTTTCTACACATTATATTTGACGCCATCTGTGGGAAAGAGACGTCAATCATTATAACCACACGAATCGGAAACAACGGATCTGATGAAACATTGGCTGGAACTATTCAATCAATCTCATCGATTGTTGAGATTCCACCCCATTCGACGTACAACACTCAAGGGACAACGAATCTCATCATACTACCACCTGGATCTCAGCCAATCCCGACTATAAGGATGAATCCTCTAACCTCAACTCTGAACCTTTCTTTGGGAGCATAACCTGTGGGTTTCAAGATGTTAACCGTGGTACACACTAGATCAGCAAATCACACCTATGGGATGCCACTGTGTCCCGAGGTTGGAGAAAGTAGACTACTACCATTACTGCAACCACAATCATTGAACAACCCATACCACTGAGGAGAACAACCAATCAACTGACGAAAATGCTCATCACAAGAGAAAAAGCAGGAGCAAGGATCTCATTAGAGCAAGGCGCCCAGATCCCATTGGAGGGAGGCATCCCAACTTACAAAAGAGACTCAAGGGATGTAGCCTCAAACTTTTGAGGAGAGGATACATGCTCATGAAATGGATATTCTAAAGCTCAAGAGGGACATAGAAGCTGGTCAGACCGGGCAGCCACTAAGTCCCAATTGGGTTGGATGAGTTAGGGGAGTTACCCAATTAATTGACTTGGAGGATACCCAAAAAAGAAGGGTATTTGATGTAACGCCCTCCAAATACGGGGTCTAGATCTGGGGGTTACTTGCTAAGCACCATTATAATATCAACTTGTAGAATAATTACACAAATATATATCTAACTCTTTTACATCTATCCAGGATCTTTTAAGGTTGAGGTATGAAAACAAGAACAACACACTATCTTGATTACAAACCCAATATAAAATCTCATAGAACTCTCTTTATTACAAACCATTATCTAAACCAGTTATAAACTAAATTCATTTTATTCAAACACATACCACTTCTATCTACACTACACTTGTTCAGGTGGCTCAAAGCTCCCCCCTTCTATCGGGATTAGCACTCTTGGTATTAGAGGATCCCGCTTCCTGACACGATTCTTTACCACATGAGTCCGAATAGGTTTCATTCTCTTTCTTCACTGAAAACAGACAAAGTGAATAACAAAAAAAAAGGTTGAGCCATAATTTGCTCACCAAGTTCACAATATATAAACAGTACTATAAGAAATCTAAATGAAACGGTAATCTGAATGTATCGACAACCATATATTTCAGTAAGGGAGAATGAACGCCACTATCGGCGATTATCAATAAGTTAGACTAGACAAAAGTTCGCACATATATCATGTTGATCAGTCAGGATATAGTGTAGATCTATACCTCTATGTATAGATCCATTCGGGTACCCAAACTCTATGGCCCAAAACATGGTTCCGGTGAATTCCCGGTCCATAGGATCAAGTGTATCCTTGATCCTCAACATCACCATCCAGTCCATAGATGAGCAACCGGAATAATCGGTACTCTTTGATATATCCCAACATCAGAATATATCACTATATATATAATGTATAATCTATTGGAATATGAACAGAGTATTCAGTGTATCAAGAGAAATCAGGAATTGAAATGGAATACTAACAAAAGAACGATAATTGTGTATCAGTGTAATTGAACATGAATTATCAATGTTTATCGAGTTGAATATTTGAATAGAAGAAAACAATTCACTATGCTGAATTTAGAATAGGGGAAAAACTTGTTTGTCACGCAATTTACCGCAAATATATCGCAGTTCTCTAATACTGGCTCGGTTCGCCTTGTTTACTTCGTCTCTATCAATGAAAGATGCTTATTTAGTCGACTTGTATCTCAATCGTATCTCAAACCAACTTCACATAGCCCTTAGCGTCTACCTGTACGCTTATAATTGACTCGTATAATAACTACTAACAATTATGACTCGATTAACCACATAATTCACATATCAAATAAGTCACATAGTCATTCTAGGCTTAAAAATATTTTTAGAATCGAAATCGGATCAATATTCGCATTACCGAGCAAGATCTGACTCGTTTCCTAATTTTCGAAATTTATTGGACTCGTCTCTATAACTAATAAGGTATATAAGTAAATAAATATCGAAAGCTAACTCATTCCCAAAAGAAATTAAGGTTTGAAATTATTTTCAATGAAAACATATCGTTTTTCCGAGTTGAAGGGCTTTCGTTTCGTTTAACTCGGATAAACGATTCAATTAATATTCAATAAATAAGAATAAATTAATTTATTATTCAATATAAATAATTATTCAAAATAATTGAAGCTCAAAAATATTTTTTAATAATTTTTTAGGAAAAATCAGATTTAAAAATGATTTTTCCATAATTTTTGAAATTAAAATAAATTTATTATGATTTATTGAAAACAAATTGATTAACTATCAAAATAATTAATCATTTTTAAATAATTAATAAATAAATAATAATTAATTAATTATTAAAAAATAATTAATTTCAATTTTTAGAAAATATTTCAGATTTATTTATAAAATAAATCAATTAATTAAATTAATTAATTAATCCATTTATAAAATAAATAAAACTGATTTTTATAATTTATAAAAATAAAATAAAAATCCAGAAACATTTGTCAGAAAATGGATTCCTGACAAAATGGATCAAAATCGAGTCAATTCACGGGTCAAACGGGTCAAAATCCGGGTCATGAAGAATATGGCCGGATTTTACCCAGAATCCGGTGACCGGAACAGATTCTGGCCTGCCATTCTCAGGCCAAAAAAAGTAACTGTTTGGTTCGTTTTTCAGCTGGAATCAGTTCTAAATCACTACAGTAACACAACTCCGGAAAAAACTAATCAGAATCATCCATATATTAATTTCTCCGGTAAAATCGATTGAAACTCTAGCCAACTATCGTTTTTCTTCATCTGTACATGAAACTTCACGTTCTATAGCTTAAATCAAAGCTTGTTCTATATATAATCAAACCCCTAACCTCTAACATACCAAAGATTCTTCAAAAGAGGGGATAACTATCCTCTTGGTCACAGGTTCGAATCCCACGGGAGGATAATTTATGATTATGCCTCATGAGTCAGAGCCTGTTGTTAAATGCGGTTTACCTTGGTTCACGTGGTTTGCAGGCTATTGCATGAGCCCGTAGGGTTTACCTATTGCGCACCCGAAGGGTAGCGGCTGCGGGTTACCTATGATAAAAAAAAATTAGTATAAACCCTAATAGTCGAACTTTAATATCCAGGAATCGTTTGATGAAATTAAACATATAAATCGATTGAAAATAATCATCTAAAGCTATTCCAATCATCAAATCATTCAAATAACCCTAAAATCAAAAAGCCCTAATTCAGGCATGAACCCTAGAATTCGAAATTGAAAATCTATGAATTAAAACATGAAATTGATGGGCAACCCGAAAGAACAGATCAAGAGCTTCATTTTGAATACTTACATGACTGTAATTGATTCTGGAAATCGATCAAAATTAACGGCTGATTACTTGACCCGAATTACAAGCCCTAACCCGATTGCAGAGAATTTTTGTGATTTTTCTGAATTTTTTATAATTTAATTATAAATAATTAATAAAAAAATAGCCTATTTATAGTAGGTAAAATAATAATCCTAATTAAAATTAAGGCCCTAATTATACATCTAATAAAATTACTTGGTCCTTAATTAATAATTTTTTAGTATTAATTTTGAAATTTTTAATATTAAATATATACACTATATATGCCAAAATTTCTCAAAAATTGTGAATAATTTAAAAATACAAAGAAATGGTATAATTGAAAGTCCCATAATTTTATAAAAATAAAAATATGATTTTTGTGGTATTTTTGACACCCGAAAGGGCCCGAAAAAGTTATTTTTCATGAAACAAGAATATTCCTAAAATAACTGGATGTTTAGAATAACGATATGGTACAAGCCATACTAGGAAAAATAAGGCCAATTATTTTATTTGAAATATCAGCTATTAAAATAAAGTTCGGGTCGTATAACTATTGATATGAAAGCTTTTAACACAAAATAAAATACTCGATAAATACCCGGAAAATACCGTGATGTTCCAGAACACACATAACACATAACAGCTAGGGTTGTTATGACTAAATAAACTTAATGACATAATAAACACATTATTTCACCTTTGTTATGATATGATACAATCGTAATTTCCCAGTTGTTACATCCCTCCCCCTTAATACGATTCTGTCCTCAAAATCTCGCTAAGAAAATAGCCGGAGATAAACTTAATGACATAATAAAACACATTATTTAAAGTCCACTGAAATTAATAACTCACAACTTTGATAGAAAAATGGAAATAATTATCATTGAATTTATTAATATTTTAATCTTTCTAATTTAAAGATGTGATGCATTGCTTTATCAACATGAATGTGCCAAAACATATATCTTTAATAGATGCAAGAACATAAATATTTGAATTACGAGAAATAAGTAATATGTAAATTCAGATGTCCTCAAAATATTTAAATTTAATAACAAGTGAATTTACTCAAGACAAATTGTAGTTTCTTACTTCTAATTTATTAATTAAAAAGATTTAACATCCCAAGTTCACTTACCAACTTAGAGAAAGTGTTTTCATCAAGTGGTTTTGTGAAGATGTCTGCAATTTGATCCTCTATGGGTACAAAATATAATTCCACCGTGCCATTTGTGACATGCTCTCTAATAAAGTGATACCTGATATCAATGTGCTTTGTTCTTGAGTGCTGAACTGGGTTGTTTGAGATTGCTATTGCACTTGTATTGTCACTGAATATTGGAATCTTAGATACCAACAGACTATAATCCCGGAGTTGGTTCCCCATCCACAAGATTTGGGCACAAAAGCTTCCAGCAGCTATGTATTCAGCTTCAGAAGTTGATGTGGATACTCAGTGTTGCTTCTTGCTATGCCAGGATACCAATATTCTCCCAAGAAACTGACAGCTTCCTGAGGTACTTTTCTGGTCAATCTTACAACCTGCAAAATCTGAATCTGTATAGCCAACTAGGTCAAAACCTGTACCTTTAGGGTACCAAATACCAAGATTTGGAGTTGCTTTAAGATACCTAAATATTCTTTTAACAGCTATAAGATGAGATTCTTTTGGGTCAGCTTGAAATCTAGCACATAAGCATGTTGCAAACATAATATCTGGCCTACTTGCTATGAGATAAAGTAATGAGCCTGTCATACCTCTGTAGCTTGTGATGTCAACTTTCTTACCAGTTTTGTCCTGATCAGGCTTAGAGGTTGTTGGCATGTGAGTCTTTGCTGGAGTTGAATCTTCTAGATTATACTTCTTGAGAAGTTCTCTGATATACTTGGATTGACAAATGAATATACCATCTTTTCTTTGACCCACTTGTAATCCAAGAAAGTAATTCAACTCACCCATCATGATCATTTCATACTTACTCTGCATTAGCTTAGAAAATCTCTTGCAAAGATCATCATTAGTAGAACCAAATATAATGTCGTCAACATATACTTGAACTAATATCATATCATATTTGTGCATTTTATGAAACATAGTTTTATCTATAACACCTCTAGTAAAACCATTTTCAAGTAGAAATTCAGAGAGAGTGTCATACCATGTCCTTGGAGCTTGCTTGAGACCATAGAGAGCTTTGAATAGAAAGTATACAAAATCAGCTAGATTTGGATCTTCAAAACCTGGAGGTTGTTCCACATACACTTCTTCTTCTAGCTCCCCATTCAGGAATGCACTCTTCAAATCTATTTGATAAACTTTGAAATCTGAATGTGCTGCGAATTCCAGAAACATGCTGATTGCCTCAAGTCTAGCCGCTGGTGCATAGGTTTTATCATAATCTATACCCTCTTCTTGAGAGTAACCTTTAGTTACAAATCTGGCCTTGTTTCTCGTTACAATGCCATCTTCATCTAACTTGTTCCTGAATACCCATTTAGTGCCTATCACTGACTTGTTCTTTGGTTGGGGTACCCGCTTTCATACCTTCTGCCTCTCAAAATGATTGAGTTCTTCTTGCATAGCAATAACCCAATCTGGATCTTCAAGTGCCTCATCCACTTTCTTAGGTTCCATTTCTGAAAGAAACCCTAAAAAATGACATTCAGTCTGTGTGGCATGTCTAGTTCTCACTCCTGTGTCAGGATCACCAATGATCAACTCAAAGGGATGGTCTCTGTTCCAAACTCTTTTTCGAAGCAGATAAGATCTTGATGTTTCCCCTTATTCAGCATGATGTTGAGTGTGAACTGTAGATCCTCTTCTTGCTCCCCCTGAGTTACTGCCACCATGACTAGATGATTATGATCTTTGTGTAGTATTTCTTGAAGGTGCTCCTGTATGATTATCATAATCATTGTTTCCACCATTACCACCACTTGATCCTGAATCAGCATTGCCATGTACTGTAGGTATAGCTCTAGCAATCTCAGGTTCTACTATATCCAAATGATCATCTGATAAATTTTCAAATTCCAGAGGTTCAAAATCCTTTTCTCTTTACAGGCTTGCCAACTTGGTGTCGTCGAATGTTACATTAAGGCTTTCAATCACTTTCCGATCAGTAATCATATAAACCCTGTAAGCTTTAGATTTCAGAGAATAGCCAAGAAATATGCCTTCTTCTACTTTAGCATCAAACTTTCTTAGATGCTCATTTCCTTCCTTCAGCACAAAGCATTTAGCACCAAACACATGAAAGTATTTCAGTGTTGGTTTCTTGTCAGCCATTATCTCATAAGGAGTCTTGTCATGATCTTTATTAATCAGGGTACGATTTTGAGTGTAACACACTATATTGACAGCTTCAGCCCAGAAGTAAGTAAGAAGTTTTGATTCACTTAACATAGTCCTTGCTGCTTCAACCAAGGTACGATTCTTCCTTTCTACTACTCCATTTTGCTGTGGAGTTCTTGGGGTTGAATACTGTCTCAAAATACCTTTCTCTGTATAGAATTCATTTAGAAATGCATTCTTGAATTCTGTCCCATTGTCTGATCTAATCTTCCTGACAGGTAATTTCACTTCCATCTCAATCTTCTTTATATGATCCATTATAAGCTGAGGTGCTTCATCCTTAGATTGCAAAAACAACACCCATGTGTTTTTGGAGTAGTCATCGACCATCACTAAAGTATATCTTTTCCTTGATAGTGACAACACATTCACTGGACCAAATAAGTTCATGTGAATTAACTGAAGAGGTTCAGTTATGCTTGTCATTTCCTTGCTTCTGTGTGATACTTTCTTTGATTTCCCTTTTTCACATGCTTCAGAGAGTCCTTCTTGACAGAATTCCATCTGTGGTAGTCCTCTCACTAATTCTCTCTTAACCAGAGAGTTCATTGTCTTGAAGTTCAAGTGCGAGAGCTTCTTGTGCCATAGCCAACTTTGTTCTGATGAAGCTTTGTTGTATAAACATCTAATTACTCCATCACAGGTAGACTTCAAGTCAGCTACGTACAAATTACCTTTCCTCACTCCCTGTAAAGCAAGCGTCCCATCTTTCCTGTGAGTGATCAAACATCTTTCTGGCCTGAAATCAACATTGTATCCTTTGTCACAAAACTGACTGCTGCTCAGAAGATTATGTTTCAATCCGTCCACAAGAGAGATGTTTTCAATGATGACATTGCCAATTTCCAAATTGTCATATCCCTTAGTAAATCCTTTGTTGTCATCTCCAAAGGTAACTATAGGGTCAGCTTTCTCAATCACATATGTGAGCAGGGACTTTTCTCTGGTCATGTGCCTAGAACAACCACTATCTAGAATCCACATGATCTTTTCTTTTCTTAACTTACCCTGCAAACACATATTGATTAAGAAGACTTTGGTACCCAAGCTTTCTTGGGTCCTGAAGGTTTTGGGGTAGAAACAAGATCAAAAAATGAAACCTTGACATGCTTAGCTTTCACTTTGACTGACTCCTTCTTAGTGCTAGTCTCATCAGAGTTGTTAGACTTAGAGATAGGAGGTACTACAGTCTTCGCCTGTGTGTGCTCATTACTCATGCTTGTCTTAGTGTCAGTGCAAGTGCTAGCAGTTGCATGAAAAGCTTTGAAATATTCATACATGGTAACAAATGTACATGGCATACATCCAACTATGTCACAGGGCTCATGAAAGCTAAGCATGTTAGGCATGACAGGCATACTAGAAGTTGCAGCAGATTCTACTTTAACTTTTGTGCATGCATGTGTAAGGTGTGCAACAGAATTGCAATTATTACATAACTTTCTAGATGCAGATGAGGAAGATGTAAAATTAGATTTCTTGTCAATACATACTTTGCCATTCCTGTTTTTCTTAGCTTTAACCTTAGCACCCTCACCAGTTTTAGAATTAACTATTGGGTCTGGTTTCTTAAGTGTGTTAGGTTCTTTCTTATTCACCTTATCACCTAGGTCAGCTATGGATTGAGCTTTACGAGCTGGAACCTTAGAAGTCTTGGGGGATTTCTCTACCTTCTCTCTATCTTCAGTAATCAATTCCTCATTGATTAGCAAACTTAATTCATTCAAAGGTTCTGAAACAGACTCAGTGAACAATGGAGATACAGCATCCTTAATAACATATGGGACCTTTTCTGAAACAAACATGTTTATCTCAGATGTACCACTATGTTTATTACTGTTCATCTTAGAATAGTCAAGTCCTATTGAAGTCTTAGATTTAAATCTTTGACTATCTATTATCTCCTTCTGAGTCAAAGCTGCATTCTAAAACGCCTGTAAATTCTTTTCTAAGTCAGCAATTTGGGTTCTAAGAATGGCTTCTATGTCTGTATTGCACTTAACCTTATTCTCTAGATATTCATTCTTTTGTTTAAGGTCTTCTAGTCCAACTACAAGCAATTCTAGTTCTTCATTCCTAGAGATTAAACTCTCGGATTTAAGAACTAACTTATCATTTTTCAAGTTTATATGCAAGCATGCTTGTATGAACATTATACAATTCTAAAGTAAGTTCATGCACAATAGATTTGTATTTAGACACAGACATATCTATAGTGGTAAGTTCAGGAACATGAGATGATTGTGATGATTCCTCTGTAGAGTCTACCATAAGAGACATATTTACATACTCTTCCTTTTCATTTGAATCAGTATCATCCCAGCTTTTTCCTTCAACAATGTACGTTCTTCCCTTTTCCTTCACCACATAAGCATTGAGCTTATTTTAGCTTCTCATTCTTTCTTTTCAAATCTTCATAAGTTTCCTTCTTTTCATAGGAGTCATTTGCTTTTGCTGCCTTGGGCTTTCTACAATCAGAAGCAAAGTGCCCTAACTCATTACAGTTGTAACATCTTGTTTTGCTCTTGTCTACCCAACTTGAATTATAGCCTCCTTTGGAGCTTGACCCTGATGAGTAGCTTCCTTTCTGAAATCTCACTGATGAACCCCTTGGTTTATAGTTGGGCTTCCTTCTGAATCTAACATGACTAAATTTTGCAGTAATGTATGCCATAGATTTGTCCTTCAACTGTTTAAGTTCTTCCTAAGTGTATAACTCATTTTCATCCTCTGGTTCACCATGAACAATTTCAGCTACGACAATTTCCTTGATTGTTGAGGAGGGTGTAACCTTGTCTTCTTGAGCTTCAGGTTCACGAACTACAAGTGTAGTGGTTTTTGTAAGTGCCATACTCTTACTGTCAATAGAACCAGGTCCATAGATAATAGCTCTCTACTCTTGCTCCATCTCATGTGTCCTTATCTTTCCATAGATTACATCCAGGGACATAGTAATAAAATTTGCTCTTTCCCTGATTGATGTGTTCTTTTGTTCCAGGTGAACTGGGAGCGTCAGCATAAACTTTCTGTTAGACTCTCATATAGGGTAAACTTTCTCTTGCAGCTTTAATTCACATAACAGTCTTGTATATCTCTCAAAGAGCAAAGACAGTGCTTCTCCGGGTTAAAGTTTGAATGCCTCATACTGAGTCATCAGAATATCCATAATGTTTTCTTTAACTTCTTCTGTACCTTCCATTAAAAGCTCAATGGTATCCCACATATCCTTTGCACTATTACACCCTAGAAGTTGATGACTCATATCATTATCGGTCAATTCCACAATTATGAGTTGAAGGCTTGTGTCCAAATTTATCAACTTCTTGTCAGTCTCGTGTATTTAGACGGATCCCTGGGAGTGGATGAGGAAGGAATTGTCACACCAGCTGTGGTTGTGGATTCAGCAACTACTTCCATCGGAACATATGGGCCATTCAGTACTATCCCAATGTAAAGTGAATTCGAAGCTTTCATAAACAACATCATTGATAGGGATAAATAAATTATGATTGTATAATTAAATACTGCATTAATTGTACAAGTTGTGGGCTGCTAGGCCCAATAAAAAGATATATGAAACTCAGACCAGAAAGGTTAAGCCTGATGGACCAGATCAGGCCTGATGGAATAAAAAAGGCCCAAAAGCCCTAATTATTAATTAATTTCGTAATTAATTAATAAGGGAAAAATCAGCTATTGAGAAGAGTCCCGATAAGGATATAAATCCTTATAGATTAGCCTCAAGGGGACCTAAAAGGATAAGGAATCAGCTTCCTACTTCCTAGGACTCCTAAGTCTATCCTAATTCAGAGGCTTGTCCACCAAGTCTCCTATACCAAGTCCAATTCAAGGACTCCCACATCTATATAAGGGGTCTCACCCCCACCAATCAGAACTACGTTTTTTGGCTTAATTCTCTAATTCACAGAGATACGTAGGCATCTCGTAAAGGCAGATTTGAGCTACGAAACACGAGAGCAGCCATTAAAGGCCTTGAGCTCCCGAATCTTAGTAATAAATACAGCAAATAATAACCTTAGTTTTTTATCCATAACATTTGGCGCCGTCTGTGGGAAAAACGCAACAACAACCATGGCGAGAACACGGAGAACAACCAGCACTCTGGAGGAGGGAACACCATCAGGGATAACCCAGGTGATTTCATCAACCGTGGAGGTTCCTCCCCATTCAACTTATGCATCTACTCAGGGGGAAGCCCAGACAGGGGCAACTCATCCTCAGCCACAAGGGACAACTCCCCCGATTATTCAAGGATGCCCCTTCACCCTGAGGTTGGAGGAAGTGGATATGCTGGGCGAAGCGAAGCACGAGGGCGGTCGCCCCCCTATATACGAGGTTTGGATCCTATCCCTGAGGATCGGGAATTTTCTGGTCCATACACTGAGAGAGACTCCGAATCTTCGGATGACGAAGTGGCCCCGAGAAGGAGGCGTCCTGGAAAAGAGCCAATGGCCGATGGAAGGCAACGCCCCCAAAGCACCCCAGGGGCGAATCCCCAAGAAGTGCAGGAAAAGATCAGGGCTCATGAGGCTGAAATCCAAAGGCTGAGACGTGATTTGGAGGCTCACCAAGCCACCAGATCCCACATACCTCCTAGGGGGAGAAATCCTCCTCCTATCATAGACCTGGATGGTCCGGTAAGAAGAAGGGCTGCTGTCCCAAGAACTGATCCAAGCAATCTCCTTCCCCTTGGAGATCCTGATGATCCAACTCCACCCTTCACAGAAGAGATAATGAATGCCCATATCTCGAGAAAATTCAAGATGCCCACTATCAAAGCCTATGATGGCACGGGAGACCCCGCTAATCATGTTAGGACATTCTCTAATGCACTGCTGCTGCAACCCGTGAATGATGCTATAAAATGTCGGGCCTTCCCTCAAACCCTGTCGGGTATGGCTCAAAGATGGTACAGTCGCCTACCCCCAAATTCTATTGGATCATTCAGAGAACTAAGTCAGGCTTTTATTAAGCAATTCATCAGTGGAAGAGTCCATGAGAAAAGTTCAGCATCTCTTATGAGTCTTGTGCAAGGAGCTAAGGAATCCTTAAGAGATTACCTGAATCGTTTTACAAAGGAGGCTTTAAAAGTCCCAGACCTTGATGATAAGGTAGCCATGATAGCACTGCAACAAGGAACTAGGGATGAGTTTTTTAAGATGTCTTTGGCCAAACGACCCCCTGAGAGCATGTTGCAGCTCCAAGAGAGGGCAGGGAAGTATATCAAGGTTGAAGAAAGTATGAGGAAGACCGTAGTAAGTAATGAGCCCACTGGAGGCAAGAAACGAAAAACTGATTTGGAGTATATCGCTAAGGACAAGTATCCTAGAACCGAACAAAACCCTGATTCAACCCCCAAGAAGGGAGGACCTGGGCAAAAGTTCACTGAATACGCTAAGCTGAATGCTCCCAGAAGTCAGATTTTGATGGAGATTGAGAAAGATAGAGATATTCGCTGGCCTAAGCCCTTGAAGGCTGATCCCGCCAAGCTAGATAGGGGCAAGTATTGCAGGTTTCACAAAGATGTTGGCCATGACACCGATGAGTGTAGGCAATTGAAAGATGAAATTGAGTTTTTGATTCGAAAAGGAAGATTGAATAAGTATACTGGAGATGGAGGGGACAGAAATAATAATGGAAGGAAGAACTTTGAAGATCGTAGGAGGGACCAAGATGATCAGGGGCGGAATCCCCAACCTAGAGGACCAGTTATAAACACCATTTATGGAGGGCCGAGACCTCAAGGGCCTGTGATAAACACGATCTTTGGAGGTCCAACTGCTGCTGGATTGTCCAAAAATTCCAGAAAGGCATATACTAGAGAGGTTATGCATATTGTTGGAGAAGCCCCGAAGAGGGCCAGGACAGAAGTAACATTGGCTTTTGATGATTCCGACCTAGAGGGTGTGAAGTTTCCCCATGACGACCCGCTGGTCATAACACCAATAATAGGAAATAGCCCGGTTAAGAGGGTCCTTGTGGATAATGGTGCTTCTGTGGATATCTTGCTCCACGACACCTTTCTAAGGATGGGGTATAACGACTCCCAGTTAACACCAACCGACATGCCGATATATGGATTTGCTGGAGTAGAATGTCCTGTGGAAGGGATAATCAAGTTGCCAACCACCATAGGTACGGAGCCAAGGCAAGCAACGCAGATGCTGGATTTCGTAGTGGTAAAGGCTAGTTCAACTTATAATGCTATCATGGGGAGAACAGGGATACATGCCTTCAAGGCAGTCCCCTCTTCCTACCATTCAGTCATGAAGTTTCCCACCCGAAACGGGATTGGAGAAGAGAGAGGAGATCAAAAAATGGCTAGAAGCTGTTATGTGGCCTCTTTGAGGGCAGATGGAGTCGGGGGGCAGGTTCTTCCTATTGAAGATATGGATGTTCGAGAAAATGATGAGAATAGAGGAAGGCCAGCAGAAGAGTTGGTTTCGGTTCCTTTAGATCCCAAGAATCCTGAGAGGATGACTTTCATTGGAGCCACATTAGAGGAGCCCCTTAGAGGGAAGTTAGTGAAATTTTTGCAAGAAAATAGTGATGTGTTTGCATGGTCAGCAGCTGATATGCCAGGCATAGACCCGGAGTTAATTACTCACAAGCTAAACGTGGATCCAAGTCGGAAGACAGTGAAACAAAAGAAAAGAAATTTTGCCCCGGAAAGACAAGAGGCTATAAAGCAGGAAGTGGAAAAGCTCTTAGAGGCTGGTTTCATTGAGGAGATTCAATTTCCGGAGTGGTTAGCAAACCCTGTAATGGTGAAGAAGGCTAATGGAAAGTGGAGGATGTGTATAGACTTCACCGATCTGAATGATGCATGCCCCAAAGACTGTTTTCCGCTGCCTAGAATTGATACTTTGATTGATGCCACCGCTGGACATGAGATGCTGAGTTTCATGGATGGGTTTAGCGGATACAACCAGATCAAAATGCATAAGGATGACATTCCAAAGGTATCATTTATCACTGACTTTGGTGTTTATTGTTATCTTGTTATGGCGTTTGGTCTCAAGAATGCAGGAGCCACCTATCAAAGGTTGGTGAATAAAATTTTTAAGGATCTTATTGGGAAGACTATGGAAGTCTATGTTGATGACATGCTAGTCAAGAGTCTAGTAAAGACTGATCATATAACCCATTTGAGGGAAGCTTTTGAGGTCCTGAGGTACCACAAGATGATGTTGAATCCCACGAAGTGTGCTTTCGGAGTAGGATCTGGAAAATTCTTGGGATTGATGGTCTCAAAGAGGGGAATTGAGGCTAACCCCGATAAAATAAAGGCAATCCTGGACATGGAACCCCCAAAAACTGTCAAGGATGTTCAAAAACTCACAGGAAGGGTTGCTGCGCTAGGACGATTCATCTCCAAGTCAGGAGACAAGTGCTTGTCATTCTTCAAGTCATTAAAGAACATTAAAGACTTTGTATGGAGTGAGGAAAATCAGAAGGCATTTGAAGAGTTAAAGAAGTATATGGGCCAGGCCCCGTTGTTGGCCAAGCCAGTTCTGAGTGAAGTTTTATTCTTGTACTTGGCTGTTTCAGAAAGCGCCTTGAGCGCGGTGTTGGTTAAAGAGGAACTGAAAGTTCAGAAACCCGTATACTATGTCAGCAAAATTTTGCATGGTGCTGAGTTGAATTATTCAGCCATTGAGAAATTCGCTTTAGCCTTGGTAATGGCTTCAAGAAAGCTGCGTCCTTATTTTCAAGCTCACCAAATTGAAGTGCTAACAAATCAGCCACTGAGAAATATCATTCACAGTCCCAAGGCAAGTGGGAGACTGATTAAGTGGGCAATAGAGTTGGGAGAGTTCGATCTCAAGTATAAGCCACGTACGGCCATAAAAGCCCAGGCACTAGCTGACTTCGTGGTGGAATGTACCATACCCAACCAAGAAGTCGGGGGGCAGGAAGATACCATACCTCAAGACAAGGGAGTCGACAATGGGGACAAGGAGAAAGAATATTGGGTTCTCTATTTTGATGGAGCATCAAAAACAAATTCCAGTGGAGCAGGGTTGGTTTTGCAAAGCCCTGATGGATTCTTAATTGAGTATGCCATGAAGCTAGACTTCCCAACCACAAACAATGAGGCAGAGTATGAAGCCCTGATTGCTGGCCTTGGTCTAGCTGGGACACTTAGAGTCAAAAACTTAAAGGTCCGTGGAGACTCGAAGCTGATCATATCCCAGGTAAAGGGAGAATTTGAGGCAAGAGATGATACGATGGCTAAGTATGCTCGCCTAGTAAGGGCTGTGATGACCCAATTTAATGAATGCCATGTTGAACACATTCCAAGGGAAGAAAATGCTAAAGCAGATGCGCTATCAAAATTTGCTTCATCTGAGATTGAAGAGAGTTCAGGGAGTGTGTACTTCCGTGTTTTGAAGACACGAAGCATAGATGTTAAGCTTGTGGCTCCCGTAGGCTTGGGGACGTCATGGATTGATCCCATCAAGGCTCACATTCAGACCGGTTGGTTACCAAATGATGCAACTGAAGCACGGAAGTTAACTGTTCGGGCACTAAGGTACTCTTTGATAGATGGGATTCTTTACAAAAGATCTTTCGTGGTTCCCTACTTGAGGTGTCTCAGGCCCGATGAGGCACGCTTGGCTCTTGAAGAAGTACATGAAGGTATTTGTGGACAACACTTGGGGGGCAGGGCCTTGGCTCATAAGATAACCCGTTTAGGCTTCTATTGGCCAGAAATGATGGCTGATGCCAAAGAATATGTAAAGAAGTGTGATCGCTGTCAGAAACATGCACCAGTGGCCAGACAACCCCCCGAGATGCTGACCTCCATCAACTCACCTATTCCCTTTGCTATGTGGGGGATGGATATTCTAGGGCCTTTTCCTACGGCCACAGCACAAAGGAAGTTTCTGATTGTAGCCATTGATTATTTCACTAAGTGGATTGAAGCCAAGCCCTTGGCCAAAATCACAACTAAACAGGTTGCACAATTCCTGTGGGAAAACATTATGTGTCGATATGGAATTCCCCGTATCCTCGTCACTGACAATGGAACACAATTCAACAACGAGGAATTCAAGAAGTATTGCGGAGAAAATGAAATTGAGTTACGGTTCACCTCTGTGGCTCACCCGCAAGCCAATGGGCAAGCGGAGGTAGCAAATCGGATAATCCTGGATGGACTAAAGAAGAGAATCGAAAAGTCAAGAAATAATTGGGTGGATGAGATACTTCCCATATTATGGGCCTATAGAACTACCTGTAGAGTCACGACAAATGCAACTCCTTTCATGTTGGCATATGGGGCAGAAGCAGTAGTTCCCGTGGAGATATCACATTCCTCTCCAAGGATTCAGGCTTTTGATGAAAAAGAAAATGAGGAAGGGCAGAAGTTAGCCCTGGATTTAATCGATGAAGTGCGAGATAAAGCACACGCAAAGATAGTAGAATATCAGAAAAAGGCTTCATTCTACTATAACCTAAGGGTTAAAGAGAGGTTTTTCAAACAAGGTGACCTAGTCTTGAGAAAAATAGAGGCTTCTGGTGTCGGACAGAAAGGAAAGCTTACCCCAAATTGGGAAGGGCCGTATAGAGTCAAGAGCGTTCAGGGTAGAGGAACCTACAAGCTGGAGACTATGGATGGTTTTGAAGTCCCGAGAACCTGGCACGCACAAAACCTGAAGGTTTACTACGTGTAAGATGGTCGAAGTACGATTCTCACTTGTCATTATGACAAGTAGGTTTAAAAGCACCTTGAAGCTTTGTTTGCATACGTCCTTCGCAGGAGAAGCGGGAGGAGAAGCAGTGTTAGGATCCAAGATGCGATCATCTGGCTGAGGAGAGTCGAAGAGGGCGTCTATGCTGTCCTCTGACTCAGCCTGCTCAGGACTTATAAAGTCCTTAGGGTCGACTAAGCCCGGGTACTTCTCAGAAACAGCCTTCACGGCCGCATCCCATCCCTGAGTAAACTGTAGGGAATAAAGACCCTCATCATGAATCTCCATGAGATTCTTAAACTTGTCAGAATCCATGTAGTCATCGATGAGCTTATCCTTATCGCTCCTAAGTTTCACCAGCTCGGAATGAGCCTGAGCCAGCTCCTCTTTCTTCGTGTCCAGCTTCTTCTCCAGGACCTTGGCTCTCTCCTCCCATTTCTTCATCTCTTTCTCAAACCCATCTGAGTTACCCTTCCAGGACCTAGCCTGATGGAGGGCCGCCTGGAAGTAGGTATTACTCTGCAAAGAAATATGTATGAGTTAGCACAAGTTCGTTGGAATACAAGAAAGTTGGGATTCAAAGAAGGAGAGAAAGAAAATTACCGCAGCTTGGGCTTGAGAACCCAGAAGCTCAATAGTCTCAATATCACTCCCCGTAACAATGTCAGTAAAGTCATGGGGAGTGACGGAGTGATAAGACCAATCTTTAGCGTGTTTGGTGGATCCAACCACCGTATCGCTCCTCCTGAAGCCCCAGTTAGGCCTGAAGGAATGTGCCTTAAGTGGAGGATCCACATCGTCCCCCAGCTCGACCACCGGGACGTGGGGCTTAAGAAAAGAAGGACCGTCAGGTTTGCTCCTAGGGTCCCTGTTTAGCTTGGCCCTTTTCTGACGGCCTGACTCCCCCTCCTTAGGCCTGTTAACATTATTGATGGCCTCGCAAGCTGAAAGGAAAAGTAGAAGGAACATTAAAATCCAGAAAAAAAGAAAAAGTGCGATTAAAGAGAAGGAAAAATAATTACGCAGGTATAAATTTACCCTTATCACTGGCCTGGGAGAGACCAACTTTCTTCAAGGAAAACTCCTCTAAAAGGGTCCAGGTATCCGTTTTCCCATCATCTGAAATTAAGGCCTGGTAGGCCACCTCCTCCTCATCAGTCAATCTGATACTACCAGGACTACCATCTGATACCTTGCAAAATGGCCTACGGAAGAGTGTGGCCCAATCACCCCCAGCCCAGGTCAGCCTCACAAACTCATCCCTCCATTTAGGGTTGTTCTCGACTATAGAGTTACTATCAAAGATATGGGGAACTTTGGGTCGTTGGCGAATTAAAACCCATCCCGGTTGACTCATGGAGCTATTATAGAATTGGAAAACTTTCCTAAAGACAGCTACGGAAAGAGGGAAGTTATTCCTGAGACAAAGGACCATAAAACAGATAATATTCCTCCAGGCGTTAGGAGGGAGTTGACAAGGGTTGATTTGTACATCGGCTAATAAACGAGGAATAAATTCGTGGAATGGGAACCTAAGACCTGCGGTCAGGGCTCCTCGATAAATGAACAGGGTATCCCCCTCCCAATTACAAGTCCTATCCCCAGGGGCGGCTGGAGTGATCCTAAGGTGGGGTGGAAGTCTGTACAGGGTGTTCATAGACTCTATTCTACCGTCTAACTCATGAAAAGTGTTACCATGATTATACGAATCTAACTCAGATAGAGAAGGATATTCATCACCTCTCGAGTTAATCATGTCAATGAGAGAAGTATATGGAGATTGAATTTGAATGTTTGTACCTCTCTTAGAGACATTCATCTTCTGCAAACGAGCCAAGTCGCGGTCCGCCATTGATATACTTCGTTTAAAAGCTTGAAACCCAGAAATACTTGAGAATGGTGGAGCTACGGTGGCTGTGTGCTCGCCGGAAATCGCCTACTCAAAGGGAGAACTCTAGAGAAGTTTGTAGAAGAAAATGAGAAATGAGAAGTGAAGTGAGGATTCTCACTTCACACTACACTTATATAGGCGAAAAGCTCGGAATACGAGGCGTTTTTAGGCCCATTTAGCCAGGCCCAACCTAAAAGCCCGTATACTAGAAATATCAGGAATAATCTAGAAGCTCATATGGAAAATGAATGGTCAAAAATCGACCAGAGTTTTAAACTGGATCGATCAGAATCCTGGTCGATATATTATTCGAACAGGAGGGAAGAAATCCCCTAAATCCGATCAGAGTCCTGATCGATACAAAAGAGAATCCTGGTCGATATATTATTCGAACAGAAGGGAAGAAATCCCCTAAATCCGATCAGAGTCCTGATCGATACAAAAGAGAATCCTGGTCGATATATTATTCGAACAGAAGGGAAGAAATCCCCTAAGATCGATCAGAGTCCTGATCGATACCAAAGAGAATCCTGGTCGATATATTATTCGAACAGGAGGGAAGAAATCCCCTAAGATCGATCAGAGTCCTGATCGACACAAAAGAAAATCCTGATCGATATTCCATTCGATCAGAATGATAGAAAATCGCTTAATTCGATCAGAGTCCTGATCGAAATCGATCAGGAATCCTGATCGATTAAGCACGTGTAACAGTCGTCGACTAGGGTGTCACTTTGAAGATCAATTCGATCAGAGCCCTGATCGAAATCGATCAGGAATCCTGTCGACCAGAGTGTAAGATCCTGAGTTAATTCGATCAGGATCCTGATCGAAATCGAGCAGGAATTCTGATCGATTTGGCTGAATCCTGATCAATTTCTTCTGCATCCTAATCAATTTTGTATGCATTTTAAACCAGAAATTACGGATAAATCCAGAAAATTGCGGATAAATCCAGAAAATTACGGATAAATCCAGAAAATTGCGGATAAATCCAGAAAATTACGGATAAATCCAGAAAATTACGGATAAATCCAGAAAATTACGGATAAATCCAGAAAATTGCGGATAAATCCAGAAAATTACGGATAAATCCAGAAAATTGCGGATAAATCCAGAAAATTACGGATAAATCCAGAAAATTACGGATAAATCCCAGAAGTTAAGGATAAATCCCAGAAATTAAGGGAAAAATCCAGAAATTAAGGATAAATCCCAGAAAAATAAGGAAAAATCCCAGAAAAATTAGGGAAAATCCCAGAAAAATTAGGGAAAAATCCAGAAATTAGGGAAAAATCCCGGAAATAAGGGAAAAATTCCTGGAAATCAAAATAATTCCTAAATAAAAGGAAAAATTCGTTGTAAACGTGTAGGTCGCTCCACACTTTACGGAAAAACGAAACCCTGTAAGGGAACAAATAGACTTAACTTCTGCGAAACCTATTCAATGTTTCCCAAAAGTTGGGGGGCAAATGATAGGGATAAATAAATTATGATTGTATAATTAAATACTGCATTAATTGTACAAGTTGTGGGCTGCTAGGCCCAATAAAAAGATATATGAAACTCAGACCAGAAAGGTTAAGCCTGATGGACCAGATCAGGCCTGATGGAATAAAAAAGGCCCAAAAGCCCTAATTATTAATTAATTTCGTAATTAATTAATAAGGGAAAAATCAGCTATTGAGAAGAGTCCCGATAAGGATATAAATCCTTATAGATTAGCCTCAAGGGGACCTAAAAGGATAAGGAATCAGCTTCCTACTTCCTAGGACTCCTAAGTCTATCCTAATTCAGAGGCTTATCCACCAAGTCTCCTATACCAAGTCCAATTCAAGGACTCCCACATCTATATAAGGGGTCTCACCCCCACCAATCAGAACTACGTTTTTTGGCTTGATTCTCTAATTCACAGAGATACGTAGGCATCTCGTAAAGGCAGATTTGAGCTACGAAACACGAGAGCAGCCATTAAAGGCCTTGAGCTCCCGAATCTTAGTAATAAATACAGCAAATAATAACCTTAGTTTTTTATCCATAACAATCATCTTTTTCTTCCATAGATTGAAATTATCTCTATCGAATGGGGGAACCTTTATACTTCCAATTCTTTAGTTGTTCATCATCTTGGCGGAATTAAATTATTTAAAGTTCAAAAATTTCAAAAAATGAGAATTTTTGAAAATTAAAAAATTCAAGAAATTTTCAAGAACTTGTTTCTTTCTCCGGATATTGATTTGTATGTCAATCGACAAGCTCTGATACCAATTGTTAGTACCAAAGTATCGTATAAGGGGGGTTGAATACGAGACCTACAATCTTTTTCGATTCGTTAATAAGTTCTTCGTTATAAGAGCGGAATCAAAATAGACATAAAATTATTTGAGGAATATATTATTTTATTAATATAATCCTTGAGGTTGCTACAATCTAATCAATGAATTGATTAGCTACAATAAATAAAGCAGCATAACAATATGTTTATAAGCTTAATAAATGAGGTACTTTAATGGAGCTCCCGTAAACACTCTGTTGAAAGCTGAAGAAGATAACTAAAATGAATTGTATTTATTTTGCTGCATTTGTAAACTTTCAATCCTTTGGACAAGTGGCACATCTGTGTCCACAAATATCCTTGAACTTCTGCTGTATAATTCACTGGATAAACACCAAACTGTTCTATGGTGACTGGAGAGTGTTCCCTTGACTTCTTCTCTATGGAGACCACTATATTCCCCTTGTATAAGAGCTCTATAGCGACCACTGTATTCTCCCTGTACAAGGGCTTAATGGCGACTATAGAGTTCTCCCTGTACAAGGGCTCTATGGCGACTAGAGTTCCCTGTACAAAGGATCTATGGCGACTAGAGTTCCCTTAGCACTCTGTTCTGTGGCGACCATAGTGTTTCCCTAGTGTGGGAAGCTCTATGGAGACCACAGAGTTGCCTTAGTGGGAAGCTCTATGGCGACCATGGATGCTGTTTCTTCCAACTCTCCTGTGGCGACCGCAGGGGCTTCCTTGTAGCCTTGGCAACTTCTATGGCGACTAGGGAAGAGTTTTCTTCCTTAGAATATTTTTGCTTATGGTTTGCCATTCTTCACTTTATCAACATTTTCTTCTGTAACTGAATTAAAATCCCTTCTTGAATACTGATATTTTGTGCACTGGTCTAGTTCACAAACAAGTAGCATTGAGACAACATATTTCAATTTGTCTTGTGTTTCTGAGCTGATACAGATTGGTGAAAATTCATTGCTTCTTTCACTGAACCCCTTGATTTATAACACTTGAAGTCAATTCATGTAACTAATGCTTGAAGTCCTTTGATGTCTTATTCTTCATGGCTGCTTGAACATGTTAATGGACTTCTTCCCATGACCTGTTTGAGGGCTTAAAGAGTCAATTACATCTTTTGGTTCTTTGCGTTTATCCTGTCTACATCTGTAGGGTCCTGTGCAGCATAATTTAATATATGTTTATCTGTTGCATTACAAGTTGAGTTATAGTTCCTTGATTACAAATTACATTACATTATGCATTACAATCTCCTTTCTGGTTTGATCTGCATATTTGCGTTGTCGATTTTGCGCTGCCTCTAGTCGCTTCTGGATAAGGTCTACTTTTTCCTTGGTTTGCTGAATCAATTATGGACCTAGAATCTTACGTTCACCAACTTCAACCCAATACACAGGTGATCTGCCCTTTCTTCCATGTAAGGCTTAATAAGGTGGCATTCCAATGCTTGTATGATAGCTGTTGTTGTAAGAAAATTCCACTAACGGTAAATGCTCATCCCAACTACCTTCAAAGTCTATTGTACATACACGAAGCATATCTTTAATTGTTTGGATTGTTCTTTCACTTTGCCCTTCCATCTACGGATGATAAGCGGTACTCATATTCAATTTGGTGCCTAAGCATTCCTGGAATTGTCTCCAGAATCTTGAATTGAAACGGGGATCTCAATCAGATACTATGGATATAGGAACTCCATGTCGCATCACAATCTCCTTGAGATATAAGTGTACCAGTTTATCGAGCGAAACTTTTCGTTGATTGGAAGAAAATGAGATGACTTCGTTAGTTTGTCGATGATAACTCAAATTAAATCATGATTTGCTCTGGTTCTTGGAAGTCCTACCACAAAATCCATCACTCGATGTTCCCATTTCCATTCCGGAATATCCAATGGTTGTAGTAATCTGCTTGGACGTTGGTGTTCTGCTTTGACTCGTTGGCACATATAGCATTTGCTTACCCATTCTGCCATTTTCGTCTTCATGTATGGCCACCAAAAGTTTTCTTTCAAATCTCGATACATCTTTATACTTCCTGGATGAATAGAATATATTGAGCTGTGAGCGTCCCGTAGGATTTCTTCCTTTAATTCTGGTATATTAGGTATCCAAATCCTCGAGGAAAATCGTAGAATTCCCGTATCATCTTTTTGACTTATAATTTCTTCTCCTGTTAGGCTGTCGTCTTCTTTACTCATTATCTCTTCTCGACATCTTCGGATCTTTTCCAACAGTTCTGGCTGAAATGTCATTGCATTATTCATTTCAGTGAATTCCCCCGGAATACGAATTTCAATTTCCAATTTCTCAAACTCTCTGACCAATTGTTCTGAAAAATTAACATATTCAATCTTCGCTGGATTGACCGGCGAAGATTATGTGGCCTAAAAATTAACATTTCAATATTGATTCTTTTAATACTGATTATGTGGCCTAAAAATTGTACTTCTTTTAACCAGAATTCGTATTTCGAGAACTTCACATATAGTTGTTCTTTTCTTAAGATTTCCAAAGCAATCCTCAGAAGCTTGGCATGTTATTCTTCGGTCTTTGCCTAAATCAAGATGTCATCAATAAATACAATCAAAAATCTGTCCAAGTACTTCTTTGAAAAATCTGTTCATCAGATCCATGAACGTTACTAGTGCATTAGTTAAACCGAATATCATTACGAGGAATTTATAATGTCCATATCTGGTACGAAAAGCAGTCTTGGAAATATCTTCGGCCTTGATCTTCAGTTGATGGTATCCTGACCTCAAATCTATCTTAGAAAATCATGAGGCTCCTTTTAACTGATCAAACAAATCATCGATCTGTGGTAAAGGATACTTATTATTGATAGTTAACTTATTTAACTCATGATAATCGATACATAGTCGCGTACTGCCATCTTTTGTCTTCACAAACAATACCGGTGCACCCCATGAAGATACGCTGAGTCTTATAATTTCTTTGTCCAGAAGATCCTAAAACTGTGTCGCCGACTCTTTCATTTCAACCGGTGTCATTCGATACGGAGCTTTCGAAACTGGTTCCAGTCCTGGCATAAAATTAATAGTAAATTCAATTTCTCGATCAGGTGGTAATCCTGAAAGTTCATCTAGAAAGACATCAAACAACTCACATACAACAAAAATGTCTTCCATTCTCAGACTTTCCTATTCAGTATCCAATACATAAGCTAAATAAGCCTTACATCCTTGATGTAGAAATTGTTTAGTTTGCATCATCATCAGGAACTTTTTCCACTATTTCTCAACTCAATATATTACCGTTGCATTATCCGCAGTTCGCAATTTCACCTTTTTATTCACACAATCGATCTGAGCATTAATACCGGCTAACCAATCCATTCCTAGAATAACATCAAACTCTCCTAACTTAAAAGGTATCAAGTCAAAAAAAAAGTGATGTCCTGTTATTTTAATATCACACTCTGGACATACTCGATCTACGGGGACTTGGTCGTTATTCGTTAATTGTATAATTAATTTCTCGCTCAACCGTTGCATTTCACAACATATCTTATCAATAAATTCTTCGGAAATAAAAGATCTTGTGTCTCCAAAATCAATCAATACTTTTGCATCAACAGAATTCAAAGAAAGCGTACCTGCAATCACACTCGGATTCTGCACAGCTTCCTTCATAGTCATAGTAAAAGTTCTCGCTTTGGGCTGGTTCTGTTGTGGTGGTGGATGTAGTGCCAATACTCTCGGAACACTGGCTTCCATCGCTGGTCCTCTATAATCCCTGGCAACATGCCCTTTCTTCCCGCATTGGAAATATGTAACATCTATCTTGCTTGTTGGGATTTCATTGAAGTAGTGCCCTTTCTGTTTACAGTTGTAGCATGTCACATTTGCCTTGTTGCAGACGCCCGTATGTTTCTGACCACATGTCTTGCAGTATGGCAATGGTGGTCTGATAATCCTCTACTGGTTTGGGGCTTGGAAACGATTACCTGCCCTTTGATTGCCTGGTTCTATCCTTTTAAAATTCATATTTGTCCGGGCTTGAAATCCCGGTTTTCTATTGGAACGGTTATGAAAATTTCCTTGTCCCTTTTTCTTTTGGGACATCTCACTTTTCCCTTCAGTGATTATGGCTTTCTGAACCCTGGCCGTATATGCCATCAGTTCAAATACTGCCACTCTACTACGAATCCATGGCTGCAATCCCTATTGGAATCTCGTAGCCCGTTTCTCATCAGTATCCACCTGTTCTGGAACAGACTTAGCCAATTCTATAAACTTGGCTTCATATTCAGTCACTGACAGGTTCCCTTCCTTCAATTCCAAGAACTTAATTTCCATCTGGTTCTTCATATAACGAGGAAAATATTTTTCCAGAAATAATTCAGTAAACTATCCCAAGTCACGATACCCTCACCTTCTAAAGCTTTCTTGGATTCCCACCAATAATTAGCTTCTCCTTTCAGGAAATAGCTAGCAAAATCAGTCTTTTGATCCTCTTCGACTTTTACTAGCGCGAATGCTTTCTCTATCTCTTTTAACCAAGCTCTAGCCTTAGTAGGATCCGCTGTGCCTTTAAATTCTGGAGGCTTAACTGATTGAAACTTCTTAACAGTAACAACATGCACAACTGGTGGTATTTGTGGTTCAGGACGGGGTAGCTGTTGTAACATTTGCTGTTAGATCGGTTGTTGTTGATGTTGCATCATTACCATCTGTTGTTGCATCGAATGGAATATTTGGTTTATGGTATTCTTCTTTTGTTCCTCAGAATTGCTGTTGGAGGTCTCAGTTCTGGTCTTTCTTTTTGGTGCCATTTTTCTGATAATAAAATAAGCAGTTCTTTTAATAATTTTATTAAACAGTTGATAGTGAGTGAAGAAATAATTCGACTTGTATTAAAAAAAATTTAACAACTTAGGATTTTAAGCAAATTATTTGAAACAATTTAAAATATTAAATAAATAGACTGAACAACATTATTTTAAACATTTCATTTATCTTTTCAAAAGTAAACAGAATTTAAAGATATGAAAAGTCTGTAAAATAATAAAGTAAATGTAAAAGTTGTAAAGACTGAAAATTTAAATAAATGGAAGAAAATGGTTGAAAAAGGTTTATTCTATATAACAGACACTAGCATCAGGTGTTAATGCTTGATACAAAAGTCCAACATAAAGTCTATCATAACCGCGACTGATCAAAACTGAGTATACACATACATCTAGTCTCACTAAACTATAGCTGCCTCAATCTACATACATCACATATGCTACACAATCTCGGTCCAACTGTCGCACATCAGACCCCTGGCGGAATACGGTCTTACTCCCATCGAAGGGTCTCAAGAACTGACTAAGCAAGACGAGTGGCTCTATGAAACTCTGCATAGGTATGAGTCCCATCATGAATCAATGCATCTAACTCAAGAGAAGCGCTGTAGATGGTTTGCTGAAGTCTCTGCCTCAATAAGTAATCTGGATGAAGTGCTGATAAAGGTCCTCTATCCCTCTGATCAAATAGTCACATAATCTCCCTGCACTGGGATATCCAATAATACACATTCTCCCTCATGCTACTAGACTCATGATAAGGTACATTGTGCGGCTCTCTAACCTAACCAACTAACTCCTGAGATGGAACTCTGTGTATCCCGACAACATCCTACCGTGGTAATCTCAACTGCAAACCTATACCGTGCTCTCTCATCCCCCTCAACCAGGGCCATCTGAAATATCTTCAAAGCTGGCGCATACACAAGTAAAGGAAGTGGAACTGTAACTGGTGGAAGCTCTACCTCTATCTCAGGCATAAACTGATACTCCAGAGGTAATGGGGTTGGTAGCAATGGCTCGAAGAACTTTAAAGGATCAAACATCTCTACAGGATCTGGTAATGCTCTGTAGCTGGAACTGGCTCCTGAGGTATCTATGTTGGAGGTATCTGCCCTGGGGCCTCTACTGACACTGGTGGGATTATCGGAGCTACTGGTCCTGTCACTGTCCTCTCGGATGATGATGACGCCATCTGATAATATAACCAAAACACAAGACAAGAGAGGGTCACTTAGCATTCCAAGAACTTATAAATTCCTAACCTTAAAACTATCTAAACCCTAACAATCCTATTCCTATATTATGTGATCTTCCGATCTTCTCTTAATCCTAATGTTCTTATTTCATGGACCAAAACCTACAGCTTTGATACCAAACTGTAACGCCCTCCAAATCTGGGGTTTAGATATGGGGGTTACTTGCTAATCACACTTATAATACCAACCTGTATAGCAATTATGTAAATATATATCTAACCCCTTTACATCTATCCAGGATCTTTTAAGGTTGAGGTATGAAAATAAGAACATCACACTATCTTTATTATAAACCCAATATAAAATCTCATAGAACTCTCTTTATTACAAACCATTATCTAAACAAGTTTTAAACTAAATTCATTTTATTCAAACACGCACCACTTCTATCTACACTACAACTGTTCAGGTGGCTCAAAGCTCTCCCTTGTCTCGTGATTAGCATTCTTGGTATTGGAGGATCCCGCTTCCTGACATGATTCTTTACCACACGAGTCTGAATAGGTTTCATTCTCTTTCTTGACTGAAAACAAACAAAGTGAATTACAACAAAAAGGGGGTGAGCCATAATTTGCTCACCAATTCCATAATATATAAACATTACTATAAGAAATCTAAATGAAACGGTAATCTGAATGTATCGATAACCAGGTATTTCTGCAAGGGGGAAGGAAGGCCACTATCGGCGATTATCAATAAACTAGACTGGACACAAGTTCGCACCCATATCCTGCTGATCAGTCAGGATATAGTGCAGATCTATACCTCTATGTATAGATCCATTCGGGTACCCAGACTCTACGGCCCAAATCATGGTTTCGGTTAATTCTCGGTCCATAGGATCAAGTGTATACCTAATCCTCAACATCACTATCCAGTCCACAGATGAGCAACCGGAACAATCGGTATGCTTTGATGTATCCCAACATCAGAATATATCAGTATATCTATGTAATGTATAATCTATTGAAATATGAATAAAGTATTCAATGTATCAAGAGAAATCAGGAATCTAAATGAAATCCTAACAAAAGAACGATAATTGTGTATCAGTGTAAGTGAACATGAATTATTAGTGTTTATCGAGTTGAGAATTTAAATTTAATTCACTATTCTGAATTTAGAATAGGGGAAAAACATACCTGTCACGTGATTTACCGCAAATATTTCACAGTTCTCTAATACTGGCTCGGTTTGCCTTGTTGACTTCGTCTCTATCAAAGAAAGATGCTTATTTAATCGACTTGTATCTCAATCATATCTCAAACCAACTTCACACAGCCCTTAGCGTCTACCCGTACACTTACGATTGACTCGTATAATAATTACTAACAATTAGGACTCGATTAACCACATAATTCATATAGCGCATAAGTCACATAGTCATTCTAGGCTTAAAAATATTTTTAGAATCGAAATCAGATCAATATTCGCATTACCGAATAAAATCTGACTCGTTTCCTAATTTTCGAAATTTATTGGACTCCTCTCTATAACTAGTAAGTTCTATAAGTAAATAAATATCAAAAGCCGACTCATTCCCAAAAGAAATTAAGGTTTAAAACTATTTTTAATGAAAATAGATCATTTTTCTGAGTCGAAGGGCTTTTGTTTCATTTAAATCGGATAAATAGTTCAATTATTATTCAATAAATAAGAATAAGTCAATTTATTATTCAATATAATTAATTATTCAATATAATTGAACAATCAAAAAAATTTTAAATAATTATTTAGGAAAAATCCGAATTAAAAATGATTTTTCCATAATTTTGGAATTAAAATGAATTTATTATGATTTATTGAAAATAAATTGATTAATTATCAAAATAATTATTAATTTCTAAATATTTAATAAATAAGAAATAAATAATAAATAATTAAAGAAATAATTAATTTTGATTTTAGAAAATATTTTAGATTTATTTATAAAATAAATCAATTAATTTAATTAATTAACTAATCAATTTATAAAATAAATAAAACTGATTTTATAATTTATAAAAATAAAATAAAATAAAAATCCAGAAACAATTGTCAGAAAATGGATTCCTGACAAAATGGATCAAAACCGGGTCAATTCACGGGTCAAAAGGGTCAAAATCCGGGTCATGAAGAACATGACCAGATTTTACCCAGAATCCGGCGATCAGAACATATTCCGGCCAGCCATTTTCATGCCAAAATCGTAACCGTTTGGTTCGTTTTTCATCTGGAATTAGTTCTAAATTACTACAGCAATACAACTCCGACTAAAACTAATCAGAATCATCCATGTATCAACTTCTCCGGTGAAATCGATTGAAACTCCAACCAACTATCATTTTTCTTCATCTATATATGAAACTTCACGTTCTATAGCTTAAATCAAAGCTTGTTCTATATTCAATAAAACCCCTAATCTCTAACATACCAAAGATTCTTTAAAATAAAAAACGTATAAATCAAAAATTAGCATTGTTATGCCCAAAAATCTGTAAAACTATATTCAGATTAAAGATAAGAAAACAATCAAAATTAAGATATAAATGCCTGAAATCAGGGAGAAGACAAAGAAGGTTTCCTTCTTTGTAAAGGGCAAGGCGCGCCCTATTGATAGGGGAGGCGCGTCCAATGAATATGAAACTAAAGATAAGTATAAGCCGAAGGCGCACCCTCAGCATATTGGGGAGGCGCACCCAATTACTAAAGAAAGGGTGAGGAATTCCCTGCTTAAATCCTTTCCTATGGTGAGCCTTAGGGTGCGCCCTGAATGAGTAGAAAAACCTGGGGAAAATTTCAACATGATTACTTGGCCGGGTTCTTTGGAAGATTCAAGGAAGATGGAGATTATTATTACTAACCTATTTGATGCGGGTACTCTATTGAAGAATTCCTTCATGTAGCATATCTACAGGAAAGGCGGTGTCCGTGATCAGAGACCTCCAGGGGTATGCCTAGATGGAAGGCATCCTCCTGTAGTCAATGAGTGTCCTCATTGGGGATGTGGGGTAAATTCTGGTGTGTGCTTTGGGAGCTCTGTCTCTGTAGTCAACGGGTGTCCTCGTTGGAAGACTTCGGAGTATCCTGCAATTTGCACCCAAAAGCTTGGGATCACTTGTCCTGTAATCTGGTAGGGGCTCGTTATCGGGGGACAAGGATGCGTCCAACATTTGGGGTGAACTACGACTATACTTGTGTCCACGGTCTAGAGAAACAACTGGTAACAGAGGGTTATCCTTGTCCAGGGAGATGCCCTATCTGTGAAGTCTTGAAGCTGCGAACGAGCCTTGGGCCTTTGTGGTCGGGCCTCATCGGCGGACATTCCTAAAGTGAGTAGAAGACGGTTTCCAGTAGGTTTCCTACTGAACCTCGGGACAAGAAACCCCTCACAATTTTCCTAAGAATAAGGCGTATCCTAGGATCCATCTCTGATTAAAAACTGACATCATTGTTAGGAGAGGTATACGAGGGCGCGCCCTAAGTTGGTGATAAGCTCTAAAGTGGGTATGGTTATGTATAAGTAACGGTTTTCTGGGTATAATAATGCTAATGGTTGAAATTCACAAAACACAAATTTGAAATTAATTATCCTATAATTTAGGATCTAGATGGGCAAAATATAAATATATACACCTATATATACACATATACATACAAGAACAATATGCTTCGAAAAATGGAAGATGAACAGTCTTGTAGCATGGATAATGATTTAATGGATGAAACTCAGAAATGCAAAAAGTCAGGTGTACCTTTGTGATCGGAAAAGAAGATGGACTGAAAAAACTGAAGAAACGATGGAGGATTAGGTCAGATTCCGAGCAAAATACACTCCCACCGGTGTGGTAATTTTTTGAAGAAAAGTAAAGTAGAGAGAAAGAGTAAAAGTAAAAAGTAAAAAGAAATGATGTGACTGGTATTTATAGCTCAAAATGGCAACTGTCAAATCAATCACATCGATCACGATTCCCTAAAAATAAGGGGAACCGTTTCCAAACCGTTTGAAATTCCAGGACGCGCGCTCAGGTTGGCGCGCCTTATTTGGCTATCATAGCAGCATTGAATTTTAAGGAAAAGTTGGAAGGCAAGCCCTGTTTAGGGCGCGCCTTGACAAAAGCATTGGTGAATATGTTTATACAAATTTTGATAAAGATGAGTAAAAATTCCAATCCCATTTTCAATGACATATGAAATTTGGGGGGTAGTTGCTATGCCCAAAAATTGGTAAAAACCATATTCAGATTAAGGATAAGAAAACAGTCAAAATAAAGATATACATGCCTGAAATCAGGGAGAAGACAAAGAAGGTTTCCTTCTCTGTAAAGGGAAAGGTGCGCCCTATTGATAGGGGAGGCGTGTCCAATTAATATGAAACTAAAGATAAGTAGAATACGAAGGCGCGCCCCCAACATAGTGGGGAGGCGCGCCCAATTACTAAGTAAAGGGTGAGGAATTCCCTGATTGAATCCTTTCTGATGGTGAGCCTTAGGGCGCGCCCTGAATGAGTAGAAAAACCCTGGGAAGATTTCAACATGATTACTTCGTCGGGTTCTTTGGAAGATTCAAGGAAGATGGAGATTATTATGACTAACCTATTTGATGCAAGTACTCTATTGAAGAACTCCTTCATGTAGCATATCTACAGGAAAGGCGGTGTCCGTGGTTAGAGACCTCCAGGGGTATGCCTGGATGGAAGGCCTCCTCCAATAGTCAATGAGTGTCCTCATTTGGGATGTGGGGTAAATTCTGGTGTGTGCTTTTGGAGCTCTGTCTCTGTAGTCAACGGGTGTCCTCGTTGGGAGACTTTGGAGTATCCTGTACTTTGCACCCAACAGCTTGGGATCACTTGTCCTGTAATCTGGTAGGGGTTCCTTATCGGGGGACAAGGATGCGTCCAACATTTGGGGTAAACCACGGCTATACCTGCGTCCACGGTCTAGAGAAACAGATGGTAGCGGAGGGTTATCCTTGGCCAGGGAGATGCCCTATCCATGAAGTCTTGAAGCCGCGGACGAGCCTTGGGCCTTTGTGGTTGGGCCTCGGGACAAGAATTCTAAGCCTGTTCGGTTTCTTGTTCCCCAAGAACTATGTGGGCTTGATTCCCTATAAATAGGGATACGTAGGCAAATTGTGAGAGGTCAGAAGCGAGAGCGCAAAGGAGCCACCACTAACCCTAAACAATCTCAGCCACCAATAATCATCACCACCACACACTTTTTATACTTCCCGACGAACACTGTTCATCAGATCCACCGATTACTGTTCAAGTTTCCGATAAAGAACCACCGTCATAGATCTTATTTCTGGCTACGAACCTCAGGCTTTGTTGTTACCAGATTCCTCCATCAACAAATTGGCGCTAGAAGGAGGGGCAATCAAGATCTGTATTTAGGAGGAAAGATGTCTCAATACCATGATGGAAGTTTTTATGATGGAAGCTCTGAAGAAGAATCTGACCATGGCTATGACCGCCATGAACCTTACGTTCCACCCATGACTGATCGCCCCACTTCAGATGTTGGGGGACAGCCACCTGTGCTTATCAGCAACACTGACTTGTTCGAATAACTGTATCGCATGGGAGATGCTCTGAACGGTTTCGAGTCAAGACTGAGCACCGTGGAGCGACGCAAGACCAGAAGGGGCCTTCGCCACAACCGTGCTACTCATGCACCTGTGAAAGCACCTATGAATGATAGAGATGCCTTGGCCGGCTACAGTCAAACTGGAGGAGGACGCATGCCGATAAACTCGCGATGTCTGAACTATTCCAACAATGCATCGCCTATCGTCGAGCTTGTGGAAGAAGATGTTGATGGTCGAGAAATACTACGAATGGATAATCGGGGGGTTGCCCATCTGCACCGGTCCGGGCGTAGTCTTGAGGAGCTCCGAAGGCGGAGTCTGTGCCAGAGAATGAGCGACGAGGCTTCACGGCTTTAAAGGATCGCTTGGGGATCCGCTTAGGGGACAATGATCTAAGGATATTGTTACTTGAATGGAAAAAAGAAGTTGATTGTAGAGATATGACGCCCCATGGTACAACGCGTGTGCCCCTGAATTCTCATGGGAATCAGGAACGACACCGCGATAATGAGAGAACTCCTCCCCGCAGATCACTGGACCGGTATGGACGAGGGTATGGAAGCGACTGTTGGAGGAGACCCAAATGGAGGGGAAGAGGCAGAGGTCGAGGTAGGTATTTAGATGGATATCACCACGACAACCATCGTGGCCGCATTGATACCCGGTGGTATAATCGAGCAGACAGTGATAACTATGCTGAGTATGATGTTCATAGGGATGTGGAAAATTATGATCATGAGATGGCTCGAGGCCGCAGCCGAGGTCAAGGAGAAAATCTTGGGGTAAATCAAGGTCAGAACCCTGAAGTGATCATGATACCAGAAGATGCCCAGAACACCAACCAACAACAAGATCTTCCAGGTGGGAACCAGGAAAAAGTACCTCCACCTCAGCCCCAAGGTCCGCAGCCTCACATGCAAACTATCCCAGGTGTGGGAACTTTCAATGTAGACGATCTGAAAAGGCTGCTTAACCACTTGGAAGGTAGAGTAACGGCTACTGTAGAAATCCCTTCTCTATTCTCGGTGGCAGTAAGAGAGGCTCAATTGTCGTCCGGATATCGCAACACTACTAGCGATTTCCGTTTCCACGGAAGCTCCGACCCCGTGGAATTCCTGGGCCGATTCAATATAGAGATGGACGTGTATCAAGTCCCGGACTTGGCTCGATGTCGGCTCTTGGCGGCAACTTTTAGAGAAAGCGCACAATAATTGTTTCAGAAGCTCGGGCCGGGAGTAATCACCTCCTGGGACCAAATGAAGACCCTATTCTTGACCAATTTCCAAGTTGTCGTGAGGTATGCTCCCTCATTATAACTCTCGCCAATATTAGGCAAAGGGAGAATGAAAGCTTGACGTCGTATTTTAAAAGGTTCAACATTGAATCTACCAGCGTAAGAGGGGCCTCGGACGAAGCTTTGAAAAGCTTTTTGATAGCAGGATTAAGGGTCAGTTGGGATTTCTAGAAGCACTTACAAGGAAAAGACCTGGCCACTCTAGCGGATGTCTTTGCTTTGGCAGAATCATGTAAAGCTATAGAGCAGGCTCTGGAAGAGGTACAACCAACGACACAAGCAAGTCAGAGAAGCAGAGCAAGGAAGAGAGACAGATCTATGAGCCCAAGGTATAGAAGTAGTAGTCGAAGCCCAAATCGGGTGAATGTCACAACCACAAGGAGGGAATGGAGCCCCCCTCAAGCTATGACTATAGGGCAAGCAGGTATACGCCTTTGGCCGTCTCTATTGAGCATATCTTTGAGGTAAACAAAAATAAAGGGTTGTTTAGAAAACCTGAAACTCCATTATCTTGGTAAAGTAAAGATAAGAAGAAGCATTGTGAATACCATGAGTCATCCAGACACAACACACACGATGTCGGCAACTAAAGGACGAGATCGAAGCACTTATCAAGGAAGGATATCTTGGTGAATGGGTGGTTAAGGAAGTAAGGAGGAACAAGGATAGCACCAATAGAGTAAAGGAAGAAGGAGGGCGAGCCCCAGGGGGATCGAACAATGAAACTCTGGAAGAAAATAAGTTTTTCAGGGACAGCAGCATCCTGACAATTTACGGAGGAGATCCCGGGATGGAATGCAGCAACAGAGCCTTGGCGAGATATGCAAGGGAAGCCTGGTTAAGACCTCTCACAGACATTCATAGGGTGGAGACTCGACCACCCAAAGTATTTAAGGGAAAATCCATGGACATCACCTTCAGAGAAGCAGATGCCCGGTGGGTACATCACCCCCACAATGACGCATTGGTCATTTTCATCCAGATCAGGACCAAAAATATCCATAGGGCCTTCATAGACAATGAAAGCTCAGAAAACATCCTCTACTACAACACCTTTAAAAAGATGGGGCTACCTGATTGGGATATGTCGGGAGAAGATTCGTGGGTCTACGATTTCTCTGGCGCAGGAGTTAGAGTTATGGGATCAATTCCGTTGTCGTGTACCTTGGGATAAGTCTGCTATCCATGATAAAGATGCTCGAGTTCAAGGTTTTAAATCAAGAATCATCCCATAATGTACTACTAGGGCGTCCCTTCCTTAGGGAGATGAGAGTTATCACCTCATCCACCATCTTACCATCAAGTTTCCAACTCTGAATGAAGTCGGCAGCATGAAAGGCTCCCAATATGATTCTAGGGAATGTTACCGACAAGCTATGAGAGGTTTCAGGAGAAAAGATGGAGAAACTGGGGATGTGTCAGATGATGAATGAGAAAGAAGCATCGAACAGCCAATCGAAGAAATTCGAGTCCATTACTATATCGAATAGGAAAGCGAATGCTCCTCTAAATTGCCTTCAGCGACGCTGTTCTTGGAAGATACTATAAAAAATGAGATGCTAGACAACGAAGAATCTCCGAGCCATGTAGTCTAGGCATATTTTAATGGGGAAAATCTTGAAGGAAGACTCGATGCCTTACAGAGTCTTGGGCTGAACACACATAAGGTATATGCCTCACTCCCTGAGAGCGCACCTTCATCATCAAAAAATATGAAAGTGGTTGATGCCCCTGTTGTACAGGGCGCGTCCTCAGGAAGTGAAGAGGTTGATGCCCCTATTGTACAGGACGCGCCCTCAATGAATAAAGAGATCAATATTCCCTCTCATGGGAATGCGCCCTCTCAGGATAGTGATGAGGATCGTAATCAGTTCGATTTAGACCCTCAAATACCCATTCCAATGATAAAAAATAGGTCCAGTGGAAGATACGGTCAAGATTCTGGTCGATGAAAAAGATCCAAGCAAAGTTCTGAAGGTTGGTTCCCAACTGGACCCATTATTGGGAAAAGAATTTCTGTATTTCTCCTGGAAAACCTTGATATATTTGCATGGAGTCATTCTGACATGGTTGGAATTGACCCAGAAGTCATGAGCCACAGACTGAATATCGATCCCAAATATAAAGAGGTTCAACAGAAGTGCAGGGCTGTGAGCGGAGAGAGGGTTATAGCCTTGGCAGAAGAAGTGGATAGGCTCTTGGACGTCAGACTGATTCGAGAGTCCTTTTACCCGGAATGGTTGGCCAATCCAGTGTTGGTGAAAAAGCCCAACGGCAAATGGAGAACGTGTGTGGACTTCACCGATCTGAATAAAGCATGCACAAAGGATAGTTTCCCTTTGCCAAGAATTGACCAGCTGGTCGATGCTACGGCAAGACATGCTCTACTGAGTTTCATGGATGCATACTCTGGTTACAACCATATTCCCATGTACGAACCTGATCAAGAACACACCTCCTTCATCACGGACAGAGGTCTCTATTGCTACATCGGAATATCGTTCGGCCTAGTCAATGCCGGAGCAATATACCAAAGGCTAATAAATAGAATGATCAAGAAGCAGATTGGGAAAATAATGGAAGTCTATGTGGATGATATGTTGGTAAAATCCAGAAGAGCGGAAGACCATGTAGCAAACTTGGAAGAAATGTTCCACATTTTAATACAATTCAAGATGAAGTTGAACCCATAAAAATGTGTGTTTGGAGTCGAATCAGAAATATTCCTCGGATTTATGGTAAACCACAGGGGAATCGAAGCCAACCCTACAAAGATCAAGGCTCTGCTAGACATGAAATCTCCCACGAGCATTAAGCAGGTGCAAAGTTTAACAGGAAGGATTGCGGCACTGAATCGGTTTGTGTCAAAATCCTCAGATAGATGCAAGGAATTCTTTAAGGCAATTAAGGGGATGGGAAAAGACTTTGTGTGGAACTCGGATTGTGAGGATGCCTTCTAAAAAATCAAAGAATAATTGGGGAATCCTCCCATGTTGGCCAAGCCCGAGGACGGAGAAACGTTGATTCTTTATTTAGTAGTCTTTGAATATTCGATCAGCGCAGCACTGGTGAAAGAGGAAGAAGGTCGACAGTCCCCAGTGTACTACGTAAGCAAAAGGTTACAAGATGCAGAATCTAGATATACTAGCATGGAGAAATTGGTATATGCCCTTATCCTTGCGGCAAGAAAGTTGAGGCCTTATTTCCAAGCTCGCCGAATAGAAGTCCGCACCGCCTATCCTCTTAGGCATGTTCTACATAAACTAGAGTCATCGGGAAGAATGTTAAAATGGGTGATAGAGCTGGGACAATTTGATTTATAATATTTCCCTCGCACAGCAATCAAGGGACAGGCACTGGCCGATTTCATACTTTAGTTTGACTCTGAGGTAGATGGTAAGGCTATAGTGTTGGCAGAACCTTCCTCACAGGGTGATGCCCCCGCCAAAGTGAGAGAAGAGTTCCCACACCCTTGGTGGATCTTACATGTTGATGGGGCTGTAAATAACAGCGGAGCAGGGGCTGGAATAGTCTTAGTCACCCCGGAAGGGCACCATCTGATGGACGCGATTCACTTCAAGTTCTACGTCACCAACAATGATGCCGAATATAAAGCATTAATCAACAGCCTGAATATAGCTTTGGAAGTGGGAGTTTTGAACCTGATCGCTCGAAGTGACTCAAAATTAGTAGTAAATCAAGTCAACGTAGGTTTCCAAGCTCGAGGACTTTGAATAGAGCTATATATGAGATGTGTGCGGTGTCTGCTAGAGAAATTTGGAAGTGTTATACTAGAAGGTGTGCCTCGGGAAGATAATAGTAATGCTGATGCCTTGGCTAAAATGGGATCACAGATGGATAGCATGCTGCTTGGACAAATTCATTTGGGAATCCAAGAAATCCCGAGCATCCCGGAAATAGGGGTGTTTCAGACTCAAGCAACCCCACAAGAGACTTGGATAACTCCAATTCATAATTACTTCGAAAGGGAACCGTGCTAGAAGACAAATCACAAGCTCAGCGCCTCCGCTATCAGGCTGCGAGGTATGTCGAATATGACGGAACGTTGTACAAAAGAGGCTTTAAACAACCACTGTTACGGTGTGTGGACCTGGAAGAAGAAAACTACATCCTTAGGGAGGTGCACAAAGGCATTTGCGGAAATCACTCGGGGGGTGGTTCGTTGGCCTTAAAAGTCCTCAGACAAGGATATTACTGGCCAATAATGAAAGAAGATGCCTTCAAGTTTGTTAGGGTATGCGATTATTGCCAATGATTTGCTAACTATTCCAATGCACCAGCAATGTCCATCACTTCGCTGACTAGTCCTTGGCCTTTCACACTATGGGGAATAGATCTCATTGGAGAATTACCTAAAGCCAAGGGCGGTGTAAAGTATACTGTGGTGGCCGTGGATTATTTCACAAAATGGGCAGAAGCTATGCCAGTAGCCGCGATCACAACAAAGAAAATTAAGGATTTTGTCTTCAACTCCATAGTCTGTAGATTTGGAGTTCCATATAAACTCATCTCAGATAATGGAAAATAATTTGACAGTAAAAAATTAAGAAAGCATTGTGAAGACTTGAACATCAAAAAAGATTTTGATGCAGTTTACCAACCGCAAAGCAATGGCCAAACAGAAGCTATTAACAAAATCATCAAACATAATTTAAAGACCAAGCTGGAAGAAAAAAAAAGGAGATTGGCCGGAAAAAATGCCCATGGTTCTTTGGTCTTATAACACGACTCCTAGATCCACTACAGGAGAATTCCCTTTTTGCTAACTTACGGATATGAGGCTATGATTCCCGTAGTGATAGGAGCTGGGTCTCTGCGGAGGGATTTGTTCAAGGAGGAAGATGCAGAAGTTAATCAGAGGCTCCACTTGGATCTGCTGGATGAGGCTAGGATGAATTCTCAATTAAAGCTCGCGGCATATCAGCAAAGAGTTGCAAGTTACTTTAATAAGAAAGTGAAGTCTGTGCCATATAAGGTGAGAGACCTTGTGTTGCGAAAAGTCATGCCAAATACTAAGATAGCTCAGCACGGGGTGCTTGGCGCTAATTGGGAAGGAGCATACAAGGTCAAAGCTATAATTTGGAAGGGAACTTATTGCTTGGAGGATTTGGATGGCAAACTTATTCCCCGAACATGGAATACAGAACACTTAAGGAAATATTATCAACAGGGTGTGGCCTTGCCCCCCTCATTTCTGCGATTGATTTTTATATAATAGACTAGTAGTAAATAAATTCCTCCCTGCCTAGGGGGTAGTATGCATGACTGCTAACCTTAGCTTTAGCTGAAGGATAAAAAATTCCAAATAATTTCCCCACAAAGCATAGTAGCCATTGGACTGGTGTAATTTCTATACTAGAGTGCATTATCAATAAAAAGAAAAGTTGCTTCAATTGTTGGTTTACTTGGCACTTGCACTTTAAAAAGAACTAGGGCGCACCTTGATTACAAAGTACTTCAATAAAGAAAAACTATAGATCCCCATGATATGGGAACAGTTTCAAAATCTTGCAACAAGACAAATGTCCACTAATGTGCTAAATAACATTCTCTAAATATTAAAGGGTGCGCCCTACTGTAAGGCACGCTAAATGCGGTTGACCTTGGAAAAATTGTGTTCTAAAATTAAGGACGCGCCCTTACGAAAGAACGTAACTCACAACAGAAGTATATAAAGGCTGGAAAAAGAGCTAAAAATAGCAACCTGTGTAACAAGGCTCGCCCAAATGGTTGAGGCGCCTTGACCGACTTCATATACATCCTGGAAGATATAAAATCAAATAAAACCATACGATGTGTCATAATGTGAAATTAAAAAGTAGCAGGAACCGTATTGTCATACAACTTTGCACAACATGAAAAGAGGGCTGACACCTCAAAGTATTTAGGAACGAAATTAGAAACAAGCCAAGGAAAGTAAATCAGGGCGCGCCCTCAACATTGTTAGTTGGGGGAATGGGCTAGAGAGGAATTGTAGGATCAGCCTCAGGCACGTCCTTAGGGGCCTCCTCTGTTGGCGCACCCTCAACATCTTCCTCTAGCCCAAGCTCTATCCTCCTTGCCCTGATCTCCCCATCATGTTCTCTTTTAAACTCCACCATCTCATCCATGGTCTCCTCCCCAAACTTCTCTAAGGTATAGTCAGGATCGTTGACAACAAATCCGACCCTGTAGAAGTGAAATCCACTGTCAAAAGCAGCATCTGCAACCTTCTTCTTCTCATTAGGCCATCCTTCCACTGCTCCTCCAGGTACTCAATCCTCAGGTTGGCACCACCTAACTCAGTGTGAAGAAGAGTAGCCTTTTTATTAGCAATTTCAAGCTGAGAAGTTAGGTTGGCCACCTCACCTTTGAGGAAGGAGATTTCAGAATCCTTAGCTTTGATGTCCTTAGCATTAAAATCCTTGTCTTTTAAGGTATTCTGCATGATATTGTTATAACCTTGTAGCCTCTCATGGTGCGCCCTCTCTTCTAAGAACTTGTCCACCATCTAGCTGAAGTGGATGACCAGTTGGCAAGATGCCTTGACTGAAGCCCTGGTGGCATCCCCTAGACTCACAGCTTGCCATTGCTCCACTTCTTCATCAGTTACATGAAGGGAGCCTAATAGGTCAAGAGAATCAGAGCAGCAGAAGACCCTGAAGGCGCGCCCTCTATCCTTAGTTTCTTGGACGCACCTTGTTGGTCAGTAAGATCAATAACTGGTCTTTTCAGGATAGGAGTAGGCTGAGGGACATGAGTTGGAATATGTACAGAGGTTTGGGCCTTGGGAGCATCCTTCTTGGGAGGTTTAGATTTGGGTTTCTCCGAAGGGCGTGCTCCAAAGGATCTAGGAATCTTAGGAGGAGCCATATCTGCATAGAAACATATAAAAAGGATTAGTAGGTGTAAGTAAATATTTTGGGCGTGCCCACGTGAGACTAAAAATGTTAGATATGATATGTTAACGATAGTGCATGAAAGATGGATGCAAATGCAAAAAGATTATATAACACAAATAAAAGACATGAAAAGAAAAGCAACTGGGAAAACTAAGTAGGACACGCCCTGGTAATAAGACGCGCCCTCCTATGAGAAGGCTATATTCAAACCTAAGGGAGGTTCATTCTGGGTAGCGCTGTCTTCATGCTCCTCCTCATCCTCTTCCTCACCGGTATCAACTTCCACCACACGGGTAAGGGGAGCACCTTTCCTAAATTCTTTATAACTACATTTGGTCCCCACACGGTCAGACAAAATACCAACTCGCATTAAGTTGGATTCAGTTACAAGTGTCTTCAGGTTCCACTTGGCCACAATAACTCTGAGAAGGGCCTTTACCCTCTCTTTGGGCATGCCCTCGAGATCCCGTACAATTGGTTTGTCTGATAAAAGAAGATATGAGAAAGTAAGAAATATGTGTACAAATAAAATTGAAATGTAAAAAGGAAGGAGAGGGCGCGCCCTGACTTGGATCTGTGTTAAATCGGATCCTGACCTTGGGGACATCGTACAGGTAAAATAAATTATTTTTCCATCCTTTCTCATGGCTAACTTTTCCTGATGAAAAGCCCTTTCTGTTATGCTGCTTGTCTACAACCAAGTAGAAGTAGCCATGATCAGACCTCCTGAGGCTAAATAAATGGCTCACCTCTTCCATAGTAGGTATGGGGAAACCAAGGTCCATGTACATGACGAATAAGGCTAAAATAAGTTTATAGCTATTGGTGGATAATTGCAGAGGGGCCAAGTCATAAAGCTCAATCACATCCCTCAGATAGGGGTAAAGAGGCGCACCCACACCCAGGGAAACCAGCTTAACACTAGTCACCATCCTGGAAATCCTGAAATTTCTGCTATAATTGAAGAGGTGAGGGCGCATCATGCTCAGAGGGCGCGCCCAAATGCCTTCCATATCATAATACTCCATCAACCAGCCTAACTGCTCGTCCGAGCAATTGGAAGAAAGTCCCACACAAAATAATTTCCCTTGTTCCTTTCTGAAACGTTTCTTCACAGCCTCCTTACAAACTTCATACTTGCTCCAGTCAAAATCCAGCTCACTATCAGATACTTCCCAGTGCACGAAAGGAATGGGAAAAAGGAGAGGAGAATTAGAAAACTGATAGGAGTCTTCATCAAAGAAGTTGGATTCATCATTGAGTTCAGGAGATTCATCTCCAGACGTACCCTCTGAATGAAGTGGAGTGGGCATGCCCTCTCTTGGAGATGGACTTGGAGAAATCACCCTATAAGAGATTTTGGATGGGCCAGCCCCAACATTCACTCCAATCTTTGTGCTCCTATACCTATCAGCATTGAGGGACTCCAACCAGTCATCGTCATCAAGCTCAGTTGCAGTAGGTGCAGGAGATCTCTCCTTCTGGACTAGTTTTTGTTTCCCATGCCTACAAAACAAGAGGACATTGTCCATGGAAGAACCATTCGAAGAATCAGCCATCAGGGTACCTTTTTTGGAATCTTGAACAAGGCGCGCCACCTAATTCAGAAATTCAGGAGTGTGGTGGGCGTTTGGAGGCTGAGGTTCGAAGTAGGTGTTTGGGGGTGAATAAATTCCCAACTTGGTAAGGAAATCCTTGAATGGATGAAAAGGAGAGGATGCGCCCTCATTTTCCAGCTGTCAAGAAAATCAAGAAAGGTTGAGGGCGCGTCTAGTTCAGAAAGTAAAAGAAGAAAAAAATAAAAGCAATGAAAGGCATGCATTGGAAAGATAGCATGCCCCAATTAAAAGGATGGGTTTAACAGTTATCCTATTGAAACACAAAACATGCCTTATCATAAGAAGGTGTGCCCTGTTTAAGAATAAGGCGCATCCTAGGATCCATCTCTGATTAAAAACTGACATCATTGTTGGGAGAGGTATACGAGGGCGCGCCCTAAGTTGGTGATAAGCTCTAAAAGTGGACATGGTTATGTATAGACTATAAGTAACGGTTTTCTGGGCATAATAATGCTAACGATTGAAATTCACAAAACACAAATTTGAAATTAATTATCCTATAATTTAGGATCTAGATGGGCAAATACAAATATATACACCTATATATACACATATTCATACAAGAACAATATGCTTCAAGAAATGGAAGATGAACAGTCTTGTAGCATGCATAATGATTTAATGGATGAAACTCAGAAATGCAAAATATCAGGTGTACCTTCGTGATCGGAAAAGAAGATGGACTAAATAAACTGAAGAAACGATGGAGGATTAGGTCAGATTTCGAGCAAAATACACTCCCACCGGTGTGGTAATTTTTTGAAGAAAAGTAAAGTAGAGAGAAAGAGTAAAAGTAAAAAGTAAAAAAGAAATGATGTGATTGGTATTTATAGCTCAAAATGGCAACTGTCAAATCAATCACGTCGATCACGATTCCCTAAAAATAAGGGGAACCGTTTCCAAACCGTTTGAAATTTCAGGACGCGCCCTCAGGAAGGTGCACCTTATTTGGCTATCATAGTAGCATTGAATTTTAAGGAAAAGTTGGAAGGCAAGCCCTGTTCAGGGCGCGCCTTGACAAAAGCATTGGTGAATATATTTATACAAATTTTGATAAAGATGAGTAAAAATTCCAATCCCATTTTGAATGACATATGAAATTTGGGGGGTAGTTGTTATGCCTAAAAATTGGTAAAAACTATATTCAGATTAAAGATAAGAAAATAGTCAAAATTAAGATATAAATGCCTGAAATCAGGGAGAAGACAAAGAAGGTTTCCATCTCTGTAAAGGGAAAGGTGTGCCCTATTGATAGGGGAGGCGTGTCCAATTAATATGAAACTAAAGATAAGTGGAAGCCGAAGGCGCGCCCTCAGCATTGTGGGGAGGCGCGCCCAATTACTAAATAAAGGGTGAGGAATTCCCTGATTGAATCCTTTCCTATGGTGAGCCTTAGGGCGCGCCCTAAATGAGTAGAAAAACCCTGGGAAGATTTCAACATGATTACTTGGCCGGGTTCTTTGGAAGATTCAAGGAAGATGAAGATTATTATGATTAACCTATTTGATGCAAGTACTCTATTGAAGAACTCCTTCCTGTAGCATATCTACAGGAAAGGCGGTGTCCATGGTTAGAGACCTCCAGGGGTATGCCTGGATAGAAGGCCTCCTCCTATAGTCAATGAGTGTCCTCATTTGGGATTTAGGGTAAATTCTGGTGTGTGCTTTGGGAGCTCTGTCTCTGTAGTCAACGGGTGTTCTCGTTGGGAGACTTTGGAGTATCCTGCACTTTGAACCCAACAGCTTGGGATCACTTGTCCTGTAATCTGGTAAGGGCTCCTTATCGGGGGACAAGGATGCGTTCAACATTTGTGGTGAACCACGGCTATACCTGCGTCCATGGTCTAGAGAAACAGATGGTAGCGGAGGGTTATCCTTGGCCAGGGAGATGCCTTATCCGTGAAGTCTTGAAGCCGCGGACGAGCCTTGGGCCTTTATGGTTGGGCCTTGGGACAAGAAATCTAAGCCTGTTCGGTTTCTTGTTCCCCAAGAACTACGTGGGCTTGATTCCCTATAAATAGGGATACGTAGGCAAATTGTGAGAGGTCAGAAGTGAGAGCGCAAAGGAGCCACCACTAACCCTAAGCAATCTTAGCCACCAATAATCATCACCACCACACACTATTTATATTTCCCGATGAACACTGTTCATCGGATCCACCGGTTACTGTTCACGTTTCTGATAAAGAACTACCGTCATAGATCTTGTTTCCGGCTACGAACCTCAGACTGTGTTGTTACCAGATTCCTCCGTCAACAAGTATAAACCCTAATAGTCGAACTTTACTATCCAGGAATCGTTTGATGAAATTAAACATATAAATCGATTAGAAATCATCATCTAAATCTATTCCAATCATCAAATCATTAAAATAGCCCTAGAATAAAAAGCCCTAATTTAGGCATGAACCCAAAAATTTGAAATTGAAAATCTATGAATTAAAACATGAAATTGATGCTGCAAACCGAAAGAACAGATCAAGAGCTTCATTTTGAGTACTTACATGACTGTAATTGATGCCGGATATCGATCAAAATCAATGGTTGATTGCCTGACCCGAATTATAATCCCTAACCCGATTGTAAAGAATTTTTGTGATTTTCTGAATTTCTTATAATTTAATTATAAATAATTAATAAAAATTAGGCTATTTATAGTAGGTAAAATAATACTCCTAATTAAAATCAAGGCCCTATTTATACATCTAATAAAATTAATTGGCCCTTAATTAATAATTTTTGAGTAATAATTTTAAATTTTTAAATATTAAATATATACAATATATATGCCGAAAATTCTTAAAAATTTTGAATAATACAAAAATACAAAGAAATGGTATAATTGAAAGTCCCATAATTTTATAAAAATAAAAATATGATTTTTGTGGGGTCTTTGACACCCGAATGGGCCCGAAAAAATCATTTTTCACGAAATAAGAAAATTCCTAAAATAACTGGATGTTCAGAATAATGATATGGTACAAGCCATACTAGGCAAAATAAGGCCAATTATTTTATTTGAAATATCAGCTATTAAAACAAAGTTCGGGTCGTATAACTTTTGATACGAAAGCTTTTAACACAAAATAAAATACCTGATAAATACCCGGATAATATCCTGACCTTCCAGAACACATATAGCACATAATAACTAGGTTTTTTATGACTAAATACACTTAATGACATAATAAAACACATAATTTCACCTTTATTATGATATAATATAATCGTAATTTCCCATTCGTTATATTGGATCTCCCAGGGTCGATCTCGCTGATCTATTTTCCCTTATAGATCTAGACGACCCAACACCGTCGTTTCAGTGGAGATCATGAACACTCTTATCACTTGAAAGTTCAAGATGCCTACCATAAAATTATATGATGGGACGGGTGACCCGATAAATCATGTAAGAACCTTTTCCAATGCCTTATTGATGCAGCCTGTGAACGATATGATTAAGTGTCTGAAATTCTCTCAAACCCTAGGGGCATGCCCCAAAGATGGTACAACCGTACATCAACCCCCAAATTAGACATTATCATTCAGAGATCTAAGTGAGGATTTTATTAAGCAATTTATCAGTGGAAGGGTGCATGAAAAACCCTAGTTGTGGATTAAGCTTCTTCTACTTTGATGTACTTTTCGGCTCTTTCAGAAACTTTGATGCATGAAGTTTTGGAGGAAAGTTTCTGTTTGGAGATCAAGCTTCTTGAATAAGAACTTCTTTCCGCCACAACTTGATCGCTAAGTGCTAGAGTACGGGGATTCAGATGAGGAGAGGGGCGTGGAGCATCCGGGATTCCCAACAAAAGCTCGTCCTCTTTCATGAAATTAGATGAATGGCATCGATCCAAATCAGGAATTTTCAACTCATTTAAATTCAAAGAGGATTCTTGATCACCATCCTCGAGAGGTCTTTATCCAGGATCACTATCAGAGATAGATTGTATAGGATAATATGAACTTATACTCTCCATCAGAGTCCTGATTATACTCTAAGATTCACAAGAACAGGGATGATACAACAAGCAAAAAGATTTCAACTTTGAAAAGGAAAATAAGAGAAAAATAGAAATCAACTTATAGATACGGTGGAGAAAGGATACAATGAATGAAGATTTCGGGCACCCTGTAGTCCTTTTGTTAAGCGGGGGAGAATTCGAACAGCCGTTGCTCCAATCAACATATCTGAAAAACAAAAAGAAAAATAACTTATATACATTTAAAAAACGTAGAATGACATGTGCAGAAACATAATTAAATAAATATAACATGTATTTTTTACACTTTTCTTTTTCTGCTCAGTTATTTTGGTGCTCCTAACCATTTTTCTGGAATCAAATCGATCCAAATATAAAGATTTTGGAGAACTTAAAGGGGGGACAAATGTTGAACCAAGAACTTAGAGTAGGACCCAAAAGGCCCAGTTGTGATAAATATAATAGATATTTAGAAGAAGGCCCAACAAACCCACTTGTAATATAATGAGCTCCTTTTAAGTCTTCTATAAATATTGAGCTAAAACTCACTTGTAAAGGGTTAAAATTTTTAATAGAGAAAAGAAGTTCTCGTTTATTATTCGAATATTTCCCTAATTATTCGGATCATTATAAATGAAAAGAACCGAATTTTCATTAAATAGGATATATAATTAACTCGTTTATTCCCAACAAAAAAACAAATTAGCTCATCTGTTAAGTAAATGAAAAAACAAAATGTTTAAAAAAAGAATTTTGTACAAAAGTTGGAGCTAACCCGATTAACTGAGTTTGATATCACGGCCTTAAAGTTCGACCCCTTCTAAGTCCGACCGTGCCGCCGTCTAACGTTTGTCGCCCACCAAACGAAAACTAGACCATCCTTACCCTCAAGTATCGCCTTAACACTTATGCAGCGGATATAAGAGAAATATAATATTAGAGACACACTTACTAATAAAGACCCTTTCTTTATTAGTAACCCAATATTACAAAGGTTGGATCCTTTTGATTCACACTAGCCCCTTATTAATATTACAAAGTTTAGCGCTCACCCTTTCTAGACAAGCCCTATTGCTTCCCACTCGAATACTCTCACTTTACTCTCAGTTCTCACAATTCTTTTATTTCCCACTATCCCTCTCCAAATGAGGGGTCTCACCTATTTATAGGCCCCTCCATAACTTGGAGAGAATTCTAAAACAAATATATCTCACATGCTTCTAGATTATTCAACTAAATATTTATATATGATTATTCTAGAACCTACCTATCTAGAATACACATAAGTACACATAGCAAATTCCTAGAAAACTCACAAGTCTTGAAAGTTCCACAAGGTTCCACCAAGCTTCCCCATGTTTCGTCATCTTCTAGATTCTTTAAGAATTCATGAGTGTTTTCTAAATACTTCTACAATATTCCGCTATATTCTAGAATCATCCGGACTATTTCGGTCTTCTCTATAATCTCCCGAGCTTAAAGAGGTTGAATTTTGTCCTTGCGTGCCATTGAGCTCACAATTACAGCTTTACTCCCGACTCCCGAGAAGCCACGGAAAAAGAAAGATAGCACGAGAGAGAGGAGGATTGTGTTGACTTTTGAGAGTAATTGATTTTACTAGTACTAGCATATAACCCGTGCGATGCACGGACTGATTATAACATAATATTATTATTTATATAATAACTTTTGTAAAAATAAAATAATTATAAAAGATAACTATATATAATATAATAATTATGTATTATTGAAATTAATGATACATATATTTTTTTTATTATACTTTTGACGGATTCAAATTTGGATATTTAAAATATTATGTTTTAGAGTATTGTTCATATTGAATATACCGATTCTAATATATTTATTTTAAAACTTAATAATACCATCACATATCAATACTATATTTTAAAATCGAAACATATTAAAAATGTGACATAGCTACTCATATTTTAATACTTACACCATAATTGTTTTAGTGTATAACTAAAATTTTAGTGTACAAACCCTAAATTCAAATTTTCTTTTTACTATGAAAACATTCATTTTAATTTATATGTGTTTGTTAAACATAAGGAATCCTATTTCAGCATAATGACTCATATTTCATGTTGGCATATGTAAAACCGTAAGAGCTTGCAAGTTTTGTGTTCTTTTTCAGTTTCATGTATTTTTAATTTAATTTTCAAATTTGGCATTTGTGTTCATCTCATATGTATTAACTATTAAGAATTAATTGATTATGGGATTATTTGGTATTCGACTCGGAGAGAATTATAATTTGAATTAATTTTAAAAGAGTCAAAGATACATGTTTTTTCTTATTTCTAATATTAATATTTTTTTGAAAGTCGTGTTAACTATATTTTAGAAAGGTATTAACCAAACAACCAATCATAACATATTACGCTTAAAATAGCCTATCACGCTTAAAGTAAAATATAACATGTGTGATGCATGGTTTAATTTTAATATTTATTATCATATTATTATTATAATATTATTATATTTACTTTTTGTTATAAAAGGTAAATTATGAAATAAAATATATAAGTTTTTGAAATTTATGATATTAGTTTTAATATAAATTATTTAATCTTATTTTTTTCAAATTTATTTATTAAATTTGCGATTCAAATATGTTTTTGATATAAAATGGAGAAGGTTTTTAGTAGCAGTCCTGACAACAGCCCTGTGTGTGGGAACTTTGGGAACTACTGGATGTATATCTTATTTATATGATATTTTTTAAATTAATTATATATAATTTTAGTACGCGCAAGATGAACGAAAAGTGTGTGTTTTTATTGAGAGGAAGGGCAAATATTGAATCATCGTACTCTATAGTGTGAAAGTTTATTTTTATTTTTTAATGAAAAATGATAAGCATTTGGTTGTTTTTTATTATTGCGTTAGACTGTTTTTGGGAAAGTGTCAAGCAATCAACCAAACAAAACTATGTTTTGCTTATAACAGTATAATATAGATAGATAGATTAATATTATTTTTTAAAAAAAATATATTTTTTAATTTTTTTCTTTATTTATTAATTATATTGTTATATTATAATTTTAATTACTAGAACTAATTTTGATAGTGTTTGGTTTCCTATAAAAGATGTAACAAATAAGTTGAGTGCAATTAGATATTAGGTTGGATAAGAATTCATAGAATTTGTAGTTATATTAGATACTTAATTTATTTATTTTAATAAATTATATTTGATTAAACTTTATTTTGGAAGGTGTTAACATACTCATAACCTATTACACTTAAAATAGCATATTACACTTAAAATAACATATAAAATGTGCAATGCATGTTTGAATTTTAATATTCATTATCATATTATTATTATTATCATATTTAGTTTTTATTATAAAAGGTAAATTATGAAATAAAATAAATAAGTTTTTGAAATTTATGATATTAGTTTTAATATAAATTATTTAATCTTATTTTTTTCAAATTTATTTATTAATTTTGCGTTTCAAATATGATTTTGATATAAAATGGAGAAGGTTTTTAGTAGCAGTCCACTGACATCGGCCTTGTATGGGGGAACTTTGGGAACTAATGGATGTAGAACTTATTTATATGACATTTTTTACATTTGATTATATATAGTTTTAGTACACGCAAGATGAACGAAAAGTCTTTTTGTTTAGAGGGAGAGGCAAATATTGAGTCATCGTACTCAATATCGTAGAATTTTATCTTTATTTTTTAATGAAAAATCATAAACGTTTGGCTGTTTTTTTATTATTGTGTGAGGCTGTTTGTTTGGAAAGTATCAACCAATCAACGAAATAAAATTATGTTTTGCGTATAACAGTATAGTATATTTAGATAGATTGATATTATTTTTTTTAAAATATTACATCAAATTTTTTTTTCTTGATTTATTAATTATATTGTTATATTATAATTTTAATTACTAAAAATAATTTTGAAAGTGTTTGGTTTCCTAAAAAGTTACAAAGAAGTTAAGTGCAATTAGATATTAAGTTGGATAAAAATTCATAGAATTTGTAGTTATATTAGATATTTGATTTTTTTAATAAAATTATAATTGATTAAGCTGGAGAGTGTTAGGATATTTTTTAGTAAGGTGTTAACCAAACGAACCAAACAAACTCGTTTGGATTATATTAGTTTATCGCTTTTGGTATATAATTCTGCTTTTACCTTTTAATCAAGTTCTTATGTCTATGCTTTGTCCTCCTAATCTAACATGATTTACGGGTACTTTAGGCATTTGATTTGGTGTTTCTGCTGAGTTGTGCAAATGTTAATTGAAAGGACATCTTCGATTAATTATTTTTTTTGGTATTTGCATAATTTAACATAAAATTTAAAACACGTATATCCTCTTCAAATATGCATGAATTTAATTGACATAATCAAAAGTGAAAATTCATATCTAGCAAAATATTTTTAAAAATGTTTTTCAAACTTTATTTATATTTTAAATATAAATATAAGAGATATTCCAATTTGCTGAAAATCAAAATATATATTTCTAAAGGAATATACTCCAAAGCAATCAAATCGTAAAAGAACTATCGGAAATATGATCTTTCTTAGGCTCTCTTACAATATTAATAAGGCAACAAGTTTGAAAAAAGAATATCAGAATTTGGTATTCTTTAGAAGGCTCGTGCTAAATTTATTTCAAAAACATATATTTTTAAAAGGGATAAAATATATATATCTTTCACTCCTTATACATTTATAAATCCAAAGATATATTTTTACACTTTTATAAATTAATATTTGTTAAAGGAATATTAATATCTCATTTTATCCCCCTCCTCATATTTTTCCAAGTCATTTTCTCTCGTATCTCAAATATATTATTTATCAGAGAAAATACTTTTAAATACTTAAAAATATTTTCCACACTCTCAAAATATTTTATATTTAAGGAAATATATTCTAAGTATTTATTCTATCACAAACTAAGCCAACAAAGTCTATCTGCTTTCATAAAAGATCGTTCATATTTTATTTGGAACCGAACCCTAATTTAATTGTTTTAAATCCAAATAAAATACTTCCACTTGCTAGAAAATCTTGAAACTTAATATTTGTTACTTAAATGGTATTTTCTACGCATAGTTAAAGTTTCGTAAGTTTTGAAAAATTTTATCCGAGTGTGATTTTTCTAGGTGTTGACCAAGACTTTGACCGAGCATTTGACCAAGCTAACTTTGACTAAAATTGACCAAAACTTGCAGATCATCATTTTATGATATTTAGGTAATTATCATATTTTTGGTTATATTTATTAAAGGGTTTTAAAAGTAGTTATATTTAATGGTGCTAATTACTTAATTACTTAAGTAATTAATGATTAATTGAAAAAGCTAAAAACCATAATTATATAATTAATAGTTGCTGGGATTTTTCTTGTTTGTCCTATATGCAAGTTGCAAACAAACACACCTTATCCTCCATGTCATCAATCCACACCACTCTCTTCATCCACCATTCATTTTAACTCAATCTCAACCACCCCCTTCACCTAATTTCTTCTATAAATAAACCCCCCCTCCCCCGCCATTTTATACACAAGCTAAGAGCTAATTAATTGCTGGAAATTTTGAAGAAGTATTCTCTCTACACACTCTCTAATATCCAAACCCAAATACTTCATCTCAAAAACCTTCTCTCTTACAAATATATATCATATATTCAAGGTTTTTGATCTTCAAGCTTAGTTCCACCAACCAAGCTCTATCGTCCCAAGCAAAGCTCATCTATACCACTTTCTTGCTTCCCGAAGGGCTGCCAAAATCCGGCCGAACCTCCGGCGAACTTTTCCGTTCATCTCTTAAAAGTGGTAAACCTCTTAGCTTTCATCCGAGTCTTAACCGACCACTCTTAATATTCATATAAGAAGCTTAGTAACACTTTCTCTTCATCTCTACAAGCTCTTATATAGAATAACTTAAAGAAAAACAAATCCGTACAAGGATTATTTTCTACAAATTATACACTTCTAAGCACGAAGTGATAATCTAATACAACGCTTGGTTTGTATTCCTAACTAGCACCTTTAGTGTTTCGTGGGAATTAAATTAGAAAGCTAGCATTTTATTCTTTAAACTTAAACGCACTTATTTTGGCCATATATTGATATATTTGTTATAATTGTTTAACAAGACTTAAGAGACTTCCCTTACTAACACCTTTAGTGTTTCGTGTGAAAAACTTAAGGGTTATATTATATATCTATATATACATATTTATTATATTTATTTAAAAGATTTAAGTGAATTACCTTACCAAACACCTCTAGTGTTTCGTGGGAAGATCTTAAAGCTTTTAAGTAAATATAAGTATATATATAATCGTATAAGAATTAAGCGATTTCTCTTACTAGCATCTTCAGTATTTCATGGGAAAAACTTAAAGCTTATATTGTATTATATATATACGCATATAAATTGTGCAAATATAATTTAAACTCTGCTCTTATATATTGTGATATATTGTGTTTAAATTGCGCACCTTTTATTCTCTCAGCCAAATATTTTATAAGTGCAAATAGTTAAAGAATAAGTGTAACTTTCTCGATTTATAAAAGTCTACACACGACTATATTAAACGAGAAATTATTTTATCAAAGATCCGAAAGCTATAACGCTTCACTAAGGACTTGATATATTTATTACTTCGGAAATAAGATTATTATTCAAAACGAAGTAAAACCAAATATACTTTAACATTCACTTAATCTAAAGAAAAGTATATAATAATATTCTTTTAAAATATTTGTTCGTCATCCGGTCTAGTTAAGTGTATTACTAGTCCAAACTCTTTTTTTCTATAACGGGTATTGTTTCGTAGATATTATCTTCTTCGTTTTGCAGTGTGGTGAAATATAGTGAGGTGATTCTCGTTCTAAAACCCAAGTCCTAGACGTAATAACAGGGAGTTAGTAGTCTTTGCACCGTGAGGAAGAGGAAATATCCAAGACCAACTACTGAGATCCAAGACCGGCAAAAGTTTAGAAGGACAAAGACTACACCAAGGGTTCTACATCAACTTTGAAGAAATAACAGGGTGTTATTGTCTAAGATAGGTTGTGTAGGTTTGTACATTTATTTTGAGGTGGTAACCCGGAGTTACGCACCAAAACACATATTTGTGAGGTTGTAAAGGCTTCTCCGCCTACGTAAGGAGCAAGGTTATTTTAAGGGAAAAACTCGGGTCCTAGAGAGGAGCTCGGGGACTGGACGTAGGGGTGAGCGAATCTATTAGAGTTTGCGCCATCGCGAAACAGGATAAATCTCTCGTGTGGTATTTTCTTCCTTATATTTTATTTCCGCATATATAATCTGCATCGGTAAAATATTTAAAATGGGATGAATATTTTTAAAACTCCATAATAATTTTTAAATTGGTAATTAAGCTATTCAACCCCCTTCTAGCTTAAAATAGCCCTTTTACGATACCTAACAATTGGTATCAGAGCAGTGCTTTTTAACGTGTTTGTTAAGTGATTTGCAGATTTACAGGTACAACAAAAAGTGATCTGAAATGGCGTATCTAAATACCATTGGTTGTGGTGAAGGTCTATCTAGCACTCGCCCTCCTTTACTTGACGACACCAACTTTGCAACATGGAAAACAAGGTTTCGCATCTATGCTAGATCTCAAGGAGTCAGAGTTTGGATGGCCATAGAAGATGGAGTCGTTATTCCTACCAAAACGGTTGATGACATCATCATCCAAAAGAAGGTTAGTGAATATAACACAATTGAGGAAGAAAGAATGAATATAGTTGCTAAGGCAGAAATGGTACTCACAAGTGCACTTGCTGAAAAAGAATATAAAAGAGTAAATAATTGCAAGTCAGCACAAGAAATATGGGATAAACTAGTGGTGACCTATGAAGGAACCACTAATATAAAAGATTCTCGAATGGACACTTTGATCCAAGAATACGAGAACTTTAAACTCCAAGAAGGAGAAAATATCATCGACATGAAACTAGATTCACTCGTATTGTCGATGAACTATCTCAACTCGGAAAGAGTTATACACAAAATGAAAAGAACCGAAGAGTTCTTAAATCATTACCTCCAAGTTGGAAGGTTAAAGTAACCACAATCAAAGAGATGCACAATCTCAATGATTACAAAATAGATAATCTATTTGGAAATCTTCGTGCATACGAAGAAGATAATTTACAAGAAAAAGTCATTCCAAAAATGGAAGACAAAAAGAAAAATATGGCTTTAAAATATATACTAATAGATGAAGAAGAAAACAATGATGAATTAAACGAAGAAATCCAAAATCTAGATAAAAGCGAAATTGCTTTACTTACGAGACAACTATGTCGTGTGCTTCAAAGCAAAGCTCAAAGATACGGAAAAGGCTTCCTTAAATAAAGCAATCAACAAAGAGTTTTTAACTCTAATGGAAGACCAAATTACTCTAAAAATTACACTCCTAACTATAAGAGTAATTTTCCGTCAATGAGCTATAATAAAGACAAAGGTATGCAAAATAGTAATGTCTATAATAATAACACTCCTACTTACACTCCTCCTAAACAAAAGGAACAAAATACAGAGGAAATACAAGAGGAAATACAAGAGGTGTGTTACGAATGTAAACAACCCGGTCACTTTACACGAGAATGTCCTAAACTTATAAAATGACGATCTCTCGTGGCCGAGAATGGGTGGGATTTAAGTGAAGTTGAAGAAGCTCCGGAAGCTAGTGAAGAAATTATGAATCTATGCTTAATGGCTATCGGGGATGCATCTACTTCAAAGGAAATCTCCACTTCAAATCAAGAGATAACCCTTTCTTCAAACTTTTTCAATTACATGAATCTAATTTAAGTCTTGTAGATATGAAAAATCATGATTTAATTGAACTTGTGGTAAACATTAACAACAAGTATAAAGATCTTGACAAACGACATCATCTATTATGGTCCGAGAAAATGAAACTCGAGGAAATACATTATAATCAAAGTAAAGAGTTTAATCGGATGATGGACTCAAAAGTCCAATATGAAGATGAAATTTCATCTCTAAATAATCAAATCCACTTACTAAAAATTGAGAATGATACTCACAAGGAAAATACTCTCAAACTAGAAGTGGAAAATGTGTCATTAATTTTCCAATCTGAAGAAATGGAAAATGAGAAGTTACAAATAAATGAAAATATTTGTAAACTTCATGTTGAATTGTTGAACTTAAAAATACAAACCGAGTCACTCACTCAAGAAAGTTCAACAACTAAATCTCAAGTAAACAATCTTGAAAAAGAAAAAGAGCTACAAGAAACCGATGAGCTTAAAGAAAAAGATTTAGAATTAGAAGCTCAAAGGTTAAAACAAGAAAATTTCAAGCTCATATCTCAAGTTAAGGATCAAGAAATATTTCTTAACAACAAGATTGATGCCTTATGTTAGGTCACACACACTGTAGAAGGGGTTTGAATACATTGTTTACTACAATCAAATCGAATATAAAACTCAAGTAACAGAAAATAGATTTTATTCAACACAATAAACTCTATTACAATATGGAACTATCCTCTCTCAGTGATGAACAAATTATCACGAGAGCTGCTAGGGTTACAATGAATAATAACTTCGATAATGATAACAATTATAATGTAAACCCTATGCCTGTGTTTATATACTACACAATTACAAGATAATGTTCTAATTGATATGGAATATAATTCTGCTTCCTAAAATATATCAACTAGTTATCTTTTCTTCCAAGTATTATATTCTTCATAGAATTCCTTCTTCATGCATATTTCTTTCTATCTTAGTCTCGATCTTCTTTCCTTTCAATCAGCCGCCTACCTTATCTGAAAGTCATCTTAAGTCCTGATATAATCTCCTGATAAATATCTTCTGATAACTTAAGTTCTGATATCTTAAGTTCTGTCTTCAGTATAAGTGCTGATTTTCAGTTAAGTACTGATTTGTCTTGTTAGGTAAGATCTGAAAACTAAACACAAACCATATTACACATGACATTATCAAATATATCTAACAATCTCCCCCAACTTGTAAATTAGCATAATATACAAGTTCAACAGATATTTGATGATGTCAAAAACATTAAGTACAAATGCATGAGAATTTGACTAGATAACTACAACTTACAGTCCTTTCAGCTTTACCATCTTTAACTTCTGATAACAGCTTCAGTCAGTATACACTTCAGAATTTAAGCAGTTGTAGATCTTTGACTTGGCTTCAATTTCTGATCTCTTTCATATCAGGAGTTGTTCTGAGATAGTTCTGCAACAAACATCTCTCAGCATATTCAAGTTCATTGACCATCCTCCTTTTAGCATTTATCAATTCAGATGTATCTTCACCAATTTGAAAAATAGCTGCTCTGAGATCATTTATCTTAGCTTTTCTTATCTCCTAATCTAGTCTGATCAGATATGCCTTGTCAGACTCTAAATTGAATTCCACAACTTTATAACCCAGAAAAGTAGTTATGATCTTAGTAGAGTTAGGCTTCATTTCGACAATATCACCTTTGTGATCTCTATACTTGGGACAGTATGTGCTGTCAGACTTTACAGAATAAAGCTTCTTCTGTCTTTGAATTTGAGACTTTAAATAACCTGCAGCACTATCTGTTAATCTGTCTTTCACTTGAAGTAGGAATAGAACATGTTCCAGTTCCTCAAAATACTTCAGTGGTATAGCATTCTGCCTAATATGGTATACCCTTCCGTCTGTCATAAAATATAACAAGATATGTTCTTTTAAAAAGGTATGGTAAACCATTTGTACAGATTCAAGTCGATTCAATCTTTCAGGAGTTGCTCCAACACCTGGTTCACTTAAGGAAGTTGGATCATTGGTAGTGTTATGTACTCTTCTTTCATCAGAACTGCCCAATCCAGATTTATCTCTTGCTTCCTTTCCTGTAACAACTCTTGCTTCAAAACCACTTGTTGCAGTCTTCAAAGGTTGAGCCTGTTTAGGTTTGGTGAATCCCGGTAGGAGTATCTTTGAAGGTTTAACATGAGCAATGTCAGAGGTTTCCTTTTCCTTATCTTCTGATATCAAGCCAACTTGAGCTATGTCAGAGGTTGCTTGCTTCACTGTCATATCAGAACTTACTGCATCTTGACTCTGAACAACATGAGCCATGTCAGAGGTTGTTTGAAAAATCTTCTTATGCATCAGAGTAAGATTAGCATCTTCTTCATCAATAGTTATTTCTTCATCCATGACTGGCATATAAACCTTTACAGGTTCATCAACTTTTTCTTTGCCCTTGGACCTTGGATCAATTTCCACTTGTGATTTGGCTTTGCTTGCCTCGGAATTTGTTTTTTCCTTTATCGTAATACCCTTAGGTTTTAGAAATTTCTTTTCAACAACAGAAGCTTTAGATTTTGTCTTGACACCTTCTGCTTTGAGTCTAGCTTCTTCTTCATTTAGACTCTCAAAGTCCATTCCTGGATTCTCTTTAAGAAATAACTCCTTTGAAATTTCTTCATCAAGTTCCAGATGTTCACCAGAACTTATCCTTTTACCAGTATTAGAACTAATTCTTCTCCTGGTATCAGAACTTGTTCCTTGACTTGTAATTAGCTTTACTTGATGAAAATCCTTTGCCTTGACCTTGACCTCTAGCCTTGTTAGAGTTTCCCTGGTCATCATTTCCATCATCCTTTCCCATCAGTGTCTGAATAGATTTGCATTTGGACTTAGTCACTTTCTCCCCCTTTTTGGCATCAACAGGTAAAAGAAGAGAAACAAGCAATTCCACTGAGGATTGGATCTCATTGAGTTGATTTTAGTGAGAAGCTTGATTCTTCAGAATTTCATCAATTTGAGTTTGTTGCTTCTCCTGAGTTTTCTCAATGTAGGTAATTTTGTCAAAGGCTGGCTTGAAAAATCTGTTCTTTTCAAGTTTAACATTCATATCTTGCTGGATCAAAGTTTCTTGAATTTTATTCACCTTGGCATGAGTTGTCGAGTGTTGACCTTGAAGGTGCCTTGTACTCAATGCGGTAACTCTCAGCTGTGCCTTGAAATCATCATTTATCAGCATTTCATCAGCTTTTGCCAGATGCTCAGCAAGAATCTTTTCAGAAGGAACAAAACTAACGGTGTTCCATTCCTTAGTCCACTCCTTTCCTCTAGGAGTTTCACTCCAAGGTACTGGTGCTTCCTTAACAAACTTCTTGATTAGATTAGCTTTATTAATTGTTTGTTGAGGTGCATGTCCTGATGGACCAGCTGCATCAGCATCTAAATTAGCAGCAGCTTCACCAGTAGTTTCTTCATTGGCAGCATCAGAACTTGTAGATCCTGCAGGATCAGCATCATCTGATAAAATAGCAGTATGTGAGGCTATAGAGGCTTCAACATCATCCTCTAATTTCTGATCTGTAGCCAGGTTCTGATCAACATCCAAAATTGATGCTGTTGGTGGAGTGAATTGAGTTGGTGGAGCTTCCAAGTACAAAACCTCAGGCACAATCAAGTTACGAATATCAATTTCAGCACTTGTACCTGGTTCGTTAGTATGTACTGGATCAAATATAGGTGACATAGGTTATTAAGGCTTGTTTGACAGATAAAGGAACTAGGAGGGGTCTTAACACAGCCTTCTTATTATCAGTAGATAATAAGTCATTAAAAGCTCTTTTAGCTAGTCTGAATGATAAAATTAATTCACTAGCTGATTGGGGCTTATCATCACAACAAAAACTATAGATAAGTTGACAGAATCTAGCAAAGTAAACATTATTTTTGTCTTCCGTCATTCTATCCCTAATGAAACCTAGGAAAACACTTGCATAATCAAAATTAGTTTGGTTAATGAGAGCATACCCGATTTGTTGGCTGAATATGGGGATTGCATCGAAATTAGAACATTTATTTGCAAAAGCCTTGGTTATGTAGTCAAAGAAGAAACTCCATTCCCTCCTTATGTAAGATCTCTTCAACTGACCCTCTCATACCCTAGACTGGCCATCATGTTTTGAAGAACTGGCTCTTCAACAGTAGAATAAACACAGTTCTCAGGCAGCTGCAGTGCTTGTCGAACCGTAGCCAACGTCATGACATGCTCATCCTCCCCTGATGAAAAAATAATACTTGGGGACCCTTGAGCACCACCATCATCATATACTCCGCTTCTCCAGAACTCCAGCACTAGTGTACCAGAGACTGTATCAGGTTCTGTTAGAGCGTACCCAATATCAGAACTAGCAAGAAAGTCCTGAATGAAGTGAAGTTCTGATGGGGCTTCTGACTTGCTAAGAATAACAGAGAAGTTATTAGGAACAAACTTAGCTCCATCAAAACTTACATCTTTTGGTGCCATCTCTATAAGAAATTGAGTAATAGTATGTTTGCAAAGTGTTTGTAAAAAGTCCTGAGAGAAAAACAACTTCGGAAAATAAAAGAGAGAGAGAGAGAGAGAAAGTAAAAGAGATTTAGAATAGAAAAGTAAGTAAAAGATTGGAAAATCTATTATCTCTCATATATATACTCTTTCCACTCAACAGTCGTATTTTTGAAGCATGGGATACACTTTACACCTGGCACCATGTGAACAGTCAGTAAACGGTTAGAACAAGAGTTAATGGGCACGTAAAATAAGCAATAATTACCGTACATGCAGTTTTCCAGGATATACACGTTAACCACTAATCCATAATGATTATGACTGTTTTCTCTCACATTAACCAATATTCTGTAAAAATATTATCGTTCAAGTAATGATAAAAAATAAACCAAGTAAATAAATATTGCCACGTCAGCATCAAAACTTGATTATTATCGGGATTTAAAAGTCATCAGAATATGGATCCTTAACTCGAAAAGTGAATGTGTATTCCTGTAATTCTTCACACAAATACTGATATGGTTTCATCAGAACTTAATCATTAGAACTTCCATCAGAACTTGTCCTCAGAATTTATGCAATCTGACACATAAACTATTCATCTAAAACAACATTTATTACCACAGTAATTTTCATCATTCATATGGAGTGTAAGTGTGTGCATTAAGCTAAATATCAGACAAAGAGTAAAGTCCGATTCACTTCAGTACATCTTAGAAATAAGGCATAACTAAGAACTTTACTCAAAATCTGTCATTATTCTGAAGCCTACTATTGAATGAGTTCATGCACGAGTCCACCTCAACTGTTTTGTGCTCATTTTATGCATCTTTTGAAATTCTATTTTACAGTGGCTTCTCAGTGTAAGTGAGTCACGACTGCTTATCAGAATTTATGCTGTTATCAGAGTATTTCTCTAATAATCATAGAGTGTGAAAAGTCACCAAGAAAAATTTTATTTTGCTTTTCTAATGCATATCACTTAATACCAGCAATGCACTTGAGTCTTCCCTTCCATATTTTTACTCTAGATCTCAAAGGAGTACCTGATATTTATTTCTTTTCTTTTCTTTTTCTTTAGATAAGTGAGGCTTATCAGCACTTAGTACATCCATCAGATTTACTAACATCAGAACTTAACAGATAAGAAGCACTATTCTAGTTTTTGACTTAGTAATAAGATACACAAAGTAAACTTAACTAAGCTCAATATCAGAATTTGCTTGTGTTAAAAGATTTCCACATAAACAATTACTTCAAACATGGGATCTTTAGTATATTAAAGACTACTAGGTCAGCATCTAGCACAGTTATCCTCATTGGATTGAATAGTCATAGAAACATTCATATCACTATCGGAGTTTAGAAATTCACATCAGACATCAATCAACACTTAAGCAAATTTCAATTTAAACACAGAATACACAAAGATAGTAATATCTGTAAATACTGATCATAAAGTTTGATGTATCAGAACATAAATTAAGCAGATTTAAAGAAAGAACCTGAAACCATTCCAAGTTCATTTACCAATCTTGTAAAAGTAGCTTCACACAGTGGTTTTGTGAAGATATCTGCTAGTTGTTGATCTGTTGGAACAAAATGCAATTCCACTGTACCTTCATCCACATGTTCCTTTATGAAGTGGTACCTAATGCTAATGTGCTTTATCATTGAGTGTTGAACTGGATTACCTGTCATAGCAATAACACTTTGATTATCACAGTAACTAGGGATTTTAGAAAATTCTAACCCATAATCCAGTAACTGATTCTTCATCCAAAGAATCTGTGCACAACAACCAAGAAACCAATCTGCCTCCAAGAAATTGGCAGCTTCCACTTGTGCTTTTCCTGTCAATTTTGCAACCTGCAAAATCTGCATCTGAGTAACCTATTAGCTTAAAGTCTGATTCTCTAGGATACCACAATCCCAGATCAGCTGTACCCTTAAGGTACTTGAAAATTCTTTTCACAGCTGTTAAGTGAGGTTCTCTTGGATCTGCTTGAAATCTTGCACAAAGACAGGTAGCATACATGATATCAGGTCTACTTACAGTTAGATAGAGTAGAGAGCCAATCATACCTCTGTTATCACTAATATCTACTGATTTACCAGTATCCTTATCCAATTTTGTTGCAGTGGTCATAGGAGTGGATACACTTGAACAATCTTGCATTTTAAACTTCTTCAACAAATTTTTGGTATACTTAGATTGACAAATAAAAGTTCCTTCTTCATTCTGCTTGACTTGAAGGCCCAGAAAATAGTTAAGTTCTCCCATCATACTCATTTGATATCTTGACTGCATCAGCTTGGCAAACTTCTTACAAAGTCTATCATTTGTAGAACCAAAAATGATGTCATCAACATATATTTGCACCAAAAGTAAGTCATTTCCATGGTTGAGGTAGAATAATGTTTTGTCAAAAGTCCCTCTATTAAATCCACTTTCCAGAAGAAACTGAGCTAAGGTCTCATACCATGCTCTTGGAGCTTGCTTAAGGCCATAAAGTGCTTTATCAAGCCTGTAGACATGATTGGGAAATTTGGGATCTACAAAACCTGGAGGTTATTCAACATATACTTCCTCTTCCAATTCTCCATTAAGAAAAGCACTTTTCACATCCATTTGAAAGACTTTAAACTTCTTGTGAGCAGCATAAGCCAAAAATATCCTTATGGCTTCCAATCTAGCAACTGGTGCAAATGTTTCATCATAATCAATTCCCTCATGTTGAGAGTATTCTTTTGCAACCAGCCTTGCTTTATTCCTTGTAATTATGCCATCACTGTCAGTTTTGTTTCTGAACACCCACTTTGTACCAACAACAGATCTGTTCTTTGGTCTTGGCACTAGGGTCCAGACTTGCATTGCTTGCACCCAATCAGCATCTTGAAGAGCTTCTTCCACTTTCTTTGGTTCAGTCTGAGAAAGGAAAGAATGATAGAGACATTCATTTGATGTAGTTGTTCTAGTTCTGACACCTGCATCAGGATTTCCAATAATTAAGTCAGGTGTATGTGCTTTAGTCCACTTCCTTGCAGATGGAAGATTATCTCTAGAACTGGATGTTCCCCCATGATCCATGATGTCTCCATCAACTTTTTCTGATGCTCCCCCTGAAATTATGCTCTCTGAGTTGGATCCTTCAGAATTTGAGTTTCCAGAAATATCAAAACATTAGTTTCCAGAATTATCAGAACTTGGCCCATCAGAACTTGACGAATCAGAACTTGAAGAGCCTGTTGTAGATTCTAATGCTTCTTGAGATGTGGTTGGATTTTCAGTATGTTCCCCCTGCACAGGTGCATTTTCCTTAGGCATAGTCACCACAGTTTCAATAACATCAGAGTTTAATCCATCAGAGTTTGCAGTATTAGGATTTTGACTGTCAGGATTTACAGAATCAGAATTTAAAACTTCATTTTCAAATCCCAGCTAATCATGATCATTAAAATCTTCAAGTCTAGTAATCTTCTTATCATCAAAAGATACATTGATAGATTCCATGACAACCCTTGTTCTTAAATTGTACACTCTGAAGGCTTTTGTGAAAAGTGGATATCCAACAAAAATTCCTTCATCAGCTTTTAGATCAAATTTGGATAGTTTTTCGGGATGAGTCTTAAGAACAAAACACTTGCCTCCAAATACATGAAAATACTTCAGATTTGGCTTCTTTTTATTCACCATCTCATATGGTGTTTTTCCATGCTTGTTGATAAGTGTTGCATTCTGAGTAAAATAAGCAGTCTGAACAGCTTCAGCCCAAAAGTAGGTTGGCAACTTTGCTTCATCAAGCATAGTCCGTGCAGCTTCAATAAGAGTTCTATTCTTTCTTTCAACAACTCCATTTTCTCTGTGGAGTTCCAGGAGCAGAAAATTCTTGCTTTCTTCCATGGTCTTCTTCCATGATCAAATTCTTGAACTCAGTGCCATTATCACTTCTTCTGATTTTCACAGAGTCTTTGACCAATTTATCCAGTTTCTTGACATGATCAATCAAGACACATGCAGTTTCACTTTTTGTGTGCAAGAAATACACCCATGTGTATCTGGTGAACTCATCCACTATGACCATATCATATTTCTTCTTTACAATAGACATGACATTAACTGGACCAAATGGATCAACATGTAGTAGGTGATAGGGCTCAAGAATTGAAGATTCAGTCTTGCTCTTGAATGAAGATTTTCTTTGTTTTGCCTTCCGACAAGAATCACAAAGGCCATCAGGAGCAACTACTGATTTTGGCAGTCCTCTCACAAGATCTTTCTTGACTAGTTCATTTATATTGTTAAAATTTAAATAAGAGAGTTTCTTGTGCCAATCCCAGCTTTCTTCAATTGATGCTCTACTTAACAGACAGATAGCAGAACCATCAGTACTTGTTGAAAGCTTGGCTTCATAAATGTTACCATGCCTGTATCCTTTCAGAACAACTTTGCCTGAAGATTTGCTGACAACTTCACAGTGTTCTTCAAACAAATCCACATGATAACCTCTGTCATAGGTTTGACTCACACTCATTAGATTGTGTTTAAGTCCTGAGACCATAGCTACTTTTTCAATGATGACATTCCCAAGATTGATATTGCCATATCCCAGAGTTTTTCCAATGTTGACATCTCCATAAGAAACACCTGGGCCAGCTTTCTCCATAAAGTCTGATAGCAGGGCTTCATCTCCAGTCATATATCCTGAACATCCACTGTCCAGAACTAGGATATTCTTCCTGTTGCCCTGCAATCACAAAGACCACTAATGATTAATTTTAAGGACCCAGACTTGCTTGGATCCTTTGTCCTTATTAAGTTTGTTAACATTTGCGGCGGATTTAGCATCAGAGTTTATGTTAACAGTTTTCTTATCAGAATTTGCAATATCAGAATTTGCATCAGAACTTACACTAGAAGGAATAATGCTAACATTCTTAAAAGAAGGTTTTATTTGATAATAATCATAGTACAAACTATGATATTCCTTACAAGTATAAATGGAATGCCATAAACTACCACAATGAAAACAAGGATTTTGTGGCTTATATGTAACAGACTAACTCTTAACTCCTGATTTTGAAGGTAAGGAGTTTATATTCTTATTCTTTCTGCAAAAAGAAGCCAGATGGTTAGAATTTCCATAGTTATGACATGTTTTTCTAGGAGCATTAGGAACAGGCTTATAATTGTTACTTTTGTTCACACCTTCCTTTCCATTCCTATTTTTCCTAGGTGGCTTTACCTTGTTTACATTCTTAACATCTTTCAGCTTATGTTTAAGCTGCTTCTTGGTCATTAAGCCTATGTTAACTTCAGTTGGCTTATCCTATTTAGGTTTGTCAGAAGTTACTTTCTCCTTAACTTCTAATTTCTCAATATCAGACTTTGCAGTTACAAACTTAACAGGATTTACCTTTGGTTTTTGTTTAACAACTATAGGCTCAGTTTCTACAGTTCTCTTACTGTACTTATCATCTCCATAACCTAAGCCCTCTTTCCAGTTTCCACTACTAAGAATATCCTGAGTTGCTTTACTAGAGTTAGTCCAAGTCCTGATAATCTCTCTTTCCTTTTCTAACTCAGTTTTTAGAGATTCATTCATTTTTAGCACTTCATCCCTAACATAAAAGGCATCATCTCTATCTTTCTGAGTTTGATGGAACATGACTAACTCTTTTTCTAAATAATCATTTCTCTTTTTATAAGCAAGATTTTCGGAAGTTAATCTTTCACATGTTAAAGTTTGATCTTTATAACTAATGAACATGGTTTTAAGATATCTTCTCAACTCAGTAATATCATCAGTATGAAAGGCATAAGTAGTTTGAGGTACCTTTAAGTCAGCAGTATCAAAACTGCTATCAAGCATTTGCCATCAAGGCATAGTTTTCCTCATCCTCAGAATCTGAAGCATCTAACCAGCTTTTCTTCTTTGTGACAAGAGCCTTGCCTTTGTCACTTTTCCCTTTTTTGCAATCAGGAGATATGTGGCCTATCTCACCACAGTTGTTGTATTTAACATTTGAGTAATCTCCTCTCTCAGACTTTCCTCCTCTGCCTTCAGATTTTCTGAAACCTTTCTTATCAGAACATGCACCTTTCCTGGAAAACTTCTTTCCTCTCCTGAATTTCTTGTATGCAATCTTTGTGATTCCTTTCACCATAAGAGCCCACAGCTTCATCATCTCCTCATCAGGGTCCATCTCAGGTATACTTTCAGTTTCCGAGTCATCATCACTATCAGAACTTGATGACTCAGTATCAGACTTTTTGATAAGAGTCTTTCCCTTGCCTTTCTTTGAGGCAGCAACTTTGGGACTTTCCTCCTCAGCCACAAAGGCAACTGTCCTTGACTTTCTTCCATTTCTCTTGCTTCTTTATTCCATCTCAAGTTCATGAGTCTTGAGCATCCCATAAATTTCATCAAGAGTTGTTTTATCAAGATTATAGTTGTCTCTTATTATTGTGGCCTTCAAATCCCATCTTTCAGGAAGAGCTAACAGGAATTTAAGATTTGAATCTTTAATATCATACTCTTTGTCAACTAGTGATAAATCATTCAAGAGTTTGACAAATCTGTCATATAAATCAGTTAATGACTCATCAGGCTTTGAGTCAAAGTGTTCATACTCTTGAGTGAGTATTGTCTTCCTGTTCTTTTTGATTGAATCAGTTCCCTGACACCTTGTTTCCAAAGCATCCCATATCTCTTTTGCAGTCTTGCATTGAATTACCCTGTTTGACATGACATTATCAATGGCACTATGCAGCAAGTGTCTTACCTTTGCATCCTTCGCAATCGATGAGATATCTTCAGTAGTGTAATCACTTTTCTCCTTTGGTACAGACTTTGCTGGATGACCTGTAACTTCCACAGCGAGTTTGGTTGGCATATGTGGTCCTTCATTAATCCTGTCGAGATATTCTGGATCTGTAGCCTCCAGAAACATAGCCATCTTCACTTTCCATATGGAATACTCAGAAGGTTTCAACATAGGAACTCTTATAGTCTCATATCGACTATGGTTTATGGTTTTTGGAGGTTCTTCAGTTTTGGTGGGCTTGGTTGGAGTTTCTTCTTCCAACATGATTGTTTATGGATCTTAAACTGTTTGTGTGTTAACAGATTGCTCTGATACCACTTGTTAGGTCACACACACTGTAGAAAGGGGTTGAATACAGTGTTTACTACAATCAAATCGAATATAAGAACTCAAGTAACAGAAAATAGATTTTATTCAATACAATAAACTCTACTACAATATGGAATTGTCCTCTCTCAGTGATGAACAAATTATCACGAGAGCTGTTAGGATTACAATGAATAATAACTTCGATAATGATAACACTTATAGTGTAAACCCTATGCCTGTGTTTATATACTACACAGTTACAAGATAATGTTCTAATTGATATGGAATATAATTCTGCTTCCTAAAATATATCAACTAGTTATCTTTTCTTCCAAGTATTCTATTCTTCATAGAATTCCTTCATGCATATTTCTTTCTATCTTAGTCTCGATCTTCTTTCCTTTCAATCAGCCGCCTGCCTTATCTGAAAGTCATCTTAAGTCCTGATATTATCTCTTGATAAATATCTTCTGATAACTTAAGTTCTAATAACTTAATTTCTGATATCTTAAGTTCTGTCTTCAGTATAAGTGTTGATTTCCAGTTAAGTACTGATTTGTCCTGTTAGGTAAGATCTGAAAACTAAACAGAAATCATATTACACATGACATTATCAAATATATCTAGCACCTTAATCAAAGAAAAAGCAAATCTTGAAATTATTATTCAAAGATTTACAAAAGGCAATGAGATATTAAATAAAATGGTACATTCTAAAAATTCCTTTAACCATGAAGGTTTAGGATATGATAAGAATGTTCAACCAAAGAAAGTTGTTCAACACTATGAATAAACTAAAAGTGATGCTCCTAAATCACCTACATTTATATGCTCTTTTTGCAATAGACACGGACATACAGTTTCATATTGTAAATTTAAAAATGGTGAATTTAAAGGAAAGCATATATGGGTTCAAAAAGGATACAAGTCATCCAAAAATGTTGAAAAAAATGTATTCCATCCTAAGGTAGCTAATAACAATCAAAGGCAACCTATATCTCAATTCTTTCAACCACCTATAGGTTTGAAGATAATAAACCAAAATATCATGGTATCTTTTGTAATATCTGGGATATATCGTTTAATTATTTTTGTTAATAAATAAATATTATGCATGGCCAGTATTTATTCTGTGAATTAACTGTTGAGTGGTATATGTATTTGGATGTTTAAAAATAATATCAATTGAGTATATTAATTTTTATATGTCCAAAATAAAATATGGATAATTGTCATATCTTCCTGTTTATTTTTATGTTGATTTATGGATTTTATGAATTCTTTTTCCGAGTATTTAAAAACTATTTTATATAATTGGGAACCAACCGACGTCATCCGTTTTTACGTTTTTATAACCCGAAACTCTTCCGAGAACTCCTTCCTAACCTAATTACAATATTCTGAGCATTTTCCATGTTTCGACTTTTTCGATCTGGCGTACGGTTTGTCCTGCGCGGGTCCCGGCGTAATATTTTCGATACATTATTCGTTTCGGTAAATCAATAAAACTCGTATTTTTGATAAACGGGATCTTTTTATTAAACTATTACAATTGTCACCTCGTAATACGTGTAACCAGGCGCTGAGACCAAGACCGTAGTACAAATTATAATGACTCGTGTATTTTTGAATTACTTAAATATGTAATTATGGAAATTATTAAATAAATAAAATATGTGTATTGGTTTTGACCGTTATGTGTCGTTTGATTATTGATGTGTGATTATGGTGTACCGGGTTGTCCGCGTGATTAATCATGGAGTCGTATCGAATTGTTTTCACTTTCAAAAAGTGAATTTAGTGCAAATTTATTTGCATAAATATTTGGAATTTCTCTAAAATTGTTTTTATGTTTCTATAATTACAATAATTATTTTTGGGATTTTATAAAATTTAGAAATTAATATTTCATCAATTATTTAACCATGTGTGATTTTCGGATTGTATTTACTTGTAAAAGCTGTATTTAATTCCAGAATTCTTCAAAAATTATGCAACTCATATTTATTTAAGTTTGAAATATTTCGAGAATTTTAAAATTATTTTAGAAATTTTCGGGATTAATTTCACCGGCGTGTCGATTCGTTTAATTTCTAAAAGCGTGTATAAACTGCATTTCAGAAATTATTTTAAAATTATGAAATTTATGTTTTTGTAAACTTCGGGATATTTGTAATATTTTAAGACTATTTTCGTAATTTTCTGAATTTCTTTTAAGTGCAACTCGAATCGTTAATTGTTAAATGCAGGTACGAGTTATGTTTCAAAAATGCTTTAAAAATTATGAAAACCTTATCTTATTAGTTTCGGGATATTTATAAAATTTTAAGAATATTTTGGGATCATTTGGATTAATTTTCATTCGCAAGTTGTTCCGTTAAAAGATTAAAGACGATACAATATCGGGTTCCCAGTTGAAAAAGCGGACACGTGAAAATACCCTGTTGTTCTACTAATACGTGTTGATTCCTGAATTTACAGAAAGAAAAAATATATATAATAAACACAGATGAAACAATTCTTTCTTCACCCTCATCTCTCAACAAATCTCTCTGATTCTCTTCTCTCTTTGTACTCCCACCTCTCGTCATTCTTTCACTCTCGATCCCCTCTTTTCGTTTTCCTGTTTACGGCGCTTCGCCGCTCCTTCCACCGTTACTCCGATTTCCGGCCACCCTTTTTCTGTTTCACCGGCGCCGCCTGTTTTTCCGGTAATTGGCCGCTACCCTGGCCGATTATTCCTGTTTTCTTGGTTTAATGGTGTCCGTGTTGTTTCTGTTGTGTGGTGTGGTGCACGCGCGTGTCGTGTGTGTACAACCATGTTCGCATATGTGCTGTGTGTCTGTATTGTTGTGTCTCTCTCGTTTTGTGCTTTGTTTCTGGCTATTTTCCCCACTGTTGCGCACGTATTAATTCGGATTTTGGGTTAATATTTTACAGGGAAATTATTGAGTAATTTTCATGATATAAATAAATAGATCGTGCAGAAATTATTAACAATTAATCGGTAGGAGTTGCGTTGGAAACCCGAAATTATTCGGGTACCCGCCAGTTTTACCGCCGTCGGCGATGAGCCTCGGCGAGCCGACGGTGGACTGTGATGTTTATTCTGAGTCCTAATATTTTAAAAGAAATAAATGTTAAAAATGCAAGTAATAATAATTAGTTGGTTTAAATCAGTGATTGGGATTTATGGAATTGGAATGTGATTGGATAATTGTTGTGATTGTTGTATTTGGGATTTGACGTCGATTGATGTTTCGACGGGTAGTCTGGTAAACAAAGGAGACACTGCTCGATTTCCGGGATATCGAACTACGAAAATACGGGAGCGTATCCGGTAATTATCGGGACGTCGGGTGAATATATATACTTATACTTTATACGAACTTGATTGTATGTTGTGGTGAACGTTCGGTCCAAAACTCAGTAACCATAATTTCGCAAAATGACGAGTATACGTATTTTCTGAAAACGAACACTGAACCGATTTCGAGAACGTGAACCCTAATTGTTGTTTGTGTTATTATAATATGAATAATTACGAGTCAGAATATGCTATCGTATGGATAAGTGGTTAGCGAGGATATGTCAAGCATAACTAAGTGTCTAACATAGAGTACTTCGCCCCTGTAGGTTCTAGTCGCGAAACCGAAAGTGGACGTTGGACTAAAGATGACCTAGTAGTCAGCCGACAAGCTCAGTAGAGTTTCAACATAAAAACCTGAGTGTAGAAGTGGAATCTAATGTGATCTAGTGGTTGGACGTTAAAGCCTGAGCGGCAGAGTTGGCTCAGAATTGATCAGTAATAGTTGTAAAGCCCTGTAATGCAAGTATTTCTAAACCTTTCTCGAGATACAGTGCAAATATTTCTAAACTCTCTTGTGACAAATTGTTAAGCATTCAAAATAATTCTGTTTTATATTGTGAGTACTTTGAACCATATAGCCTTGAAACCGGATCACATCATTTGAACTTTGAGCCGTAAGCCTTATTCTTTGTAAACTATCCTTTGTTGATTTTCAGATACCAAACCACACAAATATGATACTACTCCCCAAATGTATAACTACTAAACACAAAACACTGGAACAAAATTGTTTGAAAACAAAGAAACTTTTATACCCCAACCATTCTTTATAACATCAAAGAACTATACCTTGAAAAATCATTACTTGTCTAATACCTGATCCTTTTACAGACTGAAAACCTTTTCTTATACATACCCTGATATACCCTTGTGATATCCATGAATTTCCTTATATTTTTATTCAAGTGTTTAATCATCATTGATTATGATCTTGTTTTATTGAAGTGTATTGTTTATCATACTGAACTATTTTAGAATTGGATAGTTTTCTTAGGTGGACCAGATTCGTGGTCAGACCATATTCGTGGTCGAATTAGGCCAATGTGTGCCTTGGATCCAGTTCGTAGAGTAGAGCTGTGTGCTTTACCAGGGGTTAGTGCGTGACTGATCAGCAGCCTAACCTTGGTTTTTAAAACTTAAAATGAATATTCAATTCTAACGACTGTTTAACAATTAACTTGATTCTTCTGAATCATTCCATTTGAACATTGTTTAAACCTCAGTTATCACTGTTATGACTTGTTGAGCTAGTTAGCTCACCCTTACGATTTCTTTTATATATTTTACAGTTGGAAAGGATATGGATGATAGTGAAGTTCCTCAGTCCCAAGTGCGGGCTAGGGTTCCAGTTTGAATTGGATCGAGCTAGCAGGAGCTTCTTACGGTATAGAGATAGTAAGACTGTAAGAATAATTTTATTATCAGTTGTAAGTTAAATTAGTTGGGATTTGGTACGTTGTAATAAAAGTTAAGGTTGTGGCTTGTTTTCATACTTTAACCTGTTGCGATCCGTGGTTATGTAAAGCAGGGTCATTGCAAATAATATTTCTTATACAGGTTTTTATATGGTGTATTTGTTGTGGACCCCAAACCTCTGACCCGAGTTTGGAGGGCGCCACAGGTTGGTATTAGAGCTACATGTTATAAATCACTGAAACAAGCCTAGATTGTCGGGATTAGGTAGTGGGTTAGGATTGAGAATAGGAAATAGAAAGATAAGTCATCGTGAGGATGAGTGCGACTATATAATAGGTCTCCGGCACGATTCGTGTTGCAATTCGGGATTCTTAGCTTGCGACGTGATTTCCGGACAACTGCAATGGCAGATCCTGATTTTCCTGTATTATCTGATCGTTTGGAGCTTTCCATTCAAGGATCATCATCTTCTCTCGAATTCGATTTGCACCTTGTTCCCCCATCAGTATTAACGGTACTACCTTCTATTATGACAATCGCACCTCTTCAAGCTATTCTACGTTATTCTACCACCTCTTGATATGAGACTACCTATTTAAGAACCTCCATCTGTTTATTCTTGTTTTATTGGATATTCGGCTGTGAGTGTATCTCTTTAGGTTACTCTACACCATGTTCTATACCCTCAGTTTAAAAACCTGTCTTATGGAATAATAGTATTTACGAGAAGGGATGCGATAGCTACAGTAAATGGTAAGTACATGAGATATTAATAAAGGTGAGAAGAAGTTTAGAAAGAAGATTTAAGTGTTCCAGAGGATAGCTGTTATCAGGTTAAAAGAAGCCATTAGTAATTAGGTCACCCATGACTAGCTTGTGGAATGGATTAGATAAGCATTGGAAAGAGAGAGTTAAAGGAGATTATGGATCTGGAGCTTTCTTGAAATTAGATAGTGGTGTTATGATGTTGTGATATATATTTATGGTAACAAGGTGACGTGGCATTAGCCGACTTGTTGACCATTGAATAGTCTATTCAACTTAACGATTGTATAGTTGATGACATGAGTATTACCAGTATGAAAGTTTTGATGTGAAGCTACGAATAAGATAGCATGCAACGATAACTGAAGTTTTCGTCGATTAAGGAAGACAAATGGACACAATAAAGGAGAGAGGGTAGATTGAAGTATATGGATCTTTATGTGATCGTTTCTTTAATTTGGTACCTTGTTATAAGAAGGAAAGACAACAACCAACTCATATAGTAAGGACAACCAGATTTTTGATTTTCAAAATTTTTAAACAAGTTTTCGAAAAAGATTTTTCCTTACAAAATTTCTAAAAGCCTTTTTGAATAAAATAAGTTTTAAACACTGGTTGTCAAGTTACTGCTTGAGTTTCTTGTTTGTTAAAAGACCCGGATTACCTGGAAGGATATTTATTTTAGACTTGGTATTGTTAATTCAGAGAATAAAGTGATCCGCGATTTTGAAGAAGTTGATTATTCCTAACGGTAAGGTGCAAATATTGTTTGACCAGGCTAATAACAGAATCCACGTACGGGGTAATTATTCATCCAGTTGCAGAGACCATTAAAGTTTAAAGAATTCATTGATTTAAAAGGAGCCTGGGCATGATCGAAGAAGATTGGGAAGATTTCCAAACTTTTCTAAAAGAAGAATATTATTAACAAAAGGATCGGTATGTCGAATGATTCATGGTTATTATAAATTAAAAAGAGGAAACTCGAAGTTATCTAGTGGGAACGCAATTATGATCGAATTGTTAAAATATTATACGTGTAGATACGATGTTACAAACGCAAGACTTAACAAGTAAGAATATACCCTAATGCTTAATTTGCGAAGGCATTTCAATGTACTTTCTCAAGTTGTTATATGACACAATTGGGATATGATCGAACAAGCTCGAAAGATGAATACAAGTGAAATATGGATGGTGACCAATGGTATTATTCTTGTCTTCAATATAACAGTGTATTTCCTTTTTACTTCCTCAAAATGTATGAACTTCTTTTCTTAATAAACTCCTTATGATGATATCAAAAAGAATGATATTGCATTCCTTTCAAATCTAATTGTTCCCCTCAAGTTTTGCTTTCTGATTGGGACAAACAGTGTTATGGTGAGACATTTTGTCAGAATGACGAAGAGTCGGGTGGGATGCCACCTAATCATGTGTTGTATGCCATATGGTATGAAAGACTGGCCATCTTAAGTACCAATGTGGTTGTCTCATTCATATCTGAATCATTATTTCTTATTTCTTTTCAACTTCAAGTTTATTGAATTATGAACCCTTCGAGTTATTTCGTTATACCGTCATTTTTGCAAAAGTTTTTCAAACAAATCAACGTATTATGAACCAAGCGGACAAAGTTCTAGCTACCTTATATACATGGGAAGGAAACAAGGACATATGGCGAGGATTGCAAATCACTAGACCCAGTTCGGGATGCACTAAGAGTCAAGGGAATTTACCCCAATAAGAAATACGTCTCCGAGAACGAGAGTTTGTGACTTTTCCTGTGAATGATATTATTTAGAATACGGATGTGATGGCGTGAATGATTATTGTGGATACTTTATGCGTTAAAGTATTGAAAGATGTGGGAGCAACTTAATTGTCTATCCCTCAAGGTTTTGTTGATAAGATGAATTACCCTGCTGAATTGATAAGATTATTACTAAAAGATTAGCAAATCAAGGACGTGTAATTGTTAAATAAGTGAGTACTAATGGTGGAATTAAGATTTCTGGCAATAAGTTATGAGGATTAGATATCATTTAGGATACGAGGAATTGACATTATTCTAAGGAATGGATTAACTATTTAAGCATGATGCCCAGACGAACCGTCATGATGAAGAGATAGTCCTGAAGACGTCAAATGAGAATATGATAAGGTATAAAGGAAGAAGGAGGGTAAAGAATTTGTTAACGATGGTTGTGGTAATCAATATGTGAGCATTATGGTGATTATTGGATAAATAAAAGTCAGAAGTAAACAAAATTTGAAGATTTTATAGCAATTAAGGAGTTTCAAGATATGTTTCCCGATGAGTTATCAACATTTCCTCCAGATAGAGAAATAAAGCTCGCGATTGACTTAGCACCTGAGACGAAGCCAGTGACTAAGGCCTTACCCAAAATGGCACCAGTTAAAATGAAGAAGTTAGCAAAGCAGATGCAAGAGATGTTAGAAGAAGGAGCGATTAGACCTAGTAGACCCCATAAGGTGCACCGGTAGTAATTGTTAATTAGAAACATGGAAGTATGAGATTATGCGTCGACTAGCGAAAGCTCAACAAGTTTACTATCAAGAGCAAGTATATGTTACCTCGAACCAATGATTTGTTTGATCAAACGAAAGAAGCAAAGTACTTTTATAATATTGATTTAAGACTTGGTATTTCACCAATTGAAGATTAAACCTATGGATATATCAAAGATAATTTTTGGAACTAAGTACTGTGTTATAAAATTCTCGTATTGCCATTCAAATTAACCAATATACCAGTAATATTTGAACTTGATGGACAGAATCTTTAAGGAATATCTGGATAAGCTGTAGTTGTGTTATTTAAAGTCAACGGAGGATTATGCAAAGTATTTCATGATAGCCGGGAAGTCGAAGAAGAAAGATGTTGTATGAAAAGTTTACAAGGTGAAAGTTTTGATGGTAGAAAGTATAAATAATCAGTGAGGAGGAGACCAAAGGAGATTCAGTAGGAATTAAAGTTACTCTGAATAAAGAAAGACCAAAAGCATTAACAACCGTAAGAAGTTTTACCATGAATCGGTTATTATTGAAAATTTGTGCAAGATTTCTTGAAAGTTGCAATACCTTTGATGAAGCTAACCAGGAAAGTAAGAAGTTTATGTGAAATGAAAAAGGGTGAAGGAAGTTTTGTGGAGTTAAATAAAGGAATGGTTACAGCACTTGCTTTATCACTTTGGAAGTATCAAGGAGATTTCATAGTTTATAGTGATGCTTCTCATAAGGGAGTAGGATGTGTGTTGATGCAGCAAAATAAAGTTATTGTATATGCACCCAGACAACCGAAACCTTATGAGTAGAAGTATCCTACTCACAATTGGGACTAACAGTAATAATATTTGTTTTGAAAGATTGGGAAACATGATATGTATGGAGAAAGGTGTAAAAATATGCGGACCATAAGAGTTTAAAGTATGTATTCGCGAGGAAAAGCAAATTTAGTAGCAAGCGATAAGCAAAAGAATTACCTATGAAATTTCAGAAGTTGGAGTTGGAAGTCAGATATATAATCCCAAGGAAAACAAGGACGAGTAGTATGACCTTTCAGTCGAAGTGGTGAAGGGAAAGATAAGGAGATGTCAATAAAAAATAATGGATCACGATGTTAGTAGTTAGTAAGAGGAAATTTATGCGCCCAGGAGAACGATCACGATATCCCCAGGTTTTCTCCAAGCACTTGGATGCTACAGGTAAAAAGAATTAAGAAATGAGATCCTACAGGAAATTCACAACATAAAGTATTTAATTTATTGAAGAAATACCAAGATATACGGAAATTTAAAGAAAAATAATGATAACCAGGTATAAGAAGGAAATTTCAAAATGGATTAGGAAGTGTTGGACATGTCAAAGAATTAAGGCAAAGTATTGGAGGCCTAGTGGACAAGGCAGACCAAGGAGTGGTTTTACCAAAAGCGAATCGTAAAGTGTACCATTGATGTCGATGGAGAAAAGGAATGAAATTATCAGATTATGTACTGATTATCGGGAGTTTGATACAACAACAAATAAGAATAAGTGACCCATATAAAGAATAAGTACCTACGATACCTAAACCAAGAAGTGTGTTATGTTTTGGGGATTAAATTAAGATCCGACCTGAGAACACATCAGAGATTACAATTAAAATGAGTTAAGAGCATTGCAGGCTCTGGCAATATTATGTGAAATAACAAGTATATCAGTTGTCTATAAGGAGTTAAGGAACACCGTGTATAAGGAGTACTTGGATAAGCAAATTGTATGTATTGATAACATCCTCAGCTATTCAAAGAATAAGAAAGTCTGTGTGGGATACCCAAGGATTTTTCTCCAAGGATTAGAAGGAAAACAACTATACGTTGAGTTTTCAAGTATGAAATTTTGACCGAGGTTAATAAAAGATTCTGATTAATCCATTAACAACTACCTAAATAAAGCCGTATGGTAACAGATGCCTTGTGTAGAAAGAAAAGATTGGACGTAAACAACTTGGAAAGAGTGGAATATGAGTTCAAATAGCTAAAGGTGATAATAAGTGAATATATGAGATTACTTTTCAGCCTTAACTGATGGAAAAGAGTAAGAGATTCTTAAATGTTTGGAAACCAAGTTGAAAACAAGCACCGCCTATCATCCTTAAATGAAGAGTCAAAGTACAGAAGTGATTCAGGAAATGTAAGATATGTTGAGAGATTGAGTTTTAAGGAAACACTGGAATGATCATTTATCATCGATGTCAGCTTTGGAATGCCACTTTACCAAGCTTCATATGAACGCAAATGTAGGTCCCCATTATTTTATTTTATTTTTATTGAGATAAAGAGGGAGAAAGAAAGTTGTCAAATTCTAAGTTAATTTAGCACACCAAGAGCGTAGTGATATTGATTGAAGCAGCTCGGAGTAGACAAAGAAAGAAGGCGAAATTGTATCGAGAGAGAATATGAGTATAGAAATAGGACCAGTGGTGTTAGTACAAGTTTCATCTTGAAAGAGACTGGATAAGTCTAAGTAGAAGGGACAGGTTAAGTCCTAAAATTAGTAAACCATTCGAGGTATTGATAAATATAGATAAAGTTGTTCATAAGTTGATGTTACCGTCATAATTGTGTGTACATATAATGTGTCCTACGTGTCAATGTTAAGGCGATAAGTATCAGATTCAAATTAAGTGATTGATTAGGAGCCAATGGGCTCTTCTCCAAGTTTGTTCTGCATATAGTGATCGATCCAAAATTTTGATCATTAAAGGCGAGTCCTTGGAAATAATTCTATATCTATAGTGAATACGTTTGAAATCCTCGAGTAGAAGAGTCTACTTGGAAATTGGAGTCAAATATGCTTGACAAATATCCTCACTTGTTTAGTTAGACCAGATTCTGAGGACATAATCTTTTTAAGGGGGGAGGATATAACGACTCGTGTATTTTTGAATTACTTAAATATGTAATTATGGAAATTATTAAATAAATAAAATATTTATATTGGTTTTGACCGCTATTTGTCATTTAATTATTGATGTGTGATTATGGTGTACCGGGTTGTCCGCGTGATTAATCATGGAGTCGTATTGAATTGTTTTCACTTTCAAAAAGTGGATTTAGTGCAAATTTATTTGCATAAATATTTGGAATGTCTCTAAAATTATTTTTATGGTTCTATAATTACAATAATTATTTTTGGGATTTTATAAAATTTAGAAATCAATATTTCATTAATTATTTAACCCTTTGTGATTTTCTGATTATATACTTGTCAATTATGTATTTAATTCTAAAATTCTTCAAAAATTATGAAACTCGTATTTATTTAAGTTTGAAATATTTCGAGAATTTTAAAATTATTTTGGAAATTTTCGGGATTAGTTTCACCGGCGTGTCGATTCGTTTAATTGCTAAATGCGGGTATAAACTGCGTTTCATAAATTATTTTAAAATTACGAAATTTATATTTTTGTAAACTTCCGGATATTTTTAATATTTTAAGACTATTTTTGTAATTTTCTGAATTTCTTTTAAGTGCAGCTCGGATCGTTAATTGTTAAATGTGGGTACGAGTTATGTTTCAAAAATGCTTTAAAAATTATGAAAACCTTATCTTATTAGTTTCGGGATATTTATAAAATTTTAAGAATATTTTGGGATCATTTGGATTAATTTTCATTCACAAGTTGTTCCGTTAAAGATTAAAGACGATACAATATCGGGTTCCCAGTTGGAAAAGTGGACACGTGGAAATACCCTGTTGTTCTACTGATACGTGTTGATTCCTGAATTTACAGAAAGAAAAAAGTATATATATAATAAACACAAATGAAACAATTCGTTCTTCACCCTCATCTCTCAACAAGTCTCTCTGATTCTCTTCTCTCTCTGTGCTCCCACATCTCCTCATTCTTTCACTCTCTATCCCTTCTTTTCATTTTCCTGTTTACGGCGCTTAGCCGCTCCTTCCGCCATTACTCCGATTTCCGGCCGCCCTTTTTTCTGTTTCTTCGGCGCCGCCTGTTTTTCCGGTAATTGGCCGCTAACCTGGCTGATTATTCCTGTTTCCTTGGTTTAATGGTTTCCGTGTTGTTTCTGTTGTGTGGTGTGGTGCACGCGCGTGTCGTGTGTGTACAACCATGTGCGCATATTTGCTGTGTGTCTGTATTGTTGTGCCTCTCTCATTTTGTGCTTTGTTTCTGGCTATTTTCCCCACTGTTGCGCACGTATTAATTCGGATTTCGGGTTAATATTTGGCAGGGAAGTTATTGAATAATTTTTGTGATATAAATAAATAGATCGTGCAGAAATTATTAACAATTAATCGGTAGGAGTTGCGTTGGAAACCCGAAATTATTCGGGTACCCGCCAGTTTTACCGCCGTCGGCGATGAGCCTCGGCGAGCCGACGGTGGACTGTGATGTTTATTTTGAGTCCTAATATTTTAAAAGAAATAAATGTTAGAAACGCATATAATAATAATTAGTTGGTTTAAATCAGTGATTGGGATTTGTGGAATTGGAATGTGATTGGATAATTGTTGCGATTGTTGTGTTTGGGATTTGACGTCGATTGATGTTTCGACGGGTAGTCCGATAAACAAAGGAGACGCTGCCCGATTTCCGGGAAATCGAACTACGAAAATACGGGAGCGTATCCGGTAATTATCGAGACGTCTGGTGAATATATATACTTATACTTTATACGAACTTGATTGTATGTTGTGGTGAACGTTCGGTCCAAAACTCAGTAACCCTAATTTCGTAAAATGACGAATATACGTATTTTCTGAAAACGAACACTGAACCAATTTCGAGAACGTGAACCCTAATTATTGTTTGTGTTATTATAATATGAATGATTACGAGTCGGAATATGCTATCGTATGGGTAAGTGGTTAGCGTGGATATGTCAAGCATAACTAAGTGTCTAACATAGAGTACTTCGCCCCTGTAGGTTCTAGTTGAGAAACCGAAAGTGGACATTGGACTAAAGATGACCTAGTAGTCAGTCGAAAAGCTCAGTAGAGTTTCAACAGAAAAACCTGAGTGTCGAAGTCAAATCTAATGTGATCTAGTGGTTGGACATTAAAGCCTGAGCGGCAGAGTTGGCTCAGAATTGATCAGTAATAGTTGTAAAGCCCTGTAAAGCAAGTATTTCTAAACCTTTCTCGAGATACAGTGCAAATATTTCTAAACTCTCTTGTGACATATTGTTAAGCATTCAAAATAATTCTGTTTTATATTGTGAGTACTTTGAACCATATAGACTTGAAACCGGATCACATCATTTGAACTTTGAGCCGTAAGACTTATCCTTTGTAAACCATCCTTTGTTGATTTTCAGATACCAAACCACACAAATATGATACTACTCCCCAAATGTATAACTACCAAACACCAAACACTGGAACAAAATTGTTTGAAAACACAGAAACTTTTATACCCCAACCATTCTTTATAACATCACAGAACTATACCTTGAAAAATCATTACTTGTCTAATACCTGATCCTTTTACAGACTGAAAACCGTTTCTTATACATACCCTGATATATCCTTGTGATAACCATGAATTTCCTTATATTTTTATTCAAGTGTTTAATCATCATTGATTATGATCTTGTTTTATTGAAGTGTATTGTTTATCATACTGAACTGTTTGAGAATTGGATAGTTTTCTTAGGTGGACCAGATTCGTGGTCAGACCAGATTCGTGGTCGAATTAGGCCAATGTGTGCCTTTGATCCAGTTCGTAGAGCAGAGCTGTGTGCTTTTCTCAGGGTTAGTGCGTGACTGATCAGTAGCCTAACCTTGGTTTCTAAAACTTAAAATGAATGTCCAATTCTAACTATTGTTTAACATTTAACTTGATTCTTCTGAATCATTCCATTTGAACATTGTTTAAACCTCAGTTATAACTGTTATGACTTGTTGAGCTAGTTAGCTCACCCTTGCGATTCTTTTTATATATTTTACAGTTGGAAAGGATATGGATGATAGTGAAGTTCCTCCGTCCAAAGTGCGGACTAGGGTTCCAGTTTGAATTGGATCGAGCTAGCAGGAGCTTCTTACGGTAGAGAGATAGTAAGACTGTAAGAATAATTTTATTATCAGTTGTAAGTTAAATCAGTTGGGATTTGGTACGTTGTAATAAAAGTTAAGGTTGTGGTTTGTTTTCATACTTTAACCTGTTGCGATCCGTGGTTATGTAAAGTAGGGTCATTGCAAATAATATTTCTTATACAGGTTTTTATATGGTGTATGTGTTGTGGACCCCAAACCTCTGACCCGGGCCTGGTTTTTATATGTCATATGACTGATTTGGAGTTCAATAACATGTTCAAAATTGAGTTTAATCATCGAATTTTAAAATTAGGGTTTATAACCCGTATGAATGTTCTTAATTGAAAATTAGGGCTTTTTTGTTCTCGGGGTTATTAGCTGTTGAAATATAGTGGGTTGTGTTCCTTATGAAATTTGCAATCGATTGGTGTATAGCTCGTTAACAGAGGATTCGTGGTTTGAAGGGAGTTGTGTTTTTAAGTTTTCGTCGAGCTCGCCGGAAGCCGGCGAGTTTCTTGAGCATTTTCCGGTCAATTCTGAAATAGAGTATGTGTTTTGATTACTGGAATAAGTTCCTGGTGGTTTGTACTTTAATTCTGGAAAGTTTGGGAACCTGAGGTGGCCGGGATCGTGTTCTCCGGCCACACTTCAGCGAAGTCGACGGCAGGGCTGGCAAAATTGCAAACAGACCCCTGTAGTTTTAAAAACGATACAGTTTGGTCCCCCAGGTTTCCAGAACTTGCAAATTTAGGAATCCTGTTTATAAAATGTTTAAAAATCATATTTCCTATTTATTTTAATTATAAAAATCCGTTTTTAATTTCTGAAAATTCCAAAAATTATTATTTTAATTCCAAAAAAAATTATTTTTAATTCAAAAATAAATCTGAATTAATTAGTAATTAATTTTAGTTAATAACTAATTGATTAATTAGTCAATTAATTCAAAAATTAATTGATTAATTGATTTAATTAATTATTAATTGATTTTAGTTACTTATTTAATTAGATTTAATTATTCAAAAATGATTTAAAATTTCTGAAAAATAGTTTAGAGCTTTAAAATATCACTTTAAATTGTTTTCAAGGCTCGATAATTATTAGAAAATTATTTTGAAGCCAGCTGTGGCTAACCGAACCTTGTTTATTGCTTTAAAAATTGATCCAATGACCGTTTTAATTCCGAAAAATATTTTAAAAATTATATTAAATACCTGAAAGCCTGTTTATGACCCGAGACATCTTTATAAATGGTATATCATTGATTGTTTGGCGTGTTACGTGTTATATGTGACTTGTTGTTTGACTATCGATCTATATGTTCGGTATTTACTTATTTATAGCGTAACTTTCAATCCATTAATCAGATTTGGGTAAAACGAAGGGTAGATAGAAGTGTATATCGAATAGAATCGTATGAGTTGAGTAATGATAGATGTTTATGATATGTGAGTAGAAGAGGCAAGGCGTAGGAAAGGGAAATAGATACCGATGAGTAAGACGGTGGTAATTGGAAGTTAGTGAAGTACCAAGCAAGTAATCTGAACTTTCTCGAGATATATTGTTGATGATTGATAATCCTGTTCTATATTGCAAGTGCTTTGAAGCACTGAAACTTAAACCTTGATTCCAGTTGTCGATCTTTGAGTCGTAAACCTTATTCTTTCTGAACCATTGATTGTTGCATACCCGAATATGAACCACCGATATACGATACTACTCCACAAATACGTACAAACTAAATACCAAACATTAAATCAAATTGCTTACATATTCAAACCATTGTACCTTATGCTTTGAAAGACCAAATCCTTGTAACCTTGAAATGTTGATTCATTTGTTATCCAATTCTTTCATTACCTAACAGCCATTCTTTGAAATTGACATATTGATCCTTTGTGAAGATTGAATATCCGATGTTGCTTATGATTTTGGCTATTGCTTTACATTGTTTATTCTGTTATTATGTTAGAATTGGATTATTTTATAAAATTGTGGACTAGATTCGTGATCAGACCAGATTGGCGGTCAAGTTAGGCCAATGTGTGCCTTGGATCCAGTAATTAGAGCAGAGCTGTGTGCCTTGCTCGGGGTTAGTGTGTGACTGATCAGCAACCTAACCTTAGTTTTTAAAATAAAAATATACTATCCAATTCTAAATCATTAATCCTTGTTCACTTGATACCTTAATCCTTTTCACTTGATGATCTTTATTCTCAGTCTTATCATTGTGACTTTCTGAGCTAGTTAGCTCATTTGTGCGATGTTGTTTATGTTTTTTTCCAGTTAAGAAGGAACCAGTTGGTAGCGAGGATCCCCAATCCAGTGCGAGAGCTAGGGGTCCAGGTTGATCGAGTTAAGCTAGCTGGCATCTTTTGAGATAGTTTAAGTTTGTAAAAGTTTGTAATAATATTTAATATTCAGTTCTGAGTTTAAATAGTTGGGATTTGGATGTTTGTAATATAAAGTATGTGTGTGTGGCTTGTGTACATACTTTAACCTGTTGCGGTCTGTGGCAGTTGGTAAGTAGGGTCACTGCATATTATTATTGTCTTTACTATTGTTATAAGCATGTTATAAATAAGGTGTGTGTGCGTGTGAACCCCAAACTTCTGACCCGGGTTTGGAGAGCGCCACAGGTTTGGTATCAGAGCTACACGTTATAAGTCACTGACACAAGCCTAGGTTGACTGGAATGGGTAGAGGGTTAGGAATAGAAGTAAGAAATAGAAAGATAGAGCGTCGAAAAGTTGAGTGCGACGATGTAACAGGTATTAGTATAATTCGTGTCGTGGTTCGAGATTCTTATATTGCGATATGATTTCAGATATCAGCGATGGCCGAGTCTTTCATCCCCATATCAGCTGATCACTCGCTGCCCTTAGTTGGAGGACCATCTTCAGATCCACGTCCTGTTGTTCCACCAGTGTTGGTTATTTTACCTCCACCTGTGTTGCAGCCCATACCACTGCAGTATATTCCACCCCCAGGCATGAGGCCACCTATCAGATGACCTCCACCAGCTGATTCAGATTCCATTGGACATTCAGTTGCGGGTGCCCCATTCCAGTCTATATTGCATCCTGTTCCTTATTATCGGTATGAGGCTCTTTTATTGGAGTGTGATTCCTTGTTGGCACAAATCCGAGAGCTGTAGCATATCATCAGGACTACAGATGTTGATCGTGGTGTGAGGGAGCTTCGAGAGGAGATCTATGTGACATGTAGGATTCTTGAGGCTAGGCTACATGGAGCTACATTACCTGGTCGAGGCCCTGATGCACTTATGGGATGGGCTAGTGAGGTGATGGAAGACTTTGAGAGGCTGGGAGGACCAAAGTTTCCTTGGAGTTAGATCCAGAGATAGAGATGTTGATCAGTGTTGTTGTGGTTATTTAGTATGTGCAGTAGTCTTTAGTATGTATCTGTAGACTTTTGGGTTGTATTTATAGACTAGATCTGCTGACTAGTGAGTAGGTTTGTTGTACCCTTTTTGCTTTTACTTCCGAAGCGTCTTTACGCTTGTACTACCTAAAACTTTTGATCTATATATATCAGTACATTTTCCTTTCTAGCATTGTCATTTACATTACTGCACCTGTTTTACTTTACTTTATTTATTGCACCGGTTATACCCTTGTGATACCATATACCCTGTTCCCTTAACTGTTTATATTCAGTAAAGAAGCATGCAATTTACTTGGTCCAACTGTTACAACTGTTTTCAAAAAGAGATATTTGTGTTCTATGTAAAGGATTTGATTTAAAAGCTAAATAAGTTGTTTGATTCTTCACAGAAAATGCCTCCCAGAAGAAATACCCACACCAACACCCAGAATGAAGAATCCAACAACAACGACAATAATAATCAAGATGACCCAAACTAGAATGTAAACCCAGGACCCATAGACCCAACAATTGCCCAAATTCTTCAAATCTTGGCTCAACAAACAGTTCACCTGACTCAACAACAAAAAAGACAGACCAATCCCTAGGTAACTTTCAAAACTTTTCAGGCGGTAAACCCACCAGAATTTAAGGGTTCCCTAGATCCGATTGAAGCAAATGTCTGGATAAAGGAAATAGAGAAGTCGTTTTCTTTAGTTAAAGTGAAGGAAGAACAGAAGGTTGAGTTTGCAAGTTATTATCTGAAGGATGAGGCCACCTATTGGTGGGAGACTGTGAAGACATTGGAAGGTACAGATGTTATTACTTGGGAGAGGTTTAAGGAATTATTTTTAGAAAAATATTTTCCCCAGTTTGTTCAGGATCAAATAGAGCTGAAGTTTTTAGAATTAAAGCAAGGAAATATGTCGGTAGCTGATCATGAGAGTAAGTTTGAGGAGTTGTCAAGGTATGTGCCGTCATATGTAGATACTGATAGGAAGAAGGCTAAGAGATTCCAGCAAGGTCTGAAGCCATGGATCAGAGGGAAGGTAGCCATCTTTGAATTAGATACCTATGCAGGAGTTATATAGAAGGCCATGATTGCAGAAATAGAGAGTGAGATGTCACAGAAGGAAAAGGAAAGTAAGAAGAGGAAGTTTGAAGGGAATGAAGGACAATCACAACCAGGAAGGTTTTCAAATTTTAAGAAGGGCAAGTTTCAGCCAGGGAGAAATTTTAACTTTAAGAGGCAAATTGCAGGCAACGGAGGCCAGGGCAACCGTCCAGTCAATGTGAATCAGCCAAATCAGTTGAGGCTAACTTTTCCAGATTGTCAGGTATGTGGGAAGAAACATGGAGGAGTCTGCAATAAGTTGAATGTGGATTGTTTCAAGTGTAATCAGAAAGGGCACTATTCAAGAGAGTGCCGCAATCAGCCAGCGAGAGAGCCAGCAAACAAGGATCGGCCTATCCGGAATCCAGCGGTTAAGGTTCCAGCTATTGGATTTACATGCTTTAAATGTAGGAAGCCAGGACATATAGCCAGGGATTACAAGACACCAGCCCTAGTCAATAATATATTGAGAATCATGGGATCTACCCCAGCAGTGAATGAGACTCCAAGGGCTAGAGTTTTTGATATGTCTGTGAAAGACGCTATCCAGGATACAGATGTCATGGCAGGTATGCTTAGTGTGAATTCTTTATGTGCCAAAGTGTTAATAGATTCGGGGGCAACTCGGTCGTTTATTTCTCAAGATTTTGTTAGTAAGTTAAATTGTCCAATTGAGTATTGAAATGAAATAATGACTGTGGAATTAGCAAATCAAGAACGTATATTTGTTAATTAATAGATTCAGGGGCAACTCGGTCGTTTATTTCTCAAGATTTTGTTAGTAAGTTAAATTGTCCAATTGAGTATTGAAATGAAATAATGACTGTGGAATTAGTAAATCAAGAACGTATATTTGTTAATCAAGTTTGTGGGAATTGTGAGATTGAGATTTCTGGTAGTAAATTTTATGTAGATTTGATACCATTTAAGCTAGGAGAGTTTGACGTTATCTTAGGAATGGATTAGTTATCTAAGCACGATGCCCAAATAGATTGTCGAAATAAGAAAGTAATGATAAAGACGCCAGACAAGAGAATAGTAACGTTTAAGGGTCAAAAATAAGCAAAGAAATTCTTAACGATGATTCAAGCCAAGAAGTTACTACGACAAGGATGCGAGCATTTTGTTGCTTATGTGATTGGTAGAAGTCAGGAGCCAACAAAATTTGAAAATATTCCAGTAGTCAATAAATTTCCAGACGTGTTTCCTGATGAGTTACCAGGACTTCCTCCAGACAGAGAAATTGAGTTTGCGATCGACTTAGCACCTGGAACGGAACTGGTATCCAAGGCCCCGTACAGAATGGCACCCGTTGAGATGAAGGAACTAGCAAAGCAATTGTAAGAATTGTTAGAGAATTGAGTAATCAGACCCAGTGTATCCCCATGGGGTGCACCGATACTATTTGTCAAGAAGAAGGATGGAAGCATGAGACTGTGCATCGACTATCGGGAGCTCAACAAGCATACCATTAAGAACAAGTATCCATTGCCAAGGATTGATGATTTGTTTGACCAATTGAAATGAGCCAAGTATTTCTCCAAGATAGATTTGAGATCGGGATATCATCAACTAAAGATTAAGCCAGAGGATATACCAAAGACAGCTTTCAGAACAAGGTATGGACATTATGAATTTTTAGTGATGTCTTTTGGATTAACCAATGCCCCGACAGCTTTTATGGACCTGATGAACAGAATTTTCAAGGAATATTTGGATAAGTTTGTTATTGTGTTCATAGACGATATTTTGATTTATTCAAAGACAGAAGAGGATCATGCAGAACATTTAAGAACAACTTTGGAGATTTTGAGAAAGAAAAAGTTATACGCTAAATTTTCAAAGTGTGAGTTTTGGTTACAGGAAGTTCAGTTCTTAGGACACATAGTCCGTAATGAAGGGATCAAAGTGGACCCAGCGAAGATTGAAGCAATTACAAATTGGGAAAGACCGAGAACATCAACAGAGGTAAGAAGTTTCTTGGGATTAGCGGGATATTATCGTCAATTTGTTCAAAATTTCTCAAGGATTGCAACACCATTGACGAAGCTTACATGGAAGACTAAAAAGTTCATATGGAACGATAAATGTGAAAAAAGTTTTCAGGAATTGAAGCAAAGATTAATTACGGCACCTGTTCTGTCACTTCCGGATGATTAAGGGAATTTTGTAATTTATAGCGATACTTCTCATAAAGCACTTGGATGCATTCTGATGCAGCACGATAAGGTGATTGCGTATGCGTCAAGGCAATTGAAACCACAAGAACAGAAGTATCCTACCCATGATTTGGAGCTAGCAGCCATAGTGTTTGCTATGAAGATTTGGAGACATTCTCTATATGGAGAAAAATGTGAGATTTATATGGATCATAAAAGTTTGAAGTACATATTCACGCAAAAGGAGCTTAATATGAGACAGAGAAGATAGTTAGAGTTGATTAAGGATTACGACTGCACGATTAACTATCATCCCGGTAAAGCAAACGTTGTGGCGGACGCGTTAAGTTGGAAATAAAAGTTGAATGTGTTATCAGTACCCGAAGAGATATACAGGAAATTTCAGAAACTGGAACTGGAAATTAGAGTTTGTAAGCCTGATGAAGCGAAAATGTATAGTATGACTTTCCAGCCAGAGTTATTAGAGAAGATAAGGAAGTGTCAAGAAGAGGTAATGGATCAGGACATAAATCGTTTGGTAGGTGAAGAATTGTGCACGCAAAAGGACGATCAAGGTATTCTTAGGGTTTCTTCTAGAATTTGGATTCCACCAGTAACGGAGTTGAAGAATGAAATTTTACAGGAAGCTCATAATTCAAGGTATTCAATCCATCCAGGAAGTACCAAGACGTACAAAGATTTGAAGGAAAATTATTGGTGGCCAGATATGAAGAGGGAAATTGCGGAATGGGTTAGCAGATGTTATACATGTCAAAGAGTTAAAGCAGAGCATTGCAACCATTGGAGATTCCAGAGTGGAAGTGGGAGCAAATTTCCATGGATTTCATAGTCGGATTACCAAGGACGAAAGCTAATCATGATGCCATTTGGGTTATAGTGGATAGACTTACCAAGTCAGCTCATTTTCTTCCTATAAATGAAAGATTTTCACTAGACAAGTTAGTCCATATATACCTGAAAGAGGTCGTAGTTCATCACGGAGTCCCTGTGTCTATCGTATCTGATCGAGATCCGAGATTTAATTCAAGATTTTGGGAAAGTTTTCAAGAAATGTTTGGGAACGAGACTGAATATGAGGACGGCTTACCATCCACAGACGGACGGCCAGAGTGAAAGAATAATTCAGACGATCGAAGACATGTTACGTGTTTGTGCCATAGATTTCAAAGGAAGTTGGGACGAGCATTTATCCTTGGTAGAATTTGCTTACAACAACAGTTATCATGCCAGTATTGGGATGCCACCCTATGAAGCTCTTTATGGATGCAAATGTCGATCTCCTGTATATTAGGATGAAGTAGGAGAACGCAAAATACTTGGACCTGAATTGGTGTAATAGACGAAGGAAGTTATTGAAGTTATCCAGAAGAGATTGATAGCAGCACAAGACCGTCAAAGGAAGTATGCAGATCAATCAAGGAAATATATGGAATTCGAAGAGGGAAATTTGGTATTACTGAAAGTATCACCGTGGAAAGGATTGGCACGATTTGGAAAGAAAGGAAAACTGAGTCCAAGATATGTCGGACCTTGTGAGATTTTAAAGCGCGTTGGCAAAGTAGCTTACGAGTTAGCGTTACCTCCGCACATGGAGCACATTCACAATGTTTTTCACGTATCGATGCTTAAGAAATATAATCCAGACTCCAGGCATGTAATCGAATATGAGCCAATAGAGCTTCAAGCAGATTTGTCATATGTAGAGAGTCCGATAGAGATTCTAGAAAAAAGAGAGAAAGTGTTAAGGAATAAAGTGATAAAGTTAGTAAGAGTATTGTGGAGAAACCCAAAGGTTGAAGAGTCAACCTGGGAGTTAGAAAGTGATATGAGAGAAAAATACCCTCATTTGTTTTCCTAGGAGATTCTGATGACAGAATCCTTTTAAGGGGGGAAGGATGTAATATTCGGGATATATCGTGTAATTATTTTTGCTAATAAATAAATATTATGCATGTCCAGTATTTATTCTGTAAATTAACTGTTAAGTGGTATATGTATTTGGATGTTTAAAAATAATATCAATTGAGTATTTTAATTTTTATATGTCCAAAATAAAATATGGATAATTGTCATATCTTCCTATTTATTTTTATGTTGATTTATGGATTTTATGAATTCTTTTTCCGAGTATTTATAAATTATTTTATATAATCGGGAACCAACCGACGTCATCCGTTTTTACGTTTTTATAACCCGAAACTCTTCTGAGAATTCTTCATAACCTAATTGCAATATTCCGAGCATTTTCCATCTTTCGACTTTTTCGATCCAGCGTACGGTTTGTCCTGCGCGGGTCCCGGCGCAATATTTTCGATACATTATTCATTTCGGTAAATCAATAAAACTCATATTTTTGATAAACGGGATCTTTTTATTAAACTATTACAATTATCACCTCGTAATACGTGTAACCAGGTGCTGAGACCAAGACCGCAGTACAAATTGTACTGATTTGGATAATTATCCCGAAAACCGGTACCGTTTGGATCTGTTTTTATAAATAAACGTACCATTTTATATCCAGAATGATCCAACGGGATACTAATTTTCGGTAATTATAAATAGCCAATACCGTATTTTATTTCATATCGAAAATCATTTGCAAACAGTAATTATAGAAATTTACAGAGAAAATTCATATATTTATATAATCTTCTGAAAATCAAACCAGCTTTTGAAGGTGTTAGTGATCTCTGTTTTCAAAGCTCAAGTAACCAAATCGAAGGGTTTGAGGAGTACTATCAGATTCTGGAACTCGTTTTACTGCAGAATCAAAGGTTGATTTTATATATTTTTAATTATTTTTGAATTATTTTGATTAAAAATATGAATTTTTGTACGGATGATTGTTTGAATGATTTGATGCTTGCATGTTGTAGAGCTTGTTTTCCTGATGATTTTCATATGTCATATGACTGATTTCGAGTTCAATAACATGTTCAAAATTGAGTTTAATCTTCGAATTTTAAAATTAGGGTTTATAATCCGTATGAATGTTCTTAATTGAAAATTAGGGCTTTTTATTCTAGGGGTTATTAGCTGTTGAAATATAGTGGGTCGTGTTCCTTATGAAATTTACAATCGATTGGTGTATAGCTTGTTAACAGAGGATTCATGGTTTGAAGGGAGTTGTGTTTTTAAGTTTTCGTCAAGCTCGCCTGAAACCGGTGAGTTTCTTGAGCATTTTCCGGTCAATTCTGAAATAAGGTATGTGTTTTGATTACTGGAATAAGTTCCTGGTGGTTTGTACTTTAATTCTGGAAAGTTTGGGAACCTGAGGTGGCCGGGATCGTGTTCTCCGGCCACACTCCGGCGAAGTCGACGGCGGGGCTGACAAAATTGTAAACAGGCCCCTGTAGTTTTAAAAACGATACAGTTTGGTCCCCTAGGTTTCCAGAACTTGCAAATTTAGGATTCATGTTTATAAAATGTTTAAAAGTCATATTTCCTATTTATTTTAATTATAAAAATCCGTTTTTAATTTTTGAAAATTCTAAAAATTATTATTTTAATTCCAAAAAAAAATATTTTTAATTCAAAAATAAATCTGAATTAATTAGTAATTAATTTTAGTTAATAACTAATTGATTAATTAGTCAATTAATTCAAAAATTAATTGATTAATTGATTTAATTAATTATTAATTGATTTTAATTACTTATTTAATTAGATTTAAATATTTAAAAATGATTTAAAATTTCTGAAAAATAGTTTCGAGCTTTAAAATATTACTTTAAATTTTGAATCCAGATGTGGCCAACCGAACCCTGTTTATTGCTTTAAAAATTGATCCAACGACCGTTTTAATTCCGAAAAATGTTTTAAAAATTATATTAAATACCCGAAAGCCTGTTTATGACCCGAGACTTCTTTATAAATGGTATATCATTGATTGTTTGACGTGTTACATGTTATATGTGACTTGTTGTTTGACTATCGATCTATATGTTCGGTATTTACTTGTTTTTAGCGTAACTTTCAATCCGTTAATCGGATTTGGGTAAAACGAAGGGTATATAGAAGTGTATATCGAATAGAATCGTATGAGTTGAGTAATGATAGATGTTTATGATATGTGAGCAGAAGAGGCAAGGCGTAGGAAAGGGAAACAGATAGCCGAGGAGTAAGACGGTGGTAATTGGAAGTTAGTGAAGTATAGCAAGCTAATACCAGGCAAGTAATCTGAAGTTTCTCGAGATATATTGTTGATGATTGATAATCCTGTTTTATATTGTAAGTGATTTGAAGCACTGAACCTTAAACCTTGATTCCAGTTGTCAATCTTTGAGCCGTAAACCTTATTCTTTCTGAACCATTGATTGTTGCATGCCCGAATACGAACCACCGATATACGATACTACTCCACAAATACGTACAAACTAAATACCAAACACTGAATCAAATTGCTTACATATTCAAACCATGGTCAGACCAGATTGGTGGTCAAGTTAGGCCAATGTGTGCCTTGGATCCAGTAATTAGAGGAGAGATGTGTGCCTTGCTCGGGATTAGTGCGTGACTGATCAGCAACCTAACCTTAGTTTTTAAAATAAAAATATAATATCCAATTCTAAATCATTAATCCTTGTTCACTTGATACCTTAATCCTTTTCACTTGATGATCATTATTCTCAGTCTTGTCATTGTGACTTGCTGAGCTAGTTAGCTCATTTGTGCGATGTTGTTTATGTTCTTTTCCAGTTAAGAAGGAACCAGTTGGTAGCGAGGATCCCCAATCCAGTGCGAGAGCTAGGAGTCCAGGTTGATCGAGTTAAGCTAGCTGGCATCTTTTAAGATAGTTTAAGTTTGTAAAAGTTTGTAATAATGTTTAATATTCAGTTCTGAGTTTGAATAGTTGGGATTTGGACGCTTGTAATATAAAGTATGTGTGTGTGGCTTGCGTACATACTTTAACCTATTGCGGTCCGTGGTAGTTGGTAAGTAGGGTCACTGCATATTATTATTATCTTTACTATTGTTATAAGCAGGTTATAAATAAGGTGTGTGTGCGTGTGGCCCCAAACTTCTGACCCGGGTTTGGAGGGTGCCACATCTTTCCTAGAAATAATGTGTATTATCCAAATGATAGAAGCATGCTATATCAAGATGGAAACTCTAAAAATTATGCTAGTACAAGAAGATTAAAATTTAAATACCACATATCCACGGGGAACACTTTATAATATTAGGAATGATGCATGTAGAAATATATATGTGAATAACAATGTCTATCCAATGCCTAGATTTTTCCATGCAAATTTAAATGTTATTTATGATGTACTAACCCCGGGACCCTCAAGACAAAAGGGTACCTATGCATTTAATTGATCTATTTTGTAGGTTTGCCTTACTGCTAAGCAAGACTTGTGGTACCTTGATAGTGGATGTTCGAGACATATGACCGGTAATAAGTCACTCTTGAACGACATTAAAAAGATCACTACTGGAAGTGTCACATTCGGAGATAGCAGTAAAGGTATCATTATTGGCATCAGTGACATCAGGAACGAGCACTTCAAGATATTTGACGTACAACTAGTCACGGGACTAAAGTACAACCTTCTCTCGATAATTCAACTTTGCGATATTGGAAATAAGGTAATTTTCTATCCTACTCATTGTTCTATTCTTAATAAAGATGGTAAATTAGTCCTTAAGTGTCCTCGAGACAAATATGTCTATACATGTGACATGAGTAAGCATGTTAATATATGCCTAATCACTACTATAGATGACCCTTGGTTGTGGCATCGAAGATTAGGACACGCAAACATGAAGTTGATTAAAAATATATCAACTAAAGAGCATGTACGAGGAATATAAAAATTAAATTATAAAAAGGATCACATATGTGAAGCTTGTGAAATTGGCAAATAAATACGAGCCTCTCACAAAGCAAAATTTATGGTATCTACCTTACGACCTCTCGAGCTTTTACACATGGATCTTATAGGTCCAGTCCCTGTACAAAGTCTCGGAGGATGTTCATATACTTTGGTAGTTGTTGATGACTATTCACGATTTACGTGGACATAATTCCTCAAAGCCAAAAGTGATGCTTTGAATCTTTTTCTTCTCTATGGAAAAGAATCCAAAACCAACAAAATAATACCACAGTCTATATAAGAACTAATCATGGTAAAGAATTTGAAAATTCAAACTTTACAAGTTTTTGTGAAACTGTTATTCCCTAACAATACAATAAAAATTACAGAAGGGGCGGTTGAATGTAATTCTGGCTACTTTTCAAGATTTTAAAAATGTTCTAACTTAATACATATAACAATGTTTGATTTGCAGAAATGCGGAATGGAAAGATTGTTGAAATCAAAACACTAAGTAATAAAACATAAGGCTTTTAAACGTTCTGGTGGATTTGAATGTATCCACCAGATATATATATATATATATATATCAAATTGAGAACTCTGTGAAGTTTTGAATAGCTCACAGCTGCTTACAAGTTTGAACAACTAAACTTCAGAGAAATACTTACAGAATACAGCTTGATATGTTTCTCTGGAAAAATGTATTTATTTAGTTAATTGTTCTACTTTCTACACTTGGTTTTTATATCACCAAGTTTACATGACAATAAGACAAGATAATAAAACAAAACAAATCTAGTCTAACTCCATGCTAATTCATTACTCTATTCCAGCATCTTGAATATCTTCACAATTGCATGGAAATGGTAATGCTTTTTTGTTCTCAAAATCCTGCTTAATAGGCTGCCACATTCCTTTTTCAAAAACCCAATGCATGTGACTGTGTTGTCACTGTCAACAGCTATTTGAATTTGATCATCCGTCGGGATTATGTTTGTCATCCGTCGGGAGCTTTGTTGATCATCCGTCGGGAGTCTTGTAGATCATCCGTCGGGAGTCTATCTGCCACTTGACTCTATTTCACTTATACAGAATTACAAGACATCTCATATTTACAATTAATCAACTTATTCTGCATATCAATCTAGTAGTCAACATGACTTAGAAAACCCTACACAATCTACTTGACTAATACATGTTGTTTGCTGAAATGTGCTACAGTACTTATTTGTTACATAAGCTACTCACTCGATGGATGTCAATTTGTCATCCTTCGGGACTATAAAGTTCATCCGTCGGGACTATACTAGATCATCTGTTGAGTGCTACAAATTTCACTAAGTTAAATCTACTAAGGTGTTTTGTTTAACTTATCATCAAGTTCACAACATATTCCTAATAATCTCCCCCAATTTATGTCTACTGGAATTGTAGCCATAAATTAAAAGAAACTTGATGATAACAAAACACCCTAAAAATACAGATTAAAAAGTAGTAGATAAAATTGATAAGTGCTACAACATTTATTGAAAATTGAACAAAACAAAGTGTACAAAAAGTTCTCACAATCATTTTCAAGGTGCTCCTCTAGTCTGAGTAGATAATTCTATTTCCTTGATTGTCTGGATTTCTTCCAAAGTTATTTTCTTCTATTTGATTCTGGAGTTGTCTGTGGAATTCAAGTTCATCAGCTTCAGATAGATCCAGTATTTCTTGCATTTCCAATAGAGTCTCATTGCTAGAGATACTCAATTGGTTATCCAGTCTGAAGAATCTTCTAACTCCCTTATCATCCATGAATTCCATCAGCCAATAAGGCCTCAAATGCACTCTTTTTCCTATGAAGGGAATTGATAGAGTTTTTGGAAGTGCATCTTTGGCTTTATTACTCCTAAGCTCTTCAATCTTCTTTAGAACCAATCTCCTTGCAGTCACATTAAATCCAAAGTTCTTCTTGAAGGATGAGTAGATCTTTATTAGTACATAACAGTTTTCTTCAAGAATCCTGTGAAGAGGCCATGTGATTTCTCTCCCTGCCTTGTACTTAAACACCAATCTTTCAAGAAGATCTCTGTGAGCATCAATTCCTCTTACTTCTTCCAGTTCATCCAAGTAGAGGTTTAAATCTGAAAACTCCTTGATATCACATATATATACAAAGATCTCCCTTGTTCACTGTAGGTTTAGATTTGGCTAAGGTCTTGGTTCTGAGAGTTGCAGGCTTGCTTTTCTTGATTGCTCTAGTCTTTATTTTCATTGGCTTGTTGAAGATAGGTAAATTGAGTTCAGTAATTGGCAAAGTTTCCCAATCTATTGGCCCATCCTTAGGAACTATGGGCTCACCGTGAAAGTTCTTTGTAGGATCTACCTTGAATTCTTCATGTACCACTGGTGGCTTGGATGACTGAGTTGTAGATGTAGACTGTTTGGGAATGTAATCTTCCATTTTCTCATCACTAAAGTCCAATTTTCTCTTGATTATTTGATTGAACCTTGGTTTCTTTATTTGTTAGGGTGCATCTTGCACTTTCTGATCTTTAGCTTCAGTAATTACATATGGTTGTGCAGAAATATCTGTTGTAGTCTTCACAACTTGAAGTTTGGCCAACATAGCAGCTTGCTCCTTCTTTTGTTTGAGCTTCTTAGCATCTAGAGCAGCCTGTTTCTTTTCTTGCTTGATCCTTTATTTTTTTTCCTTCTTAGCTTCCACAAACAGAGGGTGTCCAGCCACCACACAGATTTTCTTATCATTCCTGTAGATTTTGGCAATTCTTCTTTAAGTACTGAATCAGTTGGATCCTTAAAAAATGCAATTGACCTAGCCAACAACTTATGTTCATCTGGCCTAGGTGTCTCAAATACAAGATCCACAGGATTTTTGTCTGAGAACTTTGAGTAGTTTCTTTTAGGCTTCAAGACCAGATTTTCCTTTGGAGATTTGATGCAAGAAGTTTGGCCTTTTTCCAAGTTTCCTAGACTCATTTCATGTACTGAGATGTGTTTGACTTGAGAATGGTGATGAAAGGTCTTGTCTGGCTTCTGTAGCTGACAAAATTTCTCTGAAATAGCTGCATCAATCTTTTTCCATTTCTCATCTAGTTCCTTCTCAACAGCTGCAACATCAAGCATCTTGGGATTTGTCTTTGACTCAAGTTTAGAAGCTGCTATTTGGATCAGATCAATGCTGTCCAATACTGGTGGCTTTGGCAGAGTAATTTCTGGAATAATTACTTGACTAATCTGAACATTTATCACATGCTCCCCCTCACTAGTTGACTCTGCTTGACTGACTTGAATTGTTGATTCTTTTTCCCCCCTTTTTGTTATCATCAAGTAGAGTGGAGGTAGAAGTTTGTGCAGCCCCCAGGTTTTGTAGCAACTGAGTTTGCTGTGGTTGATGAAGATGAATGGATGTTAGAGAGGCTTCCACATCTTGCAATCTAGTGTCCAAGGAATCCACTTTAGCTGCAAGATTTGAATTTCTTCTCAACTGTCTATTGATGTCAAGCATTGTTTTATTTGGAAATATAGCATCCAATCTTCCAGAGACACTCTTCTTGACTTGGTCAATCTCTGTCTTGATTGAACTGACATCTTGGTTGTGTTGAAGAGATTGGATTTGATGTAGTTGCAGAGAGTTGAGATGTGCCTGTAGAAGCTTCTTGGTGCTAGCATTGGTAGTGGCCTGAAGAGCATTGTGTGTCTGTTGGATGATGTGGAAAAGAGTTATCTTGAAATGATGCTCATCACACTCTTTAGAAAATAACCAAGAAAGAATATTTGATCTAGAGCTAGGGCCTGCTTCTCTCCGTATATCCATGAGCTCTTCACTATCATCACCATCATCTCTAAAGAAATCTGCAGATTCACCAGTACCATAGTCAACATCATCACAGCTCTAGGTGGCATGGCTGTGATGGTATCCTTTGCTCTTTTCATTGATTGAGTAGTATGCACCAAGTTCATCATCTTTTATGCATTTTCATTGCCCTGTCCAGCCAAAAGTTGATATGCTGGAACATGATGAGTAAATGTCTCAGCATCTAAAGAGATGAAATCTATGACAGCTTGATTATGCTGAGATAGTTTCTCTCTGTCTGTATCATTGACATTCATTGACTCACTAACAGTGATGTCCATCCTTATTTCTCCTGTACCTGTATTTCTCTCATTTTCTCTTTGTTCTTGCACTTGTGACAATTGTTGGGATTTGAAGTTGTGCAGAGAGTACCGACGGATGAGGAACATCCATCGGGATAGTAGTTTGGCTAGCCGATGGATGACTGTTGTAAGGCACATCCGTCGGGATACAATCACTACTCGACGGATGAATAAAATCCACCAGGATAGAAGAAATGAATGAGTTTGGAGTGGAGACTATTTTAGACTCTATGCAGATTGATGAAAATTTGGGCACAGATGTCTCAATAGACTCAGAAAGAATTGGCAAGTGAGCCAACAAATCATCTAAAAGATGATGCTCACTTGCTTGGATTTTTAGCTTCTCCAATAGAGTTAAAGATGGAGAATTTGGAAGTGATGTATGAATCATGTCTACATCCAGTGAGTGTGTGGGTGAATTTGGTGTTTCAGGTGCTTCAATTATCAATGATTTTGGCTGTGACTCCATATTTATTGGAGCCACATCAAGCTGACTTTGAGATGGTGCAGTGACTAAGTCTTTAGCTCCAGTTTGCACTCTGTGTGTTCCCTGTGTATCCCTAAGGGTTTTAGATCTTTTCTTTTTGGCATAAGTATGTGGTGAACTTGTGTCCCTAACCCTCTTGGCATGTGCTCCTGGTTGGGAGCTTGTTTCAATCGTAACATCCTTTTGGGAGGATGAAACTAGAATTGAGCTGATTTCCTTATTAACAACCACAGTTTGTTGAGAAACTGTGGTGTGGCTAGGCCTGGGTACACTAATCTCACCAGCCTTATCCTTAGGGTTTCTTTGATTTTCACCATGTCCCTTACCTAACTCACTCTTCTTCACACTTCCCTCTTTGTGTTTGATAGTTTTTACAATTGGTTTCTTTTGAGAGAAACCAGAGGGGGCTTTCTTAGCTTTGGATTTTAAAATTGTTGTTTTGGTAGCTTGGGTAGGCATTTGTTGGGTCATTAATACAGATGTCATAGCTGCAATTGAAGGCAATAAAATTTGTGAGGTTAGAAGAGCAGAGACATTGGTGCTTACCTTACTTACCTGAGGGCCCTCCATGATTGGAAAGTAGAAGAGGGGCACTTCTTTGTGGTGACTTGCTCTGTTGAGATCTGCAATGATTCTCCTTTCTTGAACCCAACAATTCAGTTTGTTGGTTGGGTTCTCAACAACAATATTCTCAATAAGATGGTTAGCAAACATTATAAAGAATCTAGCATAATAGACACTTTTACCTCTCTTATTATGTTCCCCTAACTTATAACCTAACTCAAACATGATGATGTCACTAAAGTTAAAGTACTTATCAGTAACTAGCATATAAAGCATGTTAAGCATGACAATGTTAACAGAATCAAAATTACTCACTTGACCAGAAAATACTTTGGTAACTACATCACACACATAACTCCACTCTTTTCTAAGACCTAGTCTCCTAATCTCACTAAATTTAGAGGTACAGAGAGCATAGCCAATATAATTAAGCATGTTAACTAAATCAGTATCTGTGTGTGGAACAGTAGTAGTGTTTTCAGGAATTTTAAAGCAAGTTTGAATTGTATCACTGTTAATGCAGAACTGCTTACCTTTAATAGTGAAAGTTATGGTCTTGTCAGAAGATTGGTACACAGTAGTTGTCCATATCTCCTCCACAACTTCACAGTAGATTGTGGGTGATTCCAGCATAGCATGACTGAGTTTATATTCCTTCACCAAGTTCATCAATTTGTGAAAATTTGCAGATTGTGGAATCTCCTTGTTCACAAGAGCGATGAAGTTGTTCTTTTCATAGATGAATCCAGACTGAGACATGATTTTGACTACTGGTGCCATTGTTAGAGTATGAAAATTTGCACAGAGAGTATTTGCTTTGGAGAAGAAAGGAGTTAGAGCAATTGATTTGAGAATGATAAAAGAATAGAATTAAAATGAATTCTGCTTTTATACTATCTCAGTAAAGTAACCAATCAAAATTGCCCAAAATAACCGTTTAAAATAAATAAACTGTCAAAATTATGTCAATTATCCATCGTGTTATACTTACAAACTGTAAGTATACCCGATGGATAATGTTCATAGTTTTAACGGCTAAGTCTGAGACAATTCGACGGGTGAGAATAAAACAATTATCTGTCGGGTTATAATTTAATCCAAAAAAGTAATTGATTTTTATTAATAAATACTATTCTGACAGATGATTAAACTCGATGGATAATGAGCATCCGTCAGGATGTAAATTTTGACTTAGCCAAAATTTCATCCAAAACAGAAAAATCAATTAAGTTTCTGGCTGTATTATAACTTGCGAAAAAATCTGAAATGATTCAAGAATAATTAAGCATACCTAACTCACTTACCAACCTTGAAAAGGAGGATTCATCAAGTGGCTTGGTAAAGATATCTGCAAGCTTCTTTTCACTTGGAACAATATGAAGTTCCACAGTATCATTCATCACATGTTCCCTAATGAAGTGATACTTGATGTCTATGTGCTTTGTTCTTGAATGTTGTACTGGATTTTCAGTGATGGCAATTACACTTGTGTTATCATAGAAAATGGGAATTCTGTCCACTTATAGACCATAGTCCAACAATTAGTTTTTCATCCCAAAATCTGTGCACAGCAACTACTAGCATCAATATATTCAGCTTCAGCTGTAGAAGTAGAAACTGAATTTTGCTTTTTACTGAACAAGGACACAAGCTTGTTCCCTAGAAATTGACAGGTTCATGATGTACTTTTTCTATCTATTTTACAACCTGCATAATCTGCATCTGAATAACCAGTTATATCAAAACCAGAATCTCTAGGGTACCAAATGCCAAGTTTTGGTGTTCCCTTGAGATATCTGAAAATTCTCTTTATAGCTACTAAGTGAGATTCTTTAGGATCAGCCTGAAATCTAGCACAAAGACAAGTAGCAAACATTATATATGGCTTACTAGTTGTTAAGTAAAGAAGTGAGCCAACCATGCCCCTATAGCTTGAAATATCCACAGACTTTTCAGTAGGGTTTAATTTAAGTTTAGTTGTAGTGGCCATGGGAGTTTTTACAAATGTGCAATCCATTAGATCAAACTTCTTTAAAAGATCATTAATATATTTAGTTTGACTAATGAATATTCCATCACTAACTTGCTTAACTTGTAAACCAAGAAAGTAAGTTGGTTCTCCCATCATGCTCATTTCATACTTACTTTGCATCAATTTGACAAACTTTTTGTAAAGTTTTTCATCTGTAGAGCCAAATATAATATCATCTACATAAATTTAAACAAGTATACTACAGCCATTAACATTTCTAAAGATAAAGTTTTATCAACAATACCTCTTGTGAAGTGATTTTCCAAGAGAAACTTTGATAAAGTGTCATACCAGGCTTTAGGAGCTTGCTTCAGTCCATAAAGTGCTTTCAAAAGATTGTAGACATATTTTGGAAAATTTGGATCTTCAAAACTAGGAGGCTGACTGACATAGACTTCCTCCTCTAAATCTCCACTCAGAAAGGCACTTTTGACATCCATTTGATAGACCTTGAAATTGGCATGGGCTGCATAGGCTAAAGAAAATTCGGATAGCTTCAAGTCTTGCAACAGGAGCAAAAGTTTCATCAAAATCTATTCCTTCTTGCTGACAGTAGCCCTTAGCAACCAATCTAGCTTTGTTCCTGACCACTATGCCATTTTCATCCATCTTGTTTCTGAATACCCACTTGGTGTCAATTAGATTCTTTCATTTAGGTTTGGGTACTAGCTTCCATACCTAGTTCCTTTCAAATTGGTTTAGCTCCTCCTGCATAGCTAAAATCCTATCAGGATCCAACAAAGCTTCTTCTACCTTCTTTGGTTCTTCCTTAGAAAGGAAGCTGCTATATAGACATTCTTCTTGAGTTGCTTTCCTTGTTTGAACTCTTGAAGATGCATCACTAATGATGAGCTTAACAGGGTGATCTTTAGTCCATTTTTTTTGTTGAGGTAGATTAGCTCTAGATGAAGAGGCCTCATTGTTGTCTTGATGTGAGACTGAGTTTTGATTATGAGAAACTCCCCCTGAATTTGTGAATCTTTGATTTGAGAAAGGGGTACTTTCTGTAGGTGATCTATTCTGACTCTCAGCTTCTCTCATTGTTTCGACGGATGATGCACTTTGTATCTCGACGGATGAAGCTGATTGTCTCCCGATTGTCTCCCGACGGATGAAGCATTTTGTAACTCGACAGATGTTGAATTATGTGCTTCATTAGTTATAGATTTTTCTGCATTATCCTCAGTCACTGTTTCTTGATCACTTTCATCATCACTGTTATCACTAACCATCTCCATATTATCAAACTTGAGGCTTTCTTGGAAATTTCCATCTTGCAGTCCTTCAATATTTTTATCATCGAACACAACATGTACTGATTCCATAACAATGTTGGTTCTTAGATTATAGACTCTATATACTTTTCCCACAGCATATCCAACAAAAATTCTTTCATCTGCTTTAGCATCAAACTTTCCATGTTGATCAGTTTGATTCCTTAAGATATAACATTTGCAGCCAAAGACATGAAGAAAATTTAGAGTTGGCTTCCTATTCTTGAACAATTGGTAGGGTGTCATGCTCTTTGCTTGATTAACCAAAGAGATATTCTGAGTGTAGCAGGCAGTATTCAAGCTTCAACCCAAAAATAAGTTGGTAACTTTGATTCTTCAAGCATTGTCCTTGCAGCTTCAATAAGAGATCTGTTCTTCCTTTCTACGACTCCATTTTGTTATGGAGTTCTTGCTGCTGAAAACTCATGCATAATCCCATTCTCTTCACAAAATGATCTCATCGCAGAATTCTTGAACTCAGTTCCATTGTCACTTCTGATTCTTCTTACTTTAAAGTAAGGATGATTGTTGACTTGCCTTATGTAATTGATGATGATTTCACTAGCTTCATATTTAGACTTTAGAAAATATATCCAAGAGAACTTTGAGAAATTATCTACAATTACTAGGCAATATCTTTTTCTTGAGATGGACAACACATTGACTGGTCCAAATAAATCCATGTGCAACAGTTGCAAAGGTTCTTCAATTGTTGAATCAAGCTTCTTTATGAATGATGTTTTGATTTGCTTTCCTTTCTAGCAGGCATCATACAATCCATCCTTAGTAAACTCCACTTGAGGAATACCTCTAACCAGTTCTTTCTTGACAAGCTCATTCATGGTCTTGAAGTTTAGAAGGGACAACTTCTTGTGTCATAGCCAACTTTCATCTTGACTTGCTTTACTCAGAAGACATGTGACAGATTCTGTATTAGATGAGTTAAAGTTAGCTAGGTACACATTTCCTTTTCTCACTCCAGCGAGAACCACTTTGTTGCTCTTTATGTTCGTCACAACACATGCTTCTGAATTGAAAGTAACTGAGTTGCCCTTATCACAAAGCTGGCTGATACTCAACAGATTATGTTTAAGTCCATCCACTAGGGCAATCTCTTCAATGATGACATTATCCTTCGAAATCAAGCCATATCCCACAGTATAACCCTTGCTTTCATCTCCAAAAGTAATACTTGGGCCAACTCTTTCCTTGAACTCAGTGAGCAGGGTAGAATCTTCAGTCATGTGCCTTGAGCAACCACTATCCAGATACCAAAGATTCTTTATGTTTCCCTATACACATCAAAATCAAATCAAGTTGATTTTTGTACCCAAGTTTCCTTGGGTCTTTCCTTGTTAGCTTTCTTCTTTGGTTTCTTAGGTTTGATCTCATTTGACTTGGGAATTTCTGATTCATCCTTAGTCATTTGAGTTGGACCTTTGAAACCAGTCATTAAAATAGAATTATCATGCACATTTTGATTAACAGAAAAAGGCATGCTGTTTGCAAACATGTTATTCCAATAAGGCATGCTAAATGGCATTTGAGGCATACTAAATGCAGCATAATAAGGATTAGATGCAAATGGCATATTAGCAAATTGTGCATTCATATTCTGCGTAGTCATAACATTCATAGGCATGGTAGTCATGTTGGGAAAAGAAGAGGGTACAGATATGGGAGTAGGCATAGAAAGTTTGTAATTAAAAGACAAGTGATTAATACTACCATACTTAACACAGATTATTCTTTGTGCATATTTATTAGGTGTGTAGTTGTTATGTTTGTTAATTCCTACTTTCCCATTTCTATTGTTTTTCTTTTTAGCTTCTGTTTTAACCTCCATCTTTTCTAATATGTCATTCAATTGCTTGATAGACAGATGACCAACATTAAATTTCTTTTCCTTCCTGACTTGACTTGATTCTCTTGGAATAAAGTTCTTAGAAACTGATCCATATTTCTCATTCAACTTAGCTAGCTTAGCTTTGCTAACTGGTTACTCACTGCCGACGGATTTGGCACCTTGTCACTCGATGGATAATCCTTTTGATTACCCGACGGATGATTTTCATCATCCGTCGAGTCCACATCTGTCAACAATCCATCAACCAAATTGGACTCAAGCTTCTATTTACTCTTCTTCCAGGCGCATCACAAAAGGACTCAATACCTTGAACTTTAGTGCTTTGAGCATAAACATCTCTGGATAATTTCCATGCCTTAATCACTTTATGTTCTCGTTCAAGCTGCTTCTTTAAAATCTCTTCTTTCTTCAAGGGCTCAGTTAATTCATCCTTAGCAATCTTGCACTCAATTTTCAATTTCTCAAATTCAATAAACTGAGACTCTAGCACATTATTCCTCTCACTTAAAAACAAATTGTTTTCTTTAATTTTAGCAGTTTCCTTAGTGAGGGACTTAAGTGTAACAGGCAGGTAATATAATTTTATGGACATGTCATTTATTGCATCATTACACTCAGCTTTAGATAAATGTGCTATGTTAGTGGTTACCTGATTGCTTGAAGAACTTGTTTCTATTTCATCAGATTTGGCCATTAAGGCTAGATTGACATAGCTTGTTTCTTCATCTTCATCCAATCCATCTATAGCCCAATCATTCTCTTGTGTGGTGAAAGCCCTTTCCTTTTGTTTGAGCAACTCAAAGTATTTCTGTAAATAATCAACAGGCTCAAACTTCTTTTTGCTGAAATCAGACTTTCAACATTCACTAGCAAAATGACCCGCCAAGCCACATTTGAAACACTTGAATTTTGACTTATCAACCATGTTTGGCTTATCTGCTCCAAAATTCTTCTTGAATTTGAGCTTGGAAAATCTTCTGGATAAGAATGCTTGATGTTCATCAATATCATCCATGTCATCTTAGCTCAATTGATCTTCATTTTCAACTACCATCCCTTTACCCTTACTTTTACAGACCTTTGATGTAGACTCAACAGCTTCCACCTTCATCTCCTTTTCCTTCTCTAACTCAGCAACAAGTGTTATGGACCCTCCTTTCTTTCTTCCTTCCTTTCTCCATCCTTTCATCTTGCTCTATTTCAAGCTCGTAGGTTTTTAGGATGCCATACAGTCTCTCCAAGGTGAACTCCTTGTAATCCCGTGAATTTCACAATGAGACTGTCATTGGCTTCCACTCCTTTGGAAGAGATCTAAGGAACTTGAGGTTAGAGTCTTTTATTTGATAGACTCTTCCATGCAACTTCAGAGCATTTAGTATCTTTTTAAATCTACTAAATATATCAGTGAGAGACTCACTTTCTTCACAGTGGAAATGCTCATATTGCTGAATCAGTAGCTGCATCTTGTCCTCCCTTACTTGCTCAGTACCATCACAGATAATTTGTATTGTGTCCCAAACCTCTTTGGTTGTTTTAAAATTAATGATGTTATCAAACATATCACCATCAACTCCATTGAATAATATATTCATGGCCTTTTTATCTTTCCTGACTTGCTCAATATCAGGGTCTGACCATTCATGCCTGGGTTTTGGAACAGATGGCTCATTGCCAGTTGCAGCTCTCATTGGTACATGAGGACCTCTCTCTATACATTCCACATAGGCCTCATCTTGAGAAAAAGATGTAGGTGGATCTTCACCTTCCAGTGGTGATAATTATTAGTGTCCAAAAATGGAATTTTAACTCCAACATCCTTTTTGTTCATCTTGTTGTTTGTTGTGATCTTTACACTCTTTGTACTTCAAGAGCTTTCTCTGATACCAATTGTTATTCCCTAACAATACAACAAGAATTACAGAAGGGGGGTTGAATGTAATTCTGGCTACTTTTCAAGATTTTAAAAATGTATCAACTTAATACATATAACAGTGTTTGATTTGCAGAAGTGTGGAATGGAAAGATTGTTGAAATCAAAATACTAAGTAATAAAACACAAGGCTTTAAAACTTTCTGGTGCATTTGAATGTATCCACCAGATATATATATATATATATATATCAAATTGAGAACTCTGTGAAGCTTTGAATAGCTTACAACTACTTAAAAGTTTGAACAACTAAACTTCAGAGAAATACTTACAGAATACAGCTTGATATGTTTCCCTGGAAAAATTTATTTGCTTAATTAATTGTTCTACTTGCTACACTTGGTTTTTATATCACCAAGTTTACATGACAATAAGATAAGATAATAAATTAAAACATATCTAGTCTAACTCCATGCTACTTCATTACTCTATTCCAGCATCTTTGAATATCTTCACAATTGCATGGAAATGGTAATGCTTCTTTTTTCTCGAAATCCTTCTTAACAGGCTGCCACATTCCTTTTGCAAACACCCAACGCATGTGACTGTGTTGTCACTGTCAACACCTATTTGAATTTGATCATCTGTGGGGACTATATTTGTCATCTGTCGGGAGCTTTGTTGATCATCACTCGGGAGTCTTGTAGATCATCCGTCGAGAGTCTATCTGCCACTTGACTCTATTTCACTTATACAAAATTACAAAACATCTCATATTTACAATTAATCAACCTATTCTGCATTTTAATATAGTAGTCAACATAACTTAGAAAACCATACGCAATCTACTTGACTAATACATGTTGTTTGCAGAAATGTGCTACGGTACTTATTTGTTACATAAGCTACTCACTCGATGGATGTCAATTTGTCATCCGTCGGGACTATAAAGTTCATCCGTCGAGACTATATTAGATCATCCGTCGAGTGCTACAAATTTTACTAAGTTAAATCTACTAAGGTGTTTTGTTTAACTTATCATCAAGTTCACAACATATTCCTAACAAAAACTAATGGTATCACTCATAACTTTTCTGCTCCTTATACTCCTCAATCTAACGGAGTAGTTGAAAGGAAGAACAGAATATTACAAGAAATGGCAAATACAATGATAAATGAATATCGCGGTCCTAAATATTTTTGGGCTGAGGCAATGTCCACTGCATGCAATATACTAAATATAGTCTTATTAAGACCTATAATACAAAAGACTCCATATGAGCTTTATTTTGGTAAAACTCTTAAAGTTAATTACTTTAGAGTATTTGGAAGTAAATGCTAAATCTTAAACTCCAAAGATTACCTTACAAAATTTGATCCAAAATCAAATGAAGGTATATTCCTTGGATATTCAATGAATAGCAAAGCTTATAGAGTATTTAATTTAAATTCTCTAGTGGTGGAAGAATCAATGAACATAGCTTTTAATGAATCAAAACCATCACCTAAATACAAAGATTTTGTAGACAAAGAAGATGTCACACAAGACAATATTAAGAATATTATTCGACAATTTGAAAATATGGAATTTGGCTCATCATCCCCAACAAATCCACTAGAATTGTTAGAAACAGATATTGAACTACCTAAAGATGTTCCAAACATTAGAAGTCATCCTTTGGACAATGTTCTAGGAGACTTAAGTAAAGGAGTTCAAATGCGGTCACAAGTTTAAAACATTGTGAATCACCTTAGTTTTCAATCACAAATAGAACCTAAGACCGTTAAAGAAGCTTTGTTAGATGAAGATTGGATCTCTGCAATGCAAGAAGAATGAACCCAATTCTCTCGTAGCAAAGTATGGGAACTTGTTCCAAAACCCAAAAAACTTCCATAATTGGAACTAAATGGGTATTTAGAAATAAGTTAGATGAAAATGGAACTGTTGTTCGAAATAAAGCTAGACTGGTTGCACAAGGCTATACTCAAATGGAAGGCATAGACTTTGATGAAACATATGCACCGGTAGCACGAATTGAGTCAATTCGAATGCTATTAGCTTTTGCATGTCATAAGGATTTTAAAGTATATCAAATGGATGTAAAATCTGTATTCTTAAACGAGATACTATAAGAAGAAGTATATGTTAAACAACATCCCGGCTTTGAAGATGTAACACATCCAGAATATTTATACAAATTGTACAAAGCTCAATATGGATAAAAATAAGCCCCAAGAGCCTAGTATGAAAGGTTAAGAAAATTCATGTTAGAAAATAATTTTAAAATGGGAACGGATGATAAAACCTTATTTACAAGATAAGAAATAAATGATATCTTGCTTGTACAAATATACGTAGATGACATCATATTTGGTTCAACAAATGATGCACTATGTAAAGAATTCTCTGACTATATGAGCAAAGAATTTGAGATGAGTATTATGGGTGAATTAAATTTATTTTTGGGATTGTAAATAAGACAATCTGATGAGGGCATTCATATTTCACAATCAAAATATTGTAATGAAATGCTAAAGAAATTTGAAATGGAAAATTACAAACCAATTTCCACACCTATGTCAATATCTGACAAACTAACAGAGGATCTTAAAGGAATTCCCGTTGACACTAAGAAATATCGAGGAATGATTGGTAGCTTATTATATATTACCGCAAGTCAACCCGATATACAATAAAGTGTTTGCAAATGTGCTAGATTTCAAGTAGCACCAAAAGAATCTCACTTATACGCGGTAAAAAGGATACTAAGATATCTTAAAGGTACCATGAATATTGGTCTTTGGTATCTTAAAGGAATACCATTTGACTTGACTTATTCTGATTCAGACTATGATGGTCTTTTAGTCGATTGAAAAAGTACAAGTGGTACATGTCAGTTTTCGGGTGCATGTTTAGTTTCATGGTTTTCAAAGAAATAAAATTCCGTATCTATATCCACCACTGAAGCTGATTATATAGCTGCTGCCAAATGTTTTGCACAAATACTGTGGATGAAACAAACATTGGCAGACTATAACACAAAATTTGATGTAATCTCCATTTTATGTGATAATACGAGTGCGATTGATTTAAGTAAAAATCCCATGCTACACTCTATATCCAAACACATAGATGTGAGACATCATTTTTTATGTGATCATGTCAACAAAGGCGATATGAAAATGACTCATATCGAAACTGAGTATAACATCGCTGATATCTTTACAAAACCGTTAAATTCTGACAAATTCACTAAACTCCGTTTGGATTTAGGAATGTTGAAATATTTGAAATAAATAATATGTTCTCTAAATATATTATTTATATTATGGGAAAAAATTTATATATATATTTTTTAAAATAAAAAAAATCTTTTCTACTATCTGTTAATTCTCTCAATAATTCAGATTTATCAATATTATTTATTGATCGGATTTTGAGAAATTAAATGGACTAAGTGCTTTGAAAAGAAAATTATTTTAAAATAAATTAAATATTATTACTCTTTAAAATATCAAAATTGTCCTCTAAATATATATACATAAATATAAATATATATACATATATATATAATAATTCGAAAATAGTGTTTAATTATTTTCTAAAAACAAAAATCATTTTCTATTTTATTTAATAATAAGCCCAGCCCATCTTACTAATAAATCTATATCCCTTTAAAAAATTTCGGGCCACAAAATTTTATCCAGCCCATTTCTTATAACCCTAAAATCTAAACCGTCCATTTCTATTTCAGTCTAATCACAGCCGTCCATTATATATCAAATATATACAAGTGCAAATCAGGGTTTACAATATTCATACAGTCTCTCATCTCGCCTCTTTCTCTCTCATTTTTCTCTCAAGAACCCTAGCTGCCGCTTTCATTTTTTCGATGAGTTCATCGACTTATTTCACTCAAAACACTACCAAACCTCGATTTTCAGATACTATACATATATTATTTAGCGATTTAATCACAATTCGATTAAATCGAAGTTTAGGGTTGGGAAAATCAATCAAATTTTGATTAAAACACTCGAGTTCAAATCAATTGAACTAGGGTTTTGAATCAGAATATACATACACACGCTTATATATATACACTTGTATTTGACTAAAATCGATGAATTATTAAAATCCTAACTCGATGTTTTGTGCAATTTTTGCAGGATAAACGAAGAAGAAGAACATATGAATGATAGATCGAGGAGAAAAGGATTGATTGGTGAAGGAATCGGCTCGACTCAGTTGAGTCAACTCGGACGAGTTACCGAGTTAACTCACTAAGTCACTCAACTCGGGGTCAGGCGAGTTGAGTCAAGTGAGTATCCATGAATGCTTCAAAGCCATGGACTCAGGTATGTCGTTTAATTCGAAGCTGTTTATTGTGTAACTATGTGGATTATTCGAAATAAACTGTGTTGATGATTGAACTTTGGATTGATTGGCTGTTTGAGTTCTGATTCGATGTTTTAGTTAAATGAAACAAAGTCACTTGTGGTTTACATGATTTTAATCCCTGTACATGAACTGATTTAGTGTTTATCTGAGTTATCAAATTTGTATTGATGAAATCATTTTCATTTATTCGATTAAAATTTGATTTTGATGAATTATTTGAAGGTATCAGTGGTGTAGATACAGATTCATATTGATTTAAAATGTTAAACTCGATTGGTGTTGGATTATTTGAAGTTATCAGTGGTATATAGATAGACTCATCTTGATTTAAATGTAGAATTCAATTTGTTTTGGATTAGTTGAGTTATCAGCAGTATGTTAATTATATTTATCCTGACTTAACTGATTGAACACTATTTTGTTGAATTATTTGATATATCAGTTTAAAGGATTATTTGTACTTAATTAAGTGATGAATCAGGCTGTTTTTCTTTTAAAAATTCAGGAGTCAGTTGCTGTTATTTGAGGTGTATAAGAATTTTAATAGATTAAGTTACTAAACCAAATTAACTTAAATTGAAATGATTTGCTTCAAGGCTCTAGACTGGTATTGAGAAATATGACTTAGCCTGTTATATGCTTAGTGTATGATCTTAGAATGATTGTTTGAGTTAACTGGTATGTATAGTAATTCACTAAGCAATTCAAATCTATTTCCTTGCTATAAATGAACAGGACTATTGGAATTAACATGAATAATTGTTAATCATTTAAAAGATGTATGACTAGTCTTGTTCACTTAAAAGGGTTAAAATAAAAATGTGAATCAGGATATTAAGATTGTTTGATGATTAATTAGATGATTGTTAACATTTGTGAAATAATATTACCTATGGTATGAACTTTAATCAAATCAGTGATTGTCTATCTTAAATGCTCATCTGAAATGAGATGATTTTGAGAGTCCTTTGTGATGTGTTATGTATTTGAACTACTGCTTCTTGACTTTGTGAATTACAACAGTTTATGCTCTGTCTTGATGAAATACAATGAGAAGTATATTAATATGAAAGTTAAACTTAAGTGATTGATTGTTTTGAATAAATCAAATATGAATAACACAGTGGAATGATAATTAACTTAATGTGCAGTACTCGAAGTTTTTGCTGTATATTATGAGTTTTGTTTCTGAGCACACTTGTTTGCTGATTTATAAGAAGAAACTATTGCATTTCACATGTAGCTTAATCTCACTCACACACAATTCCCTGACATTAAGACCTGGCTAAGATTCCTCTTGAGAAGCTCAATATCCGGATCACTGATGAAACGACCACTATAGAAATTAGGGGCATCTCTGCATTTTTACAAATATATTTATACTAAATGTATGTGCTAAATTATCTATTTGGTAAGTTGCTGTCATCTTCTATCTTTGTGTTTAGAAGTTACATTATTATTTGGTTGCTGGTGGTCATATGAATGGAAATTAAATGGTCTAAAAGAATCCAAATTCAGTCACATCAATCATGAACAGTTGAGACTTGGTCATTTAATTCACAAGTTTATAAAGTGACTGCACCTATTTAATGAACCTTTTTCCCTCTGTATAATATCTATTCTTTTTAGCACTCCTTTGTTTATAAAAGGAATATATTTAATGAACACTCATAGATCTTTAATGTATGCTTCATTAAATGCATTTGCACAGCCCTGGGAGTTCTATTTATTGAACTTTCTGCACAGACCTTGCATACATAAGCACTGCATATCCTTTTTCATAAATTCCTTCATATAAAAACAACTAAAAATAAAATGCAGTCAGTAGAAGTCAACATAATCTTTAAATAAATTTGGAAGTAAGTGTCTAAGTAAGACAATGTCTGTGCTGTCTGTGCTTATTACTTGAGTGGCTTATTGATAACCTTACATGAGGTCATCCATATCTGCTTTGCATTTAAAATATGTACTATGCATTTGCATGCCATGCATACACATATATATGCTTATTCTTTATTCTAATTCACTATGCTACCACAAGAGTTCTTTGAACTCTTTATAAGACCACTGCTATGCATGCATTGTATCACATACATACACAAACATAAACTGCACTTCATTTCTTCTCTATGCATTCATTTTCCTCTTGCATGGACTCTAGAAACTCTCACGTTTATTTAAGGAGAGCTCCAATGCTTCTCCCTCTTATTGACACCATTGATAGGAGATCACTGTCTAACTCTCCAAAATAGTTACATGAAGCACTCTTTCCAAACTACAACCATCACTATCCTCAGCATAAAAAGCAAAAACACAACAACATCACACACCAAGCACCTCTATATCACAGTATACATGAAACTCACCAAGAGTTAGAAACCCTAACTCAAATTAAGTCATTAATGCCTCTCCTTTAAACCTTGCACCACCATCACTACCATACACACACTTAACACCACCCATACCTACATTGGTCAAACTGACCAATTCTGGTAAACTCAACAGAATGTTGAAGAACATTCAAACTGGAATGATGATTCAAGTTGAGCAAATGGGTGAACTCTTTAAGATAATCATGGCTGCTAAATGGGACAACTTTGTTTTCTATAGAGGTAGGAACTATCATGTGCATCTCATAAGTGATATCTATGTGAACATGAAAGTCTGTCAAAGGGAAGATGGAGTTTATTATGGTGAGTCTTATGTGCAAGGGATTAATTTGAAAGTTGATAGTAACTCTATCCATAAGGCCATGAGGTTAGGAAGTCATACTTTGCAAAAACCAGGCATCAATATCTTTGATAAGTTTGTCTTTGATCAAAAGGAGTTTGAGTTGTATGTTGGTCTCTTCTGTGACGATGAAGTGCCTTTGGATCTCTGTTAGTCTAACTGGGGTATACACTTTAAACACTTCATACACACATATCAAAAACTAGTTGTCATACTTAGGGCAAACATTCTACCTAAACCAAAATAAGATAGATTTTTTTATTTTGTTGATCTTAAGGTAATGTTTCAAATAGTAACAAATAAGTTTGAGTTTAACTTAAGTTATGTCATAATTTTGAACATGATAAATGGGTTTTATAAAGAATACATACCATATGCCTTGCTTATGACCTCTCTGTTTGAAATTAATCAAGTTAAACTAATCAAAACCTTTTTTAAGCAAATTGAATACTTTAATGTTGAAACTTTTTTCCAAGATAAGGTCCCCTTGAGTGTGTGTAAGCCCCAGCCTGTGAATCTGTTTAAAATGCCTAAAATAGTTAATCTTGACAAAACCAACAATGAGATTAAAGTGCTAAAAGTTGAAATAAACTGTCTTAAAGTAATCAATCTTAAGTTGGTCAATAGGATTAATTACTTAGAAGAAAAGATTCTTAGGAAAGAGGCCTTACTTGAGGATTTTGAAGCAACCTCAAGAAGGCATGTGAGTGAGGAAGCAATTGAGCCTATGAGAATTAGTGAAAAGGTTGATGAGCTTGTTTGTTTTGGTAAGGGGAAGGATAAAGTTGCTGGTGTTGGTCAGAAGGATGATGAGTTTGTTGGTCTAACAGATATTATTGTGCTGCATGAGTTGTGTGAGATAGATGGAAATCTGGGTTTTATTGACGTTAACAAATCTCCTGTCAAGGAGTAATCTATTCTGTGTTACTTGTTTGTGCTGCTTGATGGCCAAGCATTATCTGTACTTCATTTTTGCTGTTTCAATTTCTTTAAGTTATGTTTCCAGTTTGGTTGTTGGTTGGTAATGTTTCTAAAGTTCAGTTCTTTTGCTTTAAGAACTGTTGATTGGTATGCTGTGATATAGTCTGATCATTACTATCTTCTTGAATTTGAAAAGCTGTTGTTGGCATTTTGTTAAAACTGTATGAATTTCAGTTGGTTGATTTTAACAAATATCTAGCTCAAACTTTGTTATATATGAACACTATGGTATGTTTTTAAAATTCAAACTAGGAATATAAAACTGTTATTAGGATATAAACTTACTCTTGCATGTTCTCAGGTTTATCACTCACTGTCAAAAATAGAATCCTAACATATTTAAGTCTATAATAACTAAGTCAGAAATTTGAACAGTTAAAAGTCTCTAAATTGTTGTTCTTTGTAGCAATAATGTTTATTACACCGAACTTTGTTTTAGTTTCTTTAGTCCACTGTTTGGTTAAACTATACATTGTACATATTGGAAAATATATATGCAGGTTTTGATACTTTCAGCATCACTATGGAACATCAGCAGATCAAATAGTTAGAGTATTAGAAACCATTTAAACGATTAGTATCAAACTTTTCTGATTGCATAAACTGAACAGTTATATAAAACTGTTATATTATTTGATGTACACTAACTTACTAAATTACTAACTACTAACCCAGATGATGTTGAAATGAAAAAATCCAGATTTTTAAAGATCTCAAATTTGACTAACAATTAGCAAACTTGATGATCAGATAAGAAACAAGTTGTTTTTGAACTTATGATATTCACATTTTTTTTAACCCAAAAGGAGACCAAGAAGTCTATTATACAGAATAAAAATCTCGAGTTCAAATTAAAACTTGTATAAAATTGAAAGAACAAGATTTTCTATAAAAAAAGGGTGGTACTGGTATAAATTAAAATGGACAAGGCATATGAAAACTGGTATTTAAAAATAAAGATAGGTATACACAAACTCGAAAATGGTTATCAAGAATTTTTTTATATCACAGTTTGGCTCTTTTCTTATATTAGAAACATAAATCTTCTTATGCATAAAATATGGGCAAAAAGTTTTTTTTACCATAGATCACTCGAGAGAATCGAATAAGCTATGATTTTGTTTTAATTGACACTATTCTAAAAAGTTACAATTAGTCAAAACTGAGAACTTACAACTAGCATATACATTTTCTTTAGAGATTCATACAAATGATCCAAACAAGATAAAAGTAAAAATCAGTATACAAATAAGCTTACTATTATTAAATCTGAAATAGAATAAACCAAAGTAGATACTTTGTAATCAAACATGAGTACATAAAGTGTAGCAAAAATTCTATTAAAAAGGGGGAGTTTTTAAAAGGAAGAACAAGTTAGAAAAATGGTGATTTCTTAAAATCGAACTTATAACTTCTTCACATTTTCACTAAAATAAAAACTTCTTGTTAAAAAGTATATTACATCAAGGGGAAGCCATCTCTATATTCTTTTTGACTGTTCTTTTTGATATTATCCAAATAAAATGGGAAGAAGAAATTAGACCCCCAATTTGAAAATTTTGAAAATTTTGAAATATTCTTGCTAAAATGACATAAAATCTACACAAAATATATTTTTTTGATAAGCTGTTCAGTTTTGCTAGAATTAAATTCAAGAGATATACAACAAGACTTTCTTTGTTATATATTTATGTGAAAAATATTTTTCAAAATACATGCATACATTTAGGGGAAGCACACACTTAGAAAATTTTACATTTTATGTTTTATTTGGCAAATACCAAAAAGGGAAAGATTAAAAGGACATCTTCGATTAATTATTTATTTTGGTATTTGCATAATTTAACATAAAATTTAAAGCACGTATATCCTCTCCAAATAGACGTGAATTTAATTGACATAATCAAAAGTGAAAAGCATATCTAGAAAAATGTTATGGATTAAAACTAGTGTATATAATTGCTGTATTTAGTACCAAGGAGCGTGAGCTTCAAGGCTCGATTTGACTGTTCTTGTATTTCGTGACTCAATCTGCCTTAACAAGATGCCTACGTACCTTGCTAATTGCCAAGGATCAAGTCAAAAAACGTAGTTCTGATTTGTGGGGTGAGACCCCTTATATAGATGTTAGGAGTCCTTGAATTGGACTTAGTGTAGGAGACTTGATGGGCAAGTCTCATAATTAGAATGGACTTTGGAGTCCTAGATAGTAGGAAACTGATTCCTTATCCTTTTAGGTCCCCTTGAGGCTAATCTATAAGGATTTATATCCTTATCGGGACTCTTCTCTATAGCTGATTTTTCCCTTATTAATTAATTACGAAATTAATTAATAATCAGGGCTTTTGGGCCTTCTTTATTCCATCAGGCCTGATCTGGTCCATCAGGCTTAACCTTTCCGGTCTGAGTATCATATATCTTTTTATTGGGCCTAGCAGCCCATACCTTTCAGTATCATAATTTATTTATCCCTATCATTTGCCCCCCAACTTTTGGGAAACATTGATTAGGTTTCGCAGAAGTAAAATCTATTCGTTCCCTTACAGGGTTTCGTTTTTGCGTAAAGTGTGGAGCGACCTACACATTTACAATGAATTTTCCTTTTATTCAGGAATTATCTTAATTTCCAGGAATTTTTCCCTAATTTTCTGGGATTTTCCCTAATTTTCTGAATTTTTCCCTAATTTTCTGGATTTTCCCCTAATTTTTTGGATCTTTCCCTAATTTTCTGGATTTTTCCCTAATTTCCTGGGATTTATCCTTAATTTCTAGATTTTTCCCTAATTTTCTGGGATTTATCCTTAATTTCTGGATTTTTCCCTAATTTTCTAGGATTTATCCTTAATTTCTGGATTTTTCCCTAACTTCCTGGGATTTATCCTTAATTTCTGGATTTTTCCCTAATTTTCTGGGATTTATCCTTAATTTCTGGATTTTTCCCTAATTTTCTGGGATTTATCCTTTATTTTCTGGATTTATTCCTTATTCCTGAAAATATTAGTATTTTTCAGAAATTATTTAAGGAATTTCCTTATTTTTCTGTAATTTTCCAGAAATTTTTCCCTCCCTTTTTCTTTTTTTTCTCTCCTTTTTTTTATACAGATTTCGACCAGGAATCCATTCGACCAGGATCCTGGTCGAATTAACCTTCATATTGCCCTGGTCGACAGGATTTCGGGTAGGATGGTTTCGATCAGGAATCCTGGTCGAATTTCGGCCAGGATTTTTCCCTCTTTTTGTTTTTTTTTTATACAGGTTTCGAGCAGAATTTTTCGACCAGGATTTCATTTCGGTCAGGATTTCATGTTTTTTGACCGAATTAGCCATCTTTCTTGCCTTGGTCGAAGCAATTTCGAGCAGGATTGTTTCGACCAGGATTTTCATTTGATTTCTAGTCGAATGAGTTTAAATTCTGGTCGATTTATGCTTAGTTTTCAGCCTTGATCGACAGGGTTTTGACCTCAAGTTATTCGACCAAGATTTCCTCACGTTTTCTGGTCGAATGGGTCAGGAACAATTATTTTTATATCTTTTTACCTTAAAGTTGGGCCATGCGTCTGGGCTGGACTCTTTTGGGTCCTTGATTTGGGCCTGGATTTCTTGGGCCACCCTCTTAATGGGTCTTCATCCAGGGCCCATTTCTTAAATCTGGGCTTTGTTTGTCAACTAATTGGGCCCTCTTTCTGGGCTTTCTTGGACTGGGCCTTCTCTATATATTTTTTATCATGCTTTAATATCCAAAGCCCATTCAAACTTGGGTTGGGCTTGGACTCTTAAGCCTGACTTCCAGAACATTCTGGAATTTCTTATATCATTCCAGATTTTTCCATAATTTTCTAAGATTTTTCTGAAATAATCTGGAACATTCCAGATTCTTCCATTTTTGGACCCAAATGGGCTTTTTGAGGCCCAATTTAGCTTTCAGGTGCCTATATATAGGTGGGGGGAGTGTGCATTCACTTCACACTCTTCACTCTTCACTCTTCCTTTCATCTCAAACCTTCCAACCTTCTCCTCTCTCAAATCCCCTCCTTTAGCTCTCCAAGCCTTTTCCAGCTTTACTAAATGGCTGATAAGAGTTCCGAGAGGGCGGCCAAGATAGCCTCGGCTTCAAAACGAGGTAAGGATATCGAGATCCGTTCTTCGTACATGTCTTTAATTGATATGATTAACACTAGGGGGGATGAATATCCCTCCACTACACATCTCGACTCTTTTAATCATTGTAATACTTGGCACAACATAGATTTCAATAAACTAAATGCTCGTTATAACGTCCTTCCTCCTCTTAGATTAGTTCCAGTCTCTGGTGGTGACCGTACTTGCCACTGGAGACCCGACACTCTCTTCATTTATACAGATGCCCTTAATGCTGGGCTTAGGTTTCCTTTCCATCCTTTTATTCCTCATCTTTTGGCTGATTTACAAATCAACCCGTGTCAGCTTCCTCCAAACGCCTGGAGGAACATTCTATGTTTTATGGTCTGTTGTCTTAGGGAGGGCTTTCCTCTTTCTGTAGCTGTTTTTAGGAAGGTCTTTCAATGTTATAATAGTTCTTCCAGTATCTGTGGCTGGGTCTATGTCAAGCAAAGGCCCAAAAGCAAACATATCTTTAACAGCGCCTCTATTCCTGATAATAATCAAAATTGGAGGAATAGTTTCGTTGGGTTACGTTGGGAGAATGGTGACTAGGGCACACTTTTTCGATCTTCCTTCGGGAAGGTCAGTGATGGTAGCCTCAAATCCATTCACTTAACTCCTGAAGAAACTATTATTTATAATGGGCTTACTCAGGATGATGGCACTACCACCAGCTGGACTCTCTTAGAGGAGTTTTCCCTGATTCATGTGGGACCATCCTCTGTTTCTCAACAGGGTATTTTTCTTCCCTTCTCAACTTTATTTCATTTCATGCATTATTAACATCACTTATTTTGTCTTTTGCTTTGTTTCAGCTGCTAAGGAGATTAACGAGGACAATGTTCCTCTGGTTGAGGAGACAGCTAGGATGAAGAAAGCTCGGCTCGCAGGCCTAGACACCCGGGGAAAGGCCACGGAGCCTAGCTTTTTGAAAAAGCACAAAGAGCCAATAGGGGAGGCTTCAACTGAAGAAGTTGGGGGCCATAGTGCTCCTAACACTGCTGCTGCCCCTACTGCTGCTGCTGCTACAGGCGCCTTCCAGCCTCTCTGGGGATTTCACCGAGGGGACACCGTGGTTGGATCCACGAAGCATGCATGGGATTGGTCCTACCATGGCGTGAATCCCAAGGACTTTACTGATGTGGTGGTCACCCCTGATCTTGAGAGGATTAAGCTCATGGGAGCTCAGTCTCTGGCTTCGGTATGCCTTCTCTTTTTTGAACTTATCTTTCGTTCTTGTAGCATTTTCTTGCCTTATACTTTGTTAATTGCTTTGTTTCAGTCTAACGCCTACTTTCAAGGCACTGTGAGGCAAGCCGAGTCATGGAATCGGGCTTCTGATAAGGCCGATAATGCCCTCCGTAGGCAACAGAAGAAGTATGCTACCCTGGAGAAGAAACTCAAGCGCAAGGAGGAAGAACTCGGAGAGACTAACGCCGAGCTGGTGGTACTTCGGGCGGAGAAGGATAAAGCTATAGACAACTATCTGGACTCGGAGGAATTTGCCCAATCCATGAGGATTAGGGATGATTTAGTCTTTCCCGGGTTTTTTAGGACTGGTTGGGACACGGCCCTTGGGACCGTGAACGAGGCTTGTCCTGATATTAACCCGGCGGACTATGTCTGCCCTGATGACGAGGCTTTGCTGCAGAGGTTTCGTACCCGAGTAGTTGTCTCGGGTCATGTTCCTCAGGATCCACTCCTTCCTCCTCCCGAGTCTTCTTCCAGACCTGCTGATGACGACAGCTCTTCCTCCTCCTCCGAGACGACAGAGACATCCAGCGAGAGCGGAGAGGACGATGATATGGATGCCGAGGGTACTTCAGCTCCTTAGAGCTTTTTCAGCCCTGCGTGGCTTGTTGTTTTTTTTTTATCCTATTTTCGAGACTTTATTTATCGAACTTTTGTAACATCTATTAGATTTATTTCATTTATCACCTTCTATGCTTGCATCCATGCATTTGATTTTTATTTATTAGGCCACAAACATACTTTGAAGAACTCATGAATTTCGTAAAATTGTCTGGGATTCGTCCTTTACACAAGTAATAATAAACTTCGTAATGAAACTAAAACATATAAATCCTAAGCAAGCAATGCTTCAAGGTGCTTTTCAACCTACTCGCCATCCTGACGAGTGAGAATCGTATCCGGCTGCCCTACACATAGTAAACCTTCAGGTTTTGTGCATGCCAAGTTCTCGGGACTTCAAAACCATCCATAGTCTCTAGCTTGTAGGTTCCTCTACCTTGAACACTCTTGACTCTGTATGGCCCTTCCCAATTCGGGGCAAGCTTCCCTTTTTGTCCTACACCAGATGCTTCTATCTTCCTCAAGACTAGATCGCCTTGTTTAAAAAACCTTTCTTTAACCCTTAGGTTGTAGTAGAATGAAGCCTTTTTTCTGATATTCTACTATCTTTGCATGTGCCTTATCTCGCACTTCATCGATTAAATCCAGGGCTAACCTCTGCCCTTCCTCATTTTCTTCCTCATCGAAAGCCTGAATCCTTGGAGAGGAATGTGATATCTCTACTGGAACTACTGCTTCTGCCCCATATGCCAACATGAAGGGAGTTGCTCCTGTCGTGACTCTACAGGTAGTCCTGTAGGCCCATAATATTGGAAGTATTTCATCCACCCAATTATTTCTTGACTTCTCGATCCTCTTCTTTAGTCCATCCAGGATTATTCGATTTGCTACTTCTGCTTGCCCATTAGCTTGTGGGTGAGCCACAGAGGTGAACCGTAACTCAATTTCATTTTCTTCACAATACTTCTTGAATTCCTCGTTGTTGAATTGTGTTCCATTGTCAGTGACGAGGATACGGGGAATTCCATATCGGCACATAATGTTTTCCCACAGGAATTGTGCAACCTGCTTAGTTGTGATTTTGGCCAAGGGTTTGGCTTCAATATACTTGGTGAAATAATCAATGGCTACAATTAGAAACTTCCTTTGTGCCGTGGCCATAGGGAAAGGCCCTAGAATGTCCATCCCCCACATAGCAAAGGGAATAGGCGAGTTGATAGAGGTCAGCATCTCGGGGGGTTGTCTAACAACAGGTGCATGCTTCTGACAGCGATCACACTTCTTCACATATTCTTTGGCATCAGCCATCATTTCTGGCCAATAGAAGCCTAAACGGGTTATCTTATGAGCCAAGGCCCTGCCCCCCCAAGTATTGTCCACAAATACCTTCATGCACTTCTTCAAGAGCCAAGCGTGCCTCATCGGGCCTGAGATACCTCAAGTAGGGAACCACGAAAGATCTTTTGTAAAGAATCCCATCTATCAAAGAGTACCTTAGTGCCCGAACAGTTAACTTCCGTGCTTCAGTTGCATCGCTTGGCAACCAACCGGTCTGAATGTGAGCCTTGATGGGATCAATCCATGATGTTCCCAAGCCTATGGGAGCCACTAGCTTAACATCTATACTTCGTGTCTTCAAAACACGGAAGTACACACTTCCTAAACTTTCTTCAATCTCAGACGAAGCGAACTTTGATAGCGCATCTGCCTTAACATTTTCTTCCCTTGGAATGTGTTCAACATGGCATTCATTAAATTGGGTCATCACAGCCCTTACTAGGCGGACATATTTAGCCATCGTATCATCCCTTGCCTCAAATTCTCCCTTTACCTGGGATATGATCAGCTTCGAGTCTCCACGGACCTTTAAGTTTTTGACTCTAAGTGTCCCAGCTAGACCAAGGCTAGCTATCAGGGCTTCATACTCTGCCTCATTGTTTATGGTTGGAAAGTCTAGCTTCATAGCATACTCAATTAAGAACCCATCAGGGCTTTGCAAAACCAATCCTGCTCCACTGGAGTTTATTTTTGACGCCCCATCAAAATAGAGAACCCAATATTCTTTATCATCCTTCTCTTTGCCCCCATCATCGACTTTCTTGTCTTGAGGTACGGCATCTTCCTGCCCCCGGCTTCTTGGTTGGGTATGGTACATTCCACCACGAAGTCAGCTAATGCCTGGGCTTTTATTGCCGTACGTGGCTTATACTTGAGATCGAACTCTCCCAGCTCTATTGCCCACTTAATCAATCTCCCACTTGCCTTGGGACTGTGAATGATATTTCTCAGGGGCTGATTTGTTAGCACCTCAATCTGGTGAGCCTGAAAATAAGGACGCAGTTTTCTCGAAGCCATTACCAAGGCTAAAGCGAATTTCTCAATAGCTGAATAATTCAACTCATCACCATGCAGAATTTTGCTGACATAGTATACGGGTTTCTGGACTTTCAGTTCCTCCTTAACCAACACCGCGCTCAAGGCGCTCTCTGAAACAGCCAAGTACAAGAATAAAACTTCATTTAGAACTGGCTTGGCCAATAACGGGGCCTGGACCATATACTTCTTTAACTCTTCAAATGCCTTCTGATTTTCCTCACTCCATACAAAGCCTTTGATGTTCTTTAGTGACTTGAAGAATGACAAGCACTTGTCTCCTGACTTGGAGATGAATCGTCCTAGCGCAGCAACCCTTCCTGTGAGCTTCTGAACATCCTTGATAGTTTTTGGTGGTTCCATGTCCAGGATCGCCTTGATTTTATCGGGGTTAGCCTCAATTCCCCTTTTTGAGACCATCAATCCCAAGAATTTTCCAGATCCTACTCCGAAAGCACACTTCGTAGGATTCAACATCATCTTGTGGTACCTCAGGACCTCAAAAACTTCCCTCAAATGGGTTATGTTATCAGTCTTTACTAGACTCTTGACTAACATGTCATCAACATAGACTTCCATAGTCTTACCAATAAGATCCTTAAAAATTTTGTTTACCAACCTTTGATAGGTGGCTCTTGCATTTTTGAGACCAAACGCCATAACAAGATAACAATAAACACCAAAGTCAGTGATGAATGATACCTTTGAAATGTCATCCTTATGCATTTTGATCTGGTTGTATCCGCTAAATCCATCCATGAAACTCAGCATCTCATGTCCAGCAGTGGCATCAATCAAAGTATCAATCGTCGGCAACGGAAAACAGTCTTTAGGGCATGCATCATTCAGGTCAGTAAAGTCTATACACATCCTCCACTTTCCATTAGCCTTCTTCACCATTACCGGGTTTGCTAACCATTTCGGGAATTGAATCTCCTCAATAAAACCAGCCTCTAAGAGCTTTTCTACCTCCTGTCTTATAGCTTCTTGTCTTTCCGGGGCAAAATTTCTTTTCTTTTGTTTCACGGTTTTCCGGCTTGGATCCACGTTTAACTTGTGAGTAATCAGCTCCGGGTCTATGCCTGGCATGTCAGCTGCTGACCATGCGAACACATCACTGTTTTCTTGCAAAAATTTCATCAACGTCCCTCTAAGGGGCTCCTCTAATGTGGCTCCAATGAAAGTCATCCTCTCAGGATTCTTGGGGTCTAAAGGAATCGAAACCAAATCTTCTGCTGGCTTTCCTCTCTTCTCGTCATTTTCTCTGACATCCATATCTTCAATAGGAAGAACCTGCCCCCCGACTCCATCTGCCCTCAAAGAGGCCACATAACAGCTTCTAGCCATTTTTTGATCTCCTCTCTCTTCTCCAATCCCGTTTCGGGTGGGAAACTTCATGACTGAATGGTAGGAAGAGGGGACTGCCTTGAATGCATGTATCCCTGTTCTCCCCATGATAGCATTATAAGTTGAACTAGCCTTTACCACCACGAAATCCAGCATCTGCGTTGCTTGCCTTGGCTCCGTACCTATGGTGGTCGGTAATTTGATTATCCCTTCCACAGGACATTCTACTCCAGCAAATCCATATATCGGCATGTCGGTTGGTGTCAGCTGGGAGTCATTATACCCCATCCTTAGAAAGGTATCGTGAAGCAAGATATCCACAGAAGTACCATTATCCACAAGGACCCTCTTAACCGGGCTATTTCCTATTATCGGTGTTATGACCAGCGGGTCGTCATGGGGAAACTTCACACCCTCTAGGTCGGAATCATCAAAAGCCAATGTTACTCCTGTCCTGGCCCTCTTCGGGGCTTCGCCAACAATATGCATAACCTCCCTGGTGTATGCCTTTCTGGAATTTTTGGACAATCCTGCAGCAGTTGGACCTCCAAAGATCGTGTTTATCACAGGTCCTCGAGGGCGTCGTGGCCCTCCAAAAATTGCATTTATAACCGGCCCTCTAGGTTGGGGATTCCGCCCCTGATCGTCCTGGTCCCTCCTACGATCTTCAAAGTTCTTCCTTCCATTATTGTTTCTGTCCCATCCATCTCCAGTATACTTGTTCAACCTTCCTTTTCGAATCAAAAACTCAATTTCATCTTTCAATTGCCTACACTCATCGGTGTCATGGCCCACATTCTTGTGAAACCTGCAATACTTGCTCTTATCTAGCTTGGCGGGATCAGCCTTCAAGGGCTTAGGCCAGCGAATATCTCTATCTTTCTCAATCTCCATCAAAATCTGACTTCTAGGAGCACTCAGCTTAGCATATTCAGTGAACTTTTGCCCAGGTCCTCCCTTCTTGGGGGTTGAATCAGGGTTTTGTTCGGTTCTAGGATATTTGTCCTTTGTAATATATTCTAAATCAGTTTTTCGCTTCTTGCCTCCAGTGGGCTCATTACTTACTACGGTCTTCCTCATACTTTCTTTGACCTTGATATACTTCCCTGCCCTCTCTTGGAGCTGCAACATGCTTTCAGAGGGACGTTTGGCCAAGGACATCTTAAAAAACTCATCCCTAGTTCCTTGTTATAGTGCTATCATGGCTACCTTATCATCAAGGTCCGGGACTTTTAAAGCCTCCTTTGTGAAACGATTCAGGTAATCTCTCAAGGATTCCTTAGCTCCCTACACAAGACTTATAAGAGATGCTGAACTTCTCTCATGGACTCTTCCACTGATAAATTGCTTAATAAAAGCCTGACTTAATTCTCTGAATGATCCAATAGAATTTGGGGGCAGGCGACTGTACCATCTTTGAGCCATACCCGACAGGGTTTGAGGGAAGGCCCGACACTTTATAGCATCATTCACGGGTTGCAGCAGCAGTGCATTAGAGAATGTCCTAACATGATTAGCGGGGTCTCCCGTGCCATCATAGGCTTTGATAGTGGGCATCTTGAATTTCCTTGAGATATGGGCATTCATTATCTCTTCTGTGAAGGGTGGAGTTGGATCATCAGGATCTCCAAGGGGAAGGAGATTGCTTGGATCAGTTCTTGGGACAGCAGCCCTTCTTCGTACCGGACCATCCAGGTCTATGACAGGAGGAGGTTTTCTCCCCCTAGGAGGTATCTGGGGTCTGGTGGCCTGGTGAGCCTCCAAATCACGCCTCAACCTTTGGATTTCAGCCTCATGAGCCCTGATCCTTTCCTGCACTTCTTGGGGATTCGCCCCTGGGGTGCTTTGGGGGCGTTGCCTTCCATCGGCCATTGGCTCTTTTCCAGGACGCCTCCTTCTCGGGGCCACTTCATCATCCGAAGATTCGGAGTCTCTCTCAGTGTAAGGACCAGAAAATTCCCGATCCTCAAGGATAGGACCCAAACCTCGTATATAGGGGGGCGACTGCCCTCGTGCTTCGCTTCGCCCAGCATATCCGCTTCCTCCAACCTCAGTGTGAAGGGGCATCCAATAAGGGGGGTTAGTAGTAACAATAGTTGAATATTCATACCCGACGGGTCGAGAATTCACAGGTATATGTACTTGTTGAACTTGAGGATTCGTACCTTGAATAGTCGGGGGAGTTGTCCCTTGTGGCTGAGGTTGAGTTGCCCCTATCTGGGCTTCCCCCTGAGTAGATGCATAAGTCGAATGGGGAGGAACCTCAACGGTGGACGAAATCACCTGGGTTGTCTCTAATGGTGTTCCTTCCTCTAGAGCTCCAATTGTTCTCCGTATTCTCGCCATGGTTGTTGTTTTCCCACAGACGGCGCCAAATGTTATGGATTAAAACTAGTGTATATAATTGTTGTATTTAGTACCAAGGAGCGTGAGCTTCAAGGCTTGATTCGACTGTTCTTGTATTTCGTGACTCAATCTGCCTTAACAAGATGCCTACGTACCTTGCTGATTGCCAAGGATCAAGTCAAAAAATGTAGTTCTGATTTGTGGGGTGAGACCCCTTATATAGATGTTAGGAGTCCTTGAATTGGACTTAGTGTAGGAGACTTGATGGGCAAGTCTCATAATTAGAATGGACTTTAGAGTCCTAGATAGTAGGAAACTGATTCCTTATCCTTTTAGGTCCCCTTGAGGCTAATCTATAAGGATTTATATCCTTATCGGGACTCTTCTCTATAGCTGATTTTTCCCTTATTAATTAATTACGAAATTAATTAATAATCAGGGCTTTTGGGCCTTCTTTATTCCATCAGGCCTGATCTGGTCCATCAGGCTTAACCTTTCCGGTCTGAGTATCATATATCTTTTTATTGGGCCTAGCAGCCCATACCTTGCAGTATCATAATTTATTTATCCCTATCAAAAAATATTTTTAATTTTTTTGTCAAAATATATTTATAATTTAAATATAAATACAAGAGATATTCCAATTTGCCGAAAATCAAAATATATATTTCTAAAGGAATATACTCCAAAGCAATGAGATCGAAAAAGAACTATCGAAAATATGATCTTTCTTAGGCTCTCTTGCAATATTAATAAGGCAACAAGTTTGAAAAAGAAATATCAGAACTTGGATATTCTTTAGAAGGCTCGTGCTAAATTTATTTCAAAAACAAATATTTTTAAAAGGGATAAAATATATCTTTCACTCCATAAACATTTATAAATCCAAAAATATATCTTTACGCTCTTAGAAATTAATATTTGTTAAAGGAATATTAATATCACATTTTATCCCCCTCCTCATATTTTTCCAAGTCTTTTTCTCTCGTATCTCAAATATATTATTTTTTGGAGAAAAAACTTTTAAATACTTAAAAATATTTTCCACACTCTCAAAATATTTTATATTTAAGGAAATATATTCTAAGTATTTATTCTAGTCCAAACTAAGCCAACAAAGTCTATTTGCTTTCATAAAAGATCTTTCATATTTTATTTGGAACCGAACCCTGATTTAATCGTTTTAAATCCAAATAAAATACTTTCACTTGCTAGAAAATCTTGAAACTTAAGATTTGTCACTTAAATGGTATTTTCTATGCATAATTAAAGTTTTGTAATTTTTGAGAAATTTTGTCCGGGTGTGATTTTTCTGGGTGTTGACCAAGACTTTGACTGAGCGTTTGACCAAGCTACCTTTGACTAAAATTGACCAAAACTTTCAGATCATCATTTTATGATATTTAGGTAATTATCATATTTTTGTTATATTTATTAAAGGGTTTTCAAAGTCGCTATATTTAATGGTGCTAATTACTTAATTAATTAAGTAATTAATGATTAATTGAAAAATCTAAAAACCATTTTTATATAATTAATAGTTGCTGAGATTTTTCATGTTTGTCCTATATGCAAGTTGCAAATAAACACACATGTAAGGTCACACACACTGTAGAAGGGGGCTTGAATACAGTGTATAGCACAATCAAATCGAATTCAAAGAACACAAGTAACAGAAAACAAACTTTATTAAACTCTGTTACAATGTAGACCTGTCCTCTCTCAGTGATGAACAAAATATCACGAGAGCTGCTAGGGTTACAATGAATATTATTCTCGATAATGATAACACATATAGTGTAAACCCTATGTCTGTGTTTATATATTACACAGTTACAAGATAATCGCTAATTGATATGGAATATAATTCTGCTTCCTAAAATATATCAATCAGATATCTTTTCTTCCAAGTATTCTATTCTTCATAGAATTCCTTCTTCATGCATATCTCTTCATGCGTTTATCTTGATCTTCTTTCCTTTCAATCAGCCGCCTTCCTTATCTGAAAGTCTCCTTAAGTCCTGATATTATCTCCTGATAAATATCTCCTGATAACTTAAGTTCTGAAAACTTAAGTTCTGACTTCAGTATAAGTGTTGATTTCCAGTTAAGTACTGATTTGTCCTGTTTAAATAAGATCTGAAAACTAAACACAAATCATATTAGACATGACATTATCAAATATATCTAACAATCTCCCCTAACTTGTAAATTAGCATAATATACAAGTTTTACAGATATTTGATGATGTCAAAAACATTAAGTACAAATGCATGAGAATTTGACTAGATAACTACAACTTACAGTCCTTAAAGCTTTACCAACTTTAACTTCTGATAACAACTTTAGTCTGTATACACATCAGAATTTGAGCAGTTGTAGATCTTGACTTGACTTCAATTTTTGATCTCTTCGATGTCAAGAGTTGTTCTGAGATAATTCTTTAACAAACATCTCTCAGCATATCTGAGTTCATCAATCATCCTCCTTTTAGCATCTTTAAGCTCTGCAGTATCTTCACCAGTTTGGAAGATAGCATATCTGAGATCATTAATTTTTGCTTTTCTCAACTCCTGATCTAGTCTGATAAAATATGCCTTGTCAGACTCAAGATTGAATTCTACAGCCTTATAACCCAGAAAGGTAGTTATAATCTTAGTAGAGTTAGGCTTCATCTCGACAATATTACCCTTGTGATCTCTATACTTTGGACAGTATGTGTTGTCAGACTTTACAGAATAAAGCTTCTTCTGTCTCTGAACTTGAGTCTTAAAATAATTTGCAACACTATCTGTTAATCTGTTCTTCACTTGAAGTAGAAATAAAACATGTTCTAGTTCCTCATAGTACTTCAGTGGTATAGCATTCTGCCTAATATGGTAAACCCTTCCATCTGTCATGAAGTATAACAAGATGTGTTCTTTCAAGAAAGTATGGTAAACCATCTGTACAGATTCAAGTTGATTCAATCTTTCAGGAGTTGCTCTGCACTCTTCTTTCATCAGCACTACCCAATCCAGATTTATCTCTTGCTTTCTTTCCAGTAACCACTCTTGCTTCAAAACCACTTGCTGCAGTCTTCAAAGGTTGAGTCTGTTTGGCTTTAGTGAATCCCGGTTGGAGTAACTTTGAGGATTTAACATGAGCAATGTCAGAGGTTTCCTTTAACTTATCTTCTGATATCAATCCAACTTGAGCTATGTCAGAGGTTGCTTGCTTCATAGTTATATCAGAAATAACTATATCTTGACTTTGAACAACTTGAGCCATGTCAGAGGTTGTCTTAGAAATCTTCCTTGAAGTCAGAGTAAGATTAGCATCTTCATCAGATATTTCTTCATCCATAGGAGGCACATAAACCTTTACCGGTTCACCAACTTTTTCTTTGCCCTTGGACCTTGGATCTATCTGCAATTGTGATTTGGCCTTTTTACCACATGATTTTTCCTTTCTTTTATCACAATACCTTTAGCCGTAGGAAGTTTCTTTTCAACAACAGAAGCTTCAGATTTGGAGATGACTTTTTCTAACTTAAGTCTAACTTCTTCTTCCTTTAGACTCTCAAAGTCCATTCCTGGATTTTCTTTCAGAAATAACTGTCTTGAAATTTCTTCATCAAGTTCCAAAAGTTCATCAGAACTTATCCTTTTACCAGTATCAGAAGTTATACTTCTCCCAGTATCAGAACTTGTTCTATGACTTGTAGTTCCAGCTTTACTTGATGAAAGACCTCCACCTTGACCACGACCTCCACCCATTCCAGAGTTTCCCGGGTCATTACCATCATCCTTTCCCTTCAGTGTCGTAACAGGTTTGCATTTGGACTTAATTACTTTCTCCCCCTTTTTGGCATCAGCAGGTAAAAGAAGAGAGACAAGTAATTCCACTGAGGATTGGATCTCATTAAGTTGATTTTGCTGAGAAGCTTGATTTTTCAAAATTTCATCAATCTGAGACTGTTGCTTCTCTTAGGTTTTCTCAATGTTGACAATTTTGTCAAAGGTAGGTTGGAAAAACCTTTTCTTTTCCAACTTGACAACTGTATCTTTCTGATTTAAGGATTCTTGAATCTTGTCCACCTTGGCCTGAGTTACAGATTGTTGACCTTGAAGGTGCCTTGTACTAAGTGCAGTAACTCTTAGCTGTGTTTTAAAATCATCATTAACTAGCATCTCATCAGCTTTTGCCAAGTGATCAGCAAGAATCTTTTCAGAAGGAACAAAGGTAACTGTGTTCCACTCCTTAGTCCACTCCTGTCCTCTAGGAGTTTCACTCCAAGGTACTGGTGCTTCCCCTGTAACAAACTTTTTGACTATCTCAGCTTTTGAAGGAGCTTATAGAGGTGCATGTCCAGAAGGACCAGCTGCATCAACATCTATCTTCTGTCATTCTATCCCCAATAAAACCTAAGACAACACTTGCATAGTCTAAATCAGTTTGAATTATGAGAGCATACCCGATTTGTTCGCTGAATAAGGGAATTACATCAAAATTGGAACATTTGTTTGTAAAAGCCTTGGTTATTCAATAAAAGAAGAAATTCCATTCCCTCCTTATGAAAGATCTCTTCAACTGGCCAGCTTTGCCAATGTCTTCTCATATCCCAGACTAGCCATCATATTTTGAATAGCTGGCTCTTCAACAGTAGAATAGACACAGTTCTCAGGTAGCTGCAGTGCTTGTCGAACCGTAGACAATGTCACAACATACTCATCCTCCCCTAATGAATAAATAATACTTGGGGACCCTTGAGCACCACCATCATCATATACACCACTTCTCCAGAACTCCAGTACTTGAGTACCAGAGACTGCATCAGGTTCGGTCAGAGCATACCCAATATCAGAACTAGCAAGAAAGTCCTGAATGAAGTGAAGTTCAGATGGTGCTTCTGACTTGCTAAGAATAGCGGAGAAGTTATTAGGAACAAACGTAGCTCCATCGAAAATTATGTCCTTGGGTGCCATGAGAAATACGTGAGAGAAAAAATTGCCTGTAAGGTGTTTGATAAAATGTCTGTATGAAGAATCGTCAGTAGATGAGAGAGAATAAAAGTAAAAATAGAGAGATAAAATATGAAAGTAAATAAAAGATTTTACAATATTTTCTCTCTTTTACTTATACACGGTAAGAAAATAACCATTGAGACACCTGTCAGACATGCAGCAGTAGAAGATAATTAATGGGCACGGGTATTCAGTAATCATTACTTATCACATACAGTTTTTCAAGGAAAAACCGTTCCACTTACCAAGTAATCCCATTAATCAAGGACGTTCAGTTTTATTTTAAATTTTAAAACTGTTCCCACTAAATAAATTATTATAAATAAACCAAGTAAACAAATATTGCCATGTCAGAATCAGAACTTGATTTGTATCAGAATTTATAAGGTCATCAGAATATTGTTAGTATCAGGATGTAAAAGATCATCAGAATATGAAATGACTCAGAGACAAAATCTTGCACAAAAGATAAAATTTCATTAATATATTAAGCAAATACATTTTATGAAACTTAATACATGCATAAAATTACAAGATTGTCCTAAGCTACGAATCCTAACATCAACAACTTTAGTCCTAGTTTAAGAAGACTGACAAAGCTGACGATGAAGAGAAACGGATATATAACAATTAATTCTTCTTCCGACTTTCAACAAAAAGAACAGCAAGACGAATGATCCGTTCTTGTTATCGGAGAGCTTCTCTCCTTTCCTCTTCCAGACGCTCAAGATGGCGATGATAGTCCATATAGAAGAATAAGAGGTCTGTGAGAACCTCTTGGGGAACTGAGTCCCAGATTTCATCAAGAATGGCAGTGACATGCCACTCCTGCCACCAATCAGCACAGATCAGTTCTATATTAAAAGTGTCATAGTTCAGGACCAAGTTGAAACGAACCATATTTTTGATGAGGATGGAAAAAGAGTGAGTTTGAGAGAAAATGAGAGATGTGTTGGCTGGAATGAGGTGTTGGTTTATATAACCAATAGAATACTAAGAGACGCAAGGAAAATTGAATGGTTATAGGTAAAAATAATTATACCTCGTCTCCCTAGACTGATGAGAATAATAACAGCCATTGGAAGCTTAATACAGGATTTAATGCGCACACGAAACAAGTAAAAATTACTGTGCATAGACGAGTACCATTAACCCAAATTATGTTGACTGTTAATATCTCACCCAAACATATTCTGATTTTAAAGAAGACTATTTCAGATTTTAACCACAAATAAGTCAAGTAAAGAATCATGATTTAATATAATAACTTAGACTTATATCAGAACTTAACAGTCATCAGAACATGATTCCTTAACTCGAAAGGTGAATGCCTATTTCTATAATTCGTTATACAAATTCTGATTTCGTCTCTTCAGAACATAATCATCAGAACTTCCATCAGAACTTGTCCTCAGAAGTTATGCAACTGACACTTAAACTGTTCATCTAAAAGAACATTTATCACCACAGTAATTTTTATCATTCATATGGAGTGTATGTATGTGCAGTAAGCTAAATATCAGATAAAGATTAAAGTCTGATTCACTTCAGTACATCTTAGAAATAAGGAATAACTAAGAACTTTGCTCAAAATCGGTCATGATTCTGAAGTCTACTTTAGAATGAGTTCATGCATGAGTCCACCTCAACTGTTTTATGCTCATTTTATGCATCTTTTGAAATTCCATTTTATAGTGGCTTCTCAGTGTAAGTGAGTCACGACTGCTTGTCAGAATTTATGCTATTATCAGAGTATTTCTCTAGTAACCATAGAGTGTGAAAAGTCACCAAGAAAATATTTATTTTGCTTTTCTGATGCATATTACTTAATACCAGCAATGCACTTGGGTCTTCCCTTCCACATTTTTACTCTAGATCTCAAAGGAGTACCTGATTTTAATTTCTTTTTCTTTTGATAAGTGAGGCTTATCAGCACTTAGTACATTCACTACATTTACTGACATCAGAACTTAACAGATAAGAAGCATTATTCTAGTTTTTGACTTAGTAATAAGATAGACAAAGTAAACTTAACTAAGCTCAAAGATAGTAAATATTAAATGTACATCTATTTTATTCTGAATTTAAATAGTTTACATATATATGATTTATTATTATATATAATGTATTTAAGTGTTGAGTTTTTTTTTATTTGTCGGTACACTATTTTGAACTATTATATGAGAATGGTCGTATTTATATGTCAATATGAATTTATTTTGTTACTTGTAGTGACATTTAATTGTTATTGTGGGTTAAGTTTTATAAAGTTAAAGTTTTTTTAGCTTAGTGGCATACACAAATTAACATTTGAATTATTATATTAAGTATGTATGTGTGTATGTCTAGGTTCATTTTGGCGACATAATTTGGGAGATATTGCTATTAAGGTAAGTTAACTCTTCACACTTTATTTTATTTTAAAATCTTTTAAATATTTTTGCACTGCTTTTGTTTTAAAATTTATAGATCAAGTACCCTGTTTTAGAAATAAGAATTCCCAGTGAGCTCTGACGCTTGTGTTAAAAGATTTCCACATAAACAATTACTTCAAACATGGGATCTTTAGTATATTAAAGACTACTAGGTCAGCATCTAGCATAGTTATCCTCATTGGATTGAATAGTCACAGAAACATTCATATCACTATCAGAGTTTAGAAATTCACATCAGATAACAATCAGCACTTAAGCAATTTTCAATTTAAGCACAGAATACACAAAGATAGTAATATTTGTAAATACTGATCATTAAATCTGATGCATCAGAACAAAAACTAAGCAGGTTTAGAGAAAGAACCTGAAACCATTCCAAGTTCATTTACCAATCTTGTAAAAGTAGCTTCACACAGTGGTTTGGTGAAGATATCTGCTAGTTTTTGATCTGTTGGAACAAAGTGCAATTCCACTATACCTTCATCCACATGTTCCCTTATGAAGTGGTACCTAATGCTAATGTGCTTTGTCATTGAGTGTTGAACTGGATTACCTGTCATAGCAATAGAACTTTGATTATCACAATAAATAGGGATTTTAAAGTATGTTAACCCATAATCCAGTAACTGATTATTCATCCAAAGAATCTGTGCACAACAGCTTCCTGCAGCAATGTACTCTGCTTCTGCAGTTGATGTGGAAATTGACTTTTGTTTCTTGCTAAACCAAGAAACCAATCTGCCTCCAAGAAATTGGCAGCTTCCACTTGTGTTTTTCCTGTCAATTTTGCATCCAGCAAAATATGCATCTGAGTAACCTATTAGCTTAAAATCTGATTCTCTGGGATACCACAATCCCAGATCAGCTATACCCTTAAGGTACTTGAAAATTCTTTTCACAGGTGTTAAGTGAGGTTCTCTTGGATCAGCTTGAAATCTTGCACAAAGACAGGTATCATACATGATATCAGGTCTACTTGCAGTTAGATAGAGTAGTGAGCCAATCATACCTCTGTAATCAGTAATATCTACTGATGTACCAGTATCCTTATCCAATTTTGTTGCAGTGGCCATGGGAGTGGATGCACTTGAACAATCTTGTATTCCAAATTTCTTCAGCAAATTTCTGGTGTACTTGGATTGACAAATAAAAGTGCCTTCTTCATTCCGCTTGACTTGAAGACCCAAAAAATAGCTAAGTTCCCCCATCATACTCATTTGATATCTTGACTGCATCAGATTGGCAAACTTCTTACAAAGTCTGTCATTTGTAGAACCAAAAATGATAACATCAACATATATCTGCACCAAAAGTAAGTCCTTTCCATGGTTGAGGTAGAATAGTATTTTGTCAATAGTTCCTCTGTTAAATCCACTTTCCAGAAGAAACAGAGCTAAAGTCTCGTACCATGCTCTTGGAGCTTGCTTAAGGCCATAAAGTGCTTTATCAAGCCTGTAGACATGATTTGGAAATTTGGAATCTACAAAGCCTGGAGGTTGTTCAACATATACTTCCTCGTCCAATTCTCCATTGAGAAAAACACTTTTCACATCCATTTGAAAGACTGTAAACTTTTTGTGAGCAGCATAAGCCAAAAATATCCTTATGGCTTCCAATCTAGCAACTGGTGCAAATGTTTCATCATAATCAATTCCCTCCTATTGAGAATATCATTTTGCAACCAGCCTTGCTTTATTCCTTGTAATAATGCCATCACTATCAGTTTTGTTTCTGAACACCCACTTTATACCAACAAAAGATCTGTTCTTTGGTCTTGGCACTAGGGTCCAGACTTTATTTCTTTCAAATTCATTTAACTCTTCCTGCATTGCTTGCACCCAATCAGCATCTTGAAGAGCTTCTTCCACTTTCTTTGGTTCAGTCTGAGAAAGGAAAGAATTTTAGAGACATTCATTTGAAGTAGCTGTTCTAGTTCTAACACCTGCATCAGGATTTCCAAAAATTAAATCAGGTGTGTGTGATTTAGTCCACTTCCTTGCAGATGGAAAATTTTCTCTAGAACTGGAAGCTCCCCCATGATCCATGCTGTCTTCATCAACATTTTCTGATGCTCCCCCTGAAATTATGCTCTCTGAGATGGATCCTTCAGAAATTAAGTTTTCAGAATTATCAGAACTTGGCTCATTAGAACTTGATGAATCAGAACTTGAAGAGCCAGTTGTAGGTTCTGATGCTTCTTGAGATGTGGTTGTATCTTCAGTCTGCTCCCCCTGCACAGGTGCATCTTCCTTTGGCGTAGTCACCACAGTTTCAATAACTCCATCAGAGTTTGCAATATCAGGATTTAGACTGTCAGGATTTTCAGTATCAGAATTTAAGTCTTCATTTTCAAATCTCAGCTGATCATGATCATTGAAATCTTCAAGTCCGGTAATCTTCTTATCATCAAAGGAGACATTGATAGATTCCATGACAACCCTTGTTCTTAAATTGTAGACTCTGAAGGCTTTTGTGGAAAGTGGATATCCAATAAAAATTCCTTCATCAGCTTTTAAATCAAATTTGGATAGCTGTTCAGGATGAGTCTTAAGAACAAAACACTTGTATCCAAATACATGAAAATACTTCAGATTTGGCTTCTTTTTTTTCACCATCTCATATGGTGTCTTTCCATGCTTGTTAATGAGTGTAGCATTCTGAGTAAAACAAGCAGTCTGCACAGCTTCAGCCCAAAAATAGGTTGGTAGCTTTGCTTCATCAAGCATAGTTCGTGCAGCTTCAATAAGAGTTCTATTCTTTCTTTCAACAACTCTATTTTGCTGTGGAGTTCCAGGAGCAGAAAATTCCTGCTTGATTCCATGGTCTTTGCAGAACTCTTCCATGATCAAATTCTTGAAATCAGTGCCATTATCACTTCTTATGATCTTCACTGAATCTTTGACCAATTTATCCAGTTGCTTGACATGATCAATCAAGATAGATGCAGTTTCACTTTTTGTGTGCAAGAAATACACCCATGTGTATCTGGTGAACTCATCCACTATGACCATAGCATATTTCTTCTTTGCAATAGACATGATATTCACTGGACCAAATAGATCAACATGTAGTAGGTGATAAGGCTCAAGAATTGATGATTCAGTCTTGCTCTTGAATGAAGATTTTCTTTGTTTTGCCTTCTAACATGAATCACAAAGGCCATCAGGAGCAAATACCGATTTTGGCAGTCCTCTCACAATATCTTTCTTGACTAGGTCATTTATATTGTTGAAATTTAAATGAGAGAGTTTCTTGTGCCAATTCCAGCTTTCTTCAATTGATGCTCTACTTAACAGACAGATTGCAGAACCATCAGTACTTGTTGAAAGCTTGGCTTTATAAATGTTACCATGCCTAAATCCTTTCAGAACAACTTTGCCTGTAGATTTGCTTACAACTTCACAGTGTTCTTCAAAGAAATCCACATGATAACCTCTGTCATAGATTTGACTAACACTGAGCATATTATGTTTAAGTCCTGAGATCAGAGCTACTTTCTCAATGATGACATTCCCAAGATTGATATTGCCATATCCCAGTATTTTTCCAATGTTGCCATCTCCATAAGAAACACTTGGGCCAGCCTTCTCCACAAAGTCTGATAGCAGGGCTTTATTTCCAGTCATATGTCCTGAGCATCCACTGTCCAGAACTAGGATATTTTTCCTATTGCCCTGCAATCATAAAGACCACTAATGATTATTTTTAAGGACCCAGACTTGCTTGGATCCTTTGGCCTTATTAAGTTGGTTAACATTTGCAGCGGATTTAGCATCAGAGTTTATGTTAACATTTTTCTTATCAGCATTTACACTATCAGACTTTGTATCAGAACTTACACTAGAAGGAACAATGCTAACTTTCTTTAAAGAAGGTTTTATTTGATAATAATCATAGTACAAACTATGATATTCCTTACAAGTATAAATGGAATGCCATAAACTACCACAATGAAAACAAGGATTTTGTGGCCTATATGTAACAGACTGACTCTTAACTCCTGACTTTAAAATTAAGGAGTTTATGTTCTTATTCTTCCTGTAAAAAGAAGCCAGATGGTTAGAACTTCCACAGTTATGACATGTTTTTCTAGGAGCATTAGGAACAGGCTTATAATCATTGCTTTTATTCACACCTTCCTTTCCATTCCTATTTTTCCTAGGTGACTTTACCTTGTTTACATTCTTAACATCTTTCAGCTTATGCTTAAGCCGTTTCTTTATCATTAAGCCTACGTTTACTTCAGTTGGCTTTTCCTGTTTTAGTTTGTCTGAAGTTAATTCCTCTTTAACTTCCGATTTTTCATTATCAGACTTTACAGCTACAAACTTAACAGGTTTTACCTTTGGCTTTTGTTTAACAACTATAGGCTTAATTTCTACAGTTCTTTTAACATTCTTATCATCTCCATAACATAAGCCCTCTTTTCAGTTTCCACTACTTAACAAATTATGAGTTATTCTGCCAGAGTTAGTCCAAGTCCTGATAATCTCTCTTTCCTTTTCTAACTCAGTTTTTAGAGATTCATTCATTTTAAGTACTTCATCCCTAACATAGAAAGCATCATCTCTATCTTTCTGAGTTTGATGGAACATGACTAACTCTTTTTCTAAATAATCATTCCTCTTTTTACAAGCAAGATTTTCAGAAGTTAATCTTTCACATGTTAAAATTTGATCTCTATAACTAATGAACATGGTTTAAGATATCTTCTCAACTCATTAATATCATCAGTGTGAAAGGCATAAGTAGTTTGAGGTACCTTTAACTCAGCAGCTTCAGAACTGCTATCAGCATTTGCCATCAAGGCATAGTTCTCCTCACTTTCAGAATCTGAAGTGTTTGTCCAGATTTTCTTCTTTGTGACAAGAGCCTTGGCTTTGTCACTCTTCACTTTCTTGCAATCAGGAGATATGTGGCCTTTCTCACCACAGTTGTAGCATTTGACATTTGTGTAATCTCCTCTGTCAGACTTCCCTCCTTTGCCTTCACATTTTTTGAAACTCTTCTTATCAGAACTTCCACCTTTCCTGGAAAACTTTTTTCCCTTCCTGAATATTCTGTATGCAATCCTTGTGATTCCTTTCACCATAAGAGCACACAGCTTCATCATCTCTTCATCAGCATCCATCTCAGGCAAGCTTTCAGTTTCTAAGTCATCATCACTATCGGAACTTAATGACTCAGTATCAGACTTTGTGATGAGCGCTTTTCCCTTGCCTTTCCTTTTGGTTGCTGCTTTGGCGGATTCTTCCTCAGCCTTAAGAGCAACTGTCCTTGACTGTACTCCTTTCCTCTTGCTTCTTTGTTCCATCTCAAGTTCATGAGTCTTGATCATCCCATAAATTTCATCAAGAGTTGTTTCTTCAAGATTATAGTTGTCTCTTATAATTGCGGCCTTCAAATCCCAACTTTCAGGAAGAGCTAACAGGAATTTAAGGTTTGAATCTTCAAGATCATACTCCTTATCAGCTAGTGACAAATCATTCAAGATTTTGACAAATCTTTCATATAAATCAGTCAATGACTCATTAGGCTTTGAGTCAAAGTGTTCATACTCTTGAGTGAGTATAGTCTTCCTGTTCTTCTTAATCGAATCAGTTCCCTGGCATCATGTCTCCAAGGCATCCCATATCTCCTTTGCAGTCTTGCAGTTAATTACCCTGTTTGACATTACATTATCAATGGCACTATGCAACAAGTGTCGTACCTTAGAATCCTTAGCAATTGATGCGATATCTTCAGCAGTGTAATCACTCTTCTCCTTTGGTACAGATTTTGCTGCTTCACCTGCAACTGCAACTGCGAGTTTGGTTGGCTTGTGAGGTCCTTTATTGATTCTGTCAAGATATTCTGGATCTGTAGCTTCCAGAAATATAGTCATCCTCACCTTCCATATGGGGTATTCAGATGGCTTCAGTATGGGAACTCTAACAGCCTCATATCGACTATGGATTTGAGTCTTTGGAGGTTCTTCAGTTTTGGTGGGCTTGGTTGGAGTTTCTGCTTCAGACATGATTGTTTTTGGATCTTAAACTATTTGTGTGTTAACAGATAGGCTCTGATACCACTTGTTAGGTCACACACACTGTAGAAGGGGGCTTGAATACAGTGTATAGCACAATCAAATCGAATTCAAAGAACACAAGTAACAGAAAACAAACTTTATTAAACTCTGTTACAATGTAGAACTGTCCTCTCTCAGTGATGAACAAAATATCATGAGAGATGCTAGGGTAACAATGAATATTATTCTCGATAATGATAACACATATAGTGTAAACCCTATGTCTGTGTTTATATATTACACAGTTACAAGATAATCGCTAATTGATATGGAATATAATTATGCTTCCTTTCAATCAGCCGCCTTCCTTATCTGAAAGTCTCCTTAAGTCCTGATATTATCTCCTGATAAATATCTCCTGATAACTTAAGTTCTGACAACTTAAGTTCTGACTTCAGTATAAGTGTCGATTTCCAGTTAAGTACTGATTTGTCCTGTTTAAGTAAGATCTGAAAACTAAACACAAATAATATTAGACATGCCATTATCAAATATATCTAACAACACATTATCCTCCATGTCATCAATCCACACCACTCTCTCCATCCACCATTCATTTTAACTCAATCTCAACAACTCCCTTCACCTAATTTCTTCTATAAATAAACACTCACCCCCACCATTTTATACACAATCTAGGAGCTAATTAATTGCTGGGCATTTTCAAGAAGTATTCTCTCTACACACTCTCTAATATATAAACCCAAATACTTCATCTCAAAAACCTTCTCTCTTATAAATATATATCATATATTCAAGTTTTTGATCTTCAAGCTTAGTTCCACTAACCAAGCTCTCTCATCCCAAGCAAAACTCATCCATACCACTTTTTTGCCTCCCGAAGGGCTGCCCAAGTTCAACCAACAAGCTAAAATCCGTCCAAACCTCCGACGAATTTTTCCTGCGATCTTTTCTGTTCATCTCTTAAAAGTGGTAAACCTCTTAACTTTCATCCGAGTCTTAACCGACCACTCTTAATAATCATATAAGAAGCTTAGTAACACCTTCTCTTCATTTCTACAAGCTCTTATATAGAATAATTTAAGGAAAAACAAATCCGTACAAGGATTGTTTTCTACAAATTGTACACTTCTAAGCACGAAGTGATAATCTAATACAACACTTGGTTTATATTCCTAACTAGCACCTTTAGTGTTTCGTGGGAATTAAATTACAAAGCTAGCATTTTATTCTTTAAACTTAAACGCACTTATTTTGGCCATATATTGATATATTTGTCATAATTGTTTAACAAGAATTAATCGACTTCCTTTACTAGCACCTTTAGTATTTCGTGGAAAAAATTTAAGGCTTATATTATATATATATATATATATATATATATTTATTATATTTAGTTAAAAGCTTTAAGTGAATTCCCTTTACAACACCTCTAGTGTTTCGTGGGAAGATCTTAAAGCTTTTAAGTAAATATAAGTATATATATATAATCGTATAAGAATTAAGCGATTTTCCTTACTAGCATCTTCAGTGTTTCGTGGGAAAAACTTAAAGCTTATATTGTATTATATATCTACACATATAAATTGTGCTAATATAATTTAAACTCTGCTCTTATATATTGTGTTTAAATTACGCACTTTTTATTCTCTTGGCCAAATATTTTATAAGTGCAAATAGTTAAAGAATAAGTGTAACGTTCTGTATTTAAAAAAGTCTACACACGACTATATTATACGAGAAAATATTTTATCAAAGATCCGAAAGTTATAACGCTTCACCAAGGACTTGATATATTTATTACTTTGGAAATAAGATATATTATTCAAAACAAAGTAAAACCAAGTATACTTTAACATTTACTTAATCTAAAGAAAAGTATACATTATTTTCTTTTAAGAATATTTGTTCTTCATCTGGTCTAGTTAAGTGTATTACTAGTCCAAACTCTTTTTATCTATAACGGGTATTGTTTCGTAGATATTATCTTCTTCGTTTTGCAGTGAGGTGAAGTATAGTGAGGTAATTCTCGTTCTAAGACCCAAGTCCTAGACGTACTAACGGGGAGTTAGTAGTGTTCGCACCGTGAGGAAGAGGAAAGACCCAAGACCAACTACTGAGATCCAAGACCGGCAAAAGCTTAGAAGGACAAAGACTATACCAAGGGTTCTACGTCAACTTTGAAGAAATAATAGGGTCTTATTGTCTAAGATAGGTTGTGTAGGTTTGCACATTTATTTTGAGGTGGTAACCCGGAGTGTTATTCCCAGTGGACTAATAATGAGATTTACAGAAGGGGGGTTGAATGTAAATCTCAAAACTTTTTCAAGTTTTGAGCAGTTTCTAAGGCTAAGTGTTTTAATGAATAAATGTGTGTGAATTGCTTGAAGCTAATACAGACAGATATATATTCAAACACAAATGTAAAGAACATAAAGAATTTAAAAACTTTTCTAGTGGATTTGTTGTTCCACCAGAGATGTGTTATTTCAGAAAATCTGTGATTCAAAGAATCAAATCACAGCTGCGTCCTAGTACAAACTAGATGATTTTCTCTCTGGATTTTTCTAAACAGCTCTCGAAAATTTACCCTAATTACTAGCTGCTACTTGGTTTATATATCACCAAGTTTACAAGTAAAGACAAAATTGTAAAATACAATTAAAAGATTCTTCACATGTTTCTTCTTCATTTCTCTATCTAATGCAATTTAGGTTTAGCTGTGAATCTTTGAATACTTCCTTATTTGCACCAGAATGGAAATGCTGCATTTTCTTGATTCCTCCTAGAGGCTGCCACATTCCAGTTTGTCTCTGTCAACCCATGTGCCTCTGTCAGCTTATGAATTGTAACTATCAACTGCTATTAAACTAAGCATCCGTTGAAGCTTTCATCCGTTGATGACTTTATCCGTTGAAGCTTTATCCGTTGAAGCTTTATCCGTTGATGCATTAGCAGTTGAAGCTTTATCTGTTGAAGCACTCATCCGTTGATGAATGTTATCCGTTGAAGCTTTAGAGACATCCGTTGATGTTTTGTTTCTCATCCGTTGAAGGCCTTTAATATTAGTTGATACTACTTCACTTATACAAAATTACAAGGCATGAAATATTTATAATTAGCCCTCCTATTTGCTTATCCACTAGTAGTCAACATGACTGATAATTTCCCACAACATCTAAGAATTACAACTTAAATACAGAGAATGAAATGTGCTATAATACTAAACTTATTTCTAAGTAAAGCTACTCCTTCAACGGATAGCCAAAATGGTCTTATCCGTTGAGGCTACAAACACTAGATTTCTACCTAAGTGTTTTGTTTAACTTATCATCAACCTAATACACATATTCCTAACAATCTCCCCCTATTTATGTCTACTAGAACTGTAGGCATAAATTTGGGTTTAACTTGATGATAACAAAACACTTATCAAACATAAGAACTGAAATGAAGTAGAAATTCAAAAGTGCTGTAAAAATGTGTATACTGAGATAGGATTGAAGAATTACATTGTTTCCAAGGGTGCTTCTTTAGCATGAGTAGATTAATTTCTTTTCCTTTGATCCATTGTTTTCTTCCCTAGCCTCCTGTCATTCTCCTCTATTTGGAGTTGGAGTTGTCTGTAGAATTCAGCTTCCTCTACTTCATTGATGTCCAACTTAGATTGCATATCCTTGAGAGTTTCATTACAGGCAATCTTGAGCTGATCTTCAAGTCTGAAAAATCTTCTGACTTCTTTATTGTCTCTGAACTCCATCAACCAATGAGGTGATTTATGAACTGTAATTCCTCTCTCTGGGATGAGTAATGTTCTAGGCAATGCATTGGGCTCCCACCAAGTTTTCCTTATGCTGGCAATCTTGTTGAGAATCTCAGTTTTGGCAGTCCTGGTAAAGCCAGAATCCCTTTTTATAGCTGAGTAGACTCTAACCAAGGTAGAATAGCCTTCATTCAGAATTCTATAAAGAGGCCACGTCCTTTCCCCACTTCCTTTATATTTGAACACTAGTCTTTCTAGAAGTTGTCTGTAGGCATCTATTCCCCTTACTTCCTCCAGCTCATCCAGATAGAGTTCAATGTCTGTAAATTCCTTTATGTCACAAATGTGAACATAATCATCCTTTGAGGCTTGTGGCTTAGGCTTCAGCTTCTGAGTGAATTTGATTAAGGTTAGAGGAGGTGTTGATTTGATTTTTCTTTTCTGTTTCTTTGATGGTGGAGAAGTGGTTAAGAAAGTGGGCAATTTGATGGTGTCCCAATCAATTGGTTCCTCCTTAGGAGTGATTGTTTCACCATGGATGTTTATGAAGGGGTCAGGCACAACGGGTTCAGGAATATAAGGTAGTGGTTTGGATTTTGATTGGGTTTCTTCAGTTTCATCTACAATCTTCCTTTTTGTATTGGCCTTCTTTCTGTTCCCTTTCTGCCATTCCTTTCTTTCCTTACTTCTTTCTTCCACATCATCACTAAGCATGTCCCCCATACCTACATCTTCACCCTTGTCTTCAATTTCTTTCTTTTCTTCAGCTTGACTTGACTTTAGCTGTTTTTCAAGCTTTGCTTGTGCTCTTTTGTCAGCCTTTAGCCTTTAGCCTTTTAGCTTCTTCCTTCAACCTTCTGGCTTCTTCCCTCTTGGCTATTGAGAATTTGGGATGTCCTTGTATCACACAGATACTCTTTCCCTCTCTAAAGATAATAGCCATGTTCATTCTTTCAACCACATCTTTGGTCTCCTTGTGCTTCATGATATTACCACCCAAAACCTTGTCTTCATCAGGCTTTGGAAGAGGAAAATCCACTCCTTTCAACTGAGCAAGGCTTAGAGGGTTCTTTATAGAGTCCTTATTGGATCTGTTGTTGGGCTTGAGAACCATAGGTTTCAGATTCTTGGAAGAAGTCTCTCCAACCTTATTCCTCCTTACTAGCTTGAGCTCCATAATGATTGGCTCCACCTTTGTGCTATGCTTCACAGATTGTGATTTTGAAGTTGTAGAACCAAAAATTTGTTGCATCCTTTCATCAATTCTCCTCCTTTGCTCTTTGACTTTCATCTCAGCTACTGCTATCTGGATTAGATCAATTCCATCAAGCTTTCTTTGATTTGAAGTGTTGGAGAAGTGGTGATGGCAAGAACTAGCACTTTAGATATTTGAACTTTTGTTGATGGCTCTCCTTTCCCTTCCCCTTTATTCTCCCCCTTTTTGTTATCATCAAGGATAGGGATCAAGCCTTATGCTTTTGCCAGCTGCAATAGTAGACTAGTCTGAGATTGTTGATTTTGAAGAATGGTGACCACAGAGTCTTCAATGACTTGAACTCTGTTTTCCAACTTGGCCAGCCTCTTGTCAGCATCAGATTCTCTCCTCAATCTCAGCAACAAATCTTGCATTGTACCATAAGGCATGATTGAATCCAACTTCTCAGAATTGTAGGATTTCAGATCAGCAATATCCTTTTTGAGTTCATCCACACTCAAATTCTGTCTGATGTGCTGCAACTGCAGGAGATGCAGAGAGTCTAGATGAGCTTGAAGAATAGCCTTGGTACCAGTATCTGAAGTGTCCTGAAGGGCCTTTTGAATAGCCATAACTTGCTTGACCAAAGCTACACCAAACTGTCCCGGTGTAGATTCCTTTGTCCATGCCCATTCAGGTAAATTTGGAACAGAACTTGGGCCTGCATCTCCCCCAAAGTTCATGCTCCCATCCAAAGAAATAGAGTCATCATCATTAGAATTTACTTCAAATTCTTCAGATGGCTCACCAGCTTGAGAAGGCATCCTATTAGCAGCAGCTTTATCTCTTTGAAGAGATTCTGAAGTGTGCACTATGTTCAAAGTCTGCTCTGCCTCCACATTGCCCTGAGCAGCCAACAGTTGATAGGCTGAAACAGGATGAGTAAAAGTGTCAGCATCCAAGGAAATGTTATCAATTTCAGCTTTGTAATGTTGCTGAAATTGTCTTCCCTTTTCAGTATCATCCACAATCATTGACTCACTAGCAATGGCTAGATCCACCCTTATAGCTTCTGTACCTGCTTTTCTCTCATTTTCTCTATATTCTTGCATCAGGGGCTCCCCCTGGCTCACACACACCCTCACACCCTCACCCTCACCTACTAAGGTAGCACTCCCCTCACTCACTTTTGCCATGCTGGAAGAAATAGCATGCATATTTTGACTCTCAACCTCTCCTTTTTCCTAGGAGCAACCCAGCCTCTCACTCAAATTATCACTCCCTTCCCTCAATCCTAGAAGTGATTGTACAGTAACCATGTCTTCTACACTTGGAATTGATTCAGTTATATGTGTAGAGACCATCAACGGATAGGGAGTATCCGTTGAAGTGGAAACTGATGATATCAACGGATAACTGCTGTTAAGCTTATCCGTCGAAGAACAACCACTTGTCAACGGATGAGAGATATCGGTTGAAGAAGGAAAAGATGTAGATATTGAAAGTGACATAATTGTTGAATCTGTGTGAATTGATTTTAAGTAAGGTGACACAGATTCTTCAACTAAGTCTGAAAGAATTGGTTGATGATCCAACAAATCATCTAAAAGATGATGATCACCAGGATTTGAGTGGGGCTCCTCCCTGAGTTTTAAAGAGGGAGAATCAGGAATTGATGTGAATATCATATCCATATCCAGAGATGGTGATGGTGATGGAGAATTTGGTGATTGATATGTGTCTATTATGAGAGAATGGGGCTGTGACTCCACATTTGCTGGAGCCACATCAAGCTGAATTTGAGAAGGCAAAGATACAGGTGGATGTATCTGTGCAGTGTGTGCCCCTTGTGCTGAAACTAGGGTTTTAGCCTTCTTTCTTCTTGAAAAGGCTTTGATAGGTGAATGTGTGATTTCAGTGTCCCTCCCTCTTTTGTTCTGTGTCCCTGGTTGGGGACTATTTTCAATAGCTGCATCCTTTTAGGAGGATGCAACTAGGGATGTGTTTGAATCCTTTTGAACCACCATAGTCTTTTGAGAAACTGTGGCTTGGCTGGCTAAGGTACCACTCAGCTCTCCCATCTTATCCTGGGGGGTTTCTTGATGTTCACCCCTCCCCTCACCACTCACACCCTGTTCACTCCCTTCAGGGTTTATGGTAATTGTTACAACTGTTATCTTTTGAGAAACAACAGAGGTGGTTTTCTTTGACTTGTGTTTTGGAATTTTAGTTTTGGTGGCTTTGGTAGGAATCTGTTGGGACAAAGACACAAATTCCATTGCCACACTAGAAGGAAAAGAAACAATGGGGTTGGAAGAAGTAGGAGTTGCAGAAGTATTTACATCACTTACCTGAGGTGCATTCATTATTGGCAAATATACCAATGGCACCTGGCTGTTGAGATTAATTCTCACAAGGTCTGCAAGGACCCTTTTCTCTTGTGCCCAGCATTTGAGTTTATTGCTCTCATTAGTTATGACCAAACCTTCAGCAACATGGTTAGCCAATAACATAAAGAATCTAGCATAATAGATGTTATGAGGTCTATTAGCTTTGTTACCTAACCTGGAACCTAATTCTAGCATGACATAGTTGCTAAAATTAGAGTACCTATCAGAAACTAGCATATAGAGCATATTAACAAGAGATGAAGTTATGGCATCAAAATTGCCAATCTTCCCAGAGAAAACCTTGATAAAGGCATCTCCAAGAAAACTCCATTCTTTCCTAAGGCCCTTCTTTCTAATGCTCCCTAAACTAGCAGAATCAAAAGAATAGCCTATATAATCTAACATAGCAGATACATCATTATCAGTGTGTGGTGTCATGGCATTATTCTCAGGTAACTTAAGGCAAGACTGTATATCATCACAGTTAATACAGTAATCCTTACCTTTGAGAGAGAAAGCAATGGTCATATCTGTGAAATTGAACTCTGCAGTTGTCCAAATCTCCTCAATTACCTCACAATAGATAGTTGGGGCTTCCAGCATTGCATAGCTTAGTTTGCAGTTCTTGATGAAGTCCATCATTTTGTGATAATCTGAGTGGGCTTCATTCTTTTCCACCAAAGCTACGAAATTATTCTTTTCATAAACAAATCCAGACTAAGACATAATCTTGACTACTGGTGCCATTGTTGTGAGTAGAGGTTGCAGAGAAAGATTGAGAGTTTTGGGAGAGAAAGAGAATAAAACTTACGAGAAAGCGTAAAGTGAAAATTAGAATTCAAGGGGCTTTTATACTTTCTCAAATTATAATGTAAATAAAATGATTAAATGATACTTTTAAGTAAATTACAGCCGTTTGAGAACATAGAAAACTGTAGAAATTCTAAAAACTGCCTTTAATACAAATACATACAACTGTGTATATATGTATCAACGGTTAAGTAAACGAATCAACGGCTGTGACTCACTTAAAGTAACTGATGTGACACTTCAATGGATGAGGTAAATAGTTATCCATTGAAGATTAACACAGTTTTTATACGTTGAAGGATAAAATTACCAGAAATGTGTTTGTCTTTCAACGGATAATGAACATCCGTTGATAGAACAATTTTGGCTTTCAACGGATAGGGAATATCCATTGATAGAATAATCTTTACTTAAAGCCAACTTTGTTCTTGCAACAAATTCATTTCAGGCTCCAATGCAAATTATAATGAGGACATGAATTTATGAATAATTAAGCATACCTAGCTCACTTACTAATCTTGTGAATGTTGATTCATCAAGTGGCTTGGTAAATATGTCTGCAATCTGCTTTTCACTTGAAACAAAATGAAGTTCCACTATACCTTTCATCACATGTTCCCTTATGAAGTGGTACTTGATGTCAATGTGCTTGGTTCTTGAATGCTGCACTGGATTTTCAGTAATGGCAATGGAACTTGTGTTGTCACAGAATATAGGAATTTTGTCAACAGTTAGTCCATAGTCAAATAGTTGATTCCTCATCCATAGTATTTGTACACAGCAGCTACCAGCAACAATGTATTCAGCTTCAGCTGTTGATGTAGAAACAAAATTTTGCTTCTTGTTGAACCATGATACAAGCTTATTCCCTAGAAATTGACAGGTGCCAGTTGTACTTTTCCTGTCTATTTTGCAACCTGCATAATCTGCATCTGAGTAGCCAATTAGATCAAAACCAGACTCTCTAGGGTACCAAATTCCTAGATTTGGAGTCCCTTTGAGATATCTGAAAATCCTTTTAATAGCCACTAAGTGAGACTCTTTAGGGTCAGCTTGAAATCTAGCACAGAGACATGTAGAAAACATTATATCTGGTGTAATAACCCCAATTTTTGGAAATTTTTGAAACCCTTATGAATAGTGATTTTGCAGATTATGCTGAATGAGAAAACTTTTCATGCCACACTATGAAAGGGTTCCGTTATGGATATTCTGAGATTTTATTAGTACTCTATATGGTATATAAGTGTATGTAAAGATCGTCAGAATCCAATTCCGAACACTTTGATTTTTCCCGGAAATCCACTAGATACGGAAAGAATTGAGTATAAGGTAACAGGATAAAAAGGATTTAAATTAAAGGATTATAAGAGAGGATCATAAAAGGATTATAATGTATTGAGAAAGGTTAAGGAAACCCAAGTAATAAGATCCCGGGTATGATCCCTCAAACGATAAACGAAAGCGAAAGTTAAGCGAATCGTATAACAGATCAGCGGTCATTAGGCAAACAATTAGGAAGTTAATCAAGGAGATTAGGGATGATGAGGTCATCCAACCAATAAGGAGAGGACAAGTAAGGGATGATGACACAATAAGGTGATGCAAGCATGACATAGGGAAGGAGGAGGTGTGGTTGGTTTATAACCACACAAATATAAGGTTATTAAGGTAATTAACCAAAAACAAAACAAAAAACAACCAAGCTAAGCCAAACAAATCAAAAAACATAAAATCATTTCATTCTCATCATCTTGCTCTCGGCTTTTCTTCTTTTTCAAAGGAAGAAAAATCAAAAATCAAGTTCCAAGCATTGTTAAATCACAAGGTAATTATCTAAGGTTCCTTGTACATAGATATGGATATCCTATAAGTGTAAACTTCTAATTCCTTCAAAATCTCTTCCAATAAATTAAGGAAGAAGATGGTGAATAGTAACCTTCAAGAACTAACTTTGGTTTTCTTGATTTTTATGAAAGTTCAAGGTAGCTTAAGCATAGATCAAGGCTTCCATGGGCATTCCAAGGATCTTTCATTGATTAAGAAGCTTCAAGAAGGTATAAACTCCAAACCCTAGCTTTAGTTTGGAGTATTTAGGAATGGTTATGAGTAATACAGTATATGTGAAGCATGAAGCTTATTTGTTTAGAGTTTGGGTTGAAGTGGTAGTGGTATGAATGTTGAATCTTGTTGATTTGTTAAAGGAATTAAGTATAGTTTAAGTTCATGATGAGAATAACATAAATTGGAAGAACTTGAGGTGTTGGGACTGTTGTAGTGTGTTTTGGATGAATGTTGATTGTATGAATGAATTGGGATTGATTGGTGGTTGAATTGGAATGGTATAAAATTGGGAAATCGCGTAAACATAGCCGTCGTAATGTCCGATTTACTTTAGACTGCTTTTGTTCATAACATTAGGACCCGAGAACTCCCTGCTAGGTTTTGACCATTGCCATGTTTAGATAGTTCATGTTACGAGCTTCGTTTTGATATGTGGTTCGTTTGATTCCGATGTACGGTTTAGGAGAAACGGCTGTTTTAAGTAACGACGTTTCGCAAACGAATCATTACCCCTCGCCTTACTTCGAAACATAGGTTAAAAACCTTAAGGGCTAATTGAAGTATGAAACAATTATGTTAAGTGTGTTAGGCAGTTGGTAAGACACTCGCGAAAGAATCGCCTTAAAACCCTTAATGGTTAATTTATTAAAAATGGTGGAGCCGAGGGTACTCGAGCGACTTGAGTAAGTCGTTAAGCGTGAAAGCGAACGTTAGGACTCTAAATGGTTAAATTCTAGTTTCTTAAGCAACCGGGGTTTAATTCTGACTTATGTTGTTGTTCATAGGTTATCGGACCCACTCTAAGCTTAAGTCTATCCGGGAGCACTCAGGCAAGTTTTCTACCCGTTATACTGTTGTTGTGATGTATATGTGTATATGCATTATCTTGTGATAAATGCATATTTGTTATTAGCAAATTCTTGCGATATATTGTAGCATGTGATATGGTATATATGCATGCATGTTTCGTATTCTTGATTTATATATCTGTTGGTTCAAATGCTTATTAGTTGCATAATACCTATGCTAGAGATAAGCGGTATTTGCGTATACCCTTAGTATAGGGGATCAAAAAGGTGAAACATTTTCTAAAACCGGGAGGCGAGGCTCCCGAGTATAATATATATATATATATACATATATATATATATGAATGGTTTTTAAAACTATTAATCGAATAAGATTTATTCGATAACTTTATATTATTTATTGAATATTATTTGAATATTCATTCGAGGGCTTATGACTCAGTTTATTTTATTAATTGAATATTATTTGAATATTCATTCGAGGGCTTATGACTCAGTTTATATTATTTAATGAATATTATTTGAATATTCATTTGAGGATCTATGACTCCGATTATTGCTGAGTTATATTCTTTATTTTATTAAAGAATAAGGTGTCGATAATCAAACTTATTTTTGATTATTCAAATAAAGATAGTACTTTCGTATAAGTATATCTTTGGTTATTTAATACTCATTTCTAGTATAAGTCTTACAACTTCTACTTCAATTATTTGTATAAAGATTATTCTTTATGGGAATATAATTTAAATAATAATATTCAGAGATTTTCTAAATATATTGGGACTGATTTACTTCATTAAATCAACATTACTCCAAACACTCTTTAAAGTGTTTTCGAGTCTTCAAAATGATTTTTAAAAGTTAGAGCGGATCCCAAAACTCATTTTATATTTAAGATCTTCCTTTTAAAGGGGATTTAAATACTCGCTCAAAACCTGAGGGATCCGGCTCTGTGGTGTATTTTATATTCGCAACAAGGTTGCAGTTTTGGTAAATGAATTGATTACATACCCAACGTTCGGGAAGTAAGTCCATCTATCGAGTCGGCATAAGCAACATGGGCTCAGTGGACGTCCATGATAGTGTAAGTGGCTCAGTGGAAGTCCATCAAATACATAAGTGGCTGAGTGGCAGTCCAGCATAAGGTCCTATTACGACCAGGGTGATGACCAGTGGGGAATTCGTCCATCTACTAGTAGATAACGTTACTTATTGGTATCTTTGCCTGATCAGCAAGATATCAGGTTTATGCCAAAATTCTTTCCTTTCCAAATTTATTGGATATTGCAATTCTGTTCATACTTTACATGACAGAGGTTTTCAGGAAACGTATGTATATATATAGGTGTGTATATATATCGGGACTTAATGAAGTATATCATAACTTCATTTCCTTCAAAATATTTCAAAGATTGAATCTATTCAAGTCTTATCTTGTAGTCTCATCAGTGTGATGAACTTTTGAAACTAATTATAACTTGAACGGTGGTAGTTCAAGTAGTATTCAGAAAAGATATAAGTATATTGGAGTATCTTGTAACTTCATCTTTTAAACTTATATCTAGTAAATGATTATCTTATGTATATCAAAGACTTTCAGAAAAATGTTGAGACAAGGTTAGATATATGAGATCACCTTGCAACGATATTTTTATACAGTTATAAACTGGAACTTTGTGTATATTATACATGGAAGAGGACTTCCAAGATTTTGAAAAGTATATATGTATATATACTGAATATTTTGCGACTTCATCGCATTAAGATATTAAACTTGGTTCATTTCTTTTGACCAAGACTTTCATGAGTACTATGAGAAGGCTCGCATATTGTAAATCGTTATACATATTATTTTGGTGGGCTTGCTGCTCACCCTTGCTTTCTTCTTTCATCACACAACAACAGATAGAAAAGATGAACAGGACCAAGCTCCCAATTCGCGAGCGGATAGGAAACGTTCCGCAGTTTCCTATAGGCGTTGATGTCGATGCAGCTGAGGTAGGAGCTACCAATAGTCTAGGCTTTCAACTTTTGATGTACCAGATTTATGTATATTTATGAATTTTAATAATGGCAAATAAATGTAAATTTATTCAGAAACCCTTTTAAGGTGTATTGGCATATAATTTTGGAATAAAATGACTCGTGTTATTTTTGGATATTCATCTCTGAGACTATAACTTGTGGTATGTGTGTTTATTGTGGGGTCACAGTACAGAGTAGTTGATTGTTTATTAAGATTGGGTGTTATTAAGGGAAATGGAACTCGTGACAACCTGGATCCCCGATCCCGGATTTGGGGGTGTTACAGAAGTGGTATCAGAGCTAAGCGTTATAAACCTCAGAGATGATGTGACGTTAAGATAATAAGTTCACTAAGATAATAAGAACTCTTGCCAAGTTCATAGTCGGACTACCTAACGTAGTACTGACAGTTAAAACCCTTATGGGAACCCTTATAAATATCGTGATAGAAGCGTAGTTCGTTATCGTATATGGTAGCGGAACTCCGAACCCTGAGGTTGAGGAGTAACAACGCGATGATGTTTTATTACTAATTGGAGATCGGATTGTGGATCCGATAGAGCGTCCTAACGCGGGACCGGAAGATGTTCATATTGAGGATGTAGCGGTTGAGGATGTTGTCCTAGAAGGGATTGTTGCTTAGGAGGATCCCGTGGAGGATCCTGACAAGAATAAATAAAGGACCACTGAGAAATTGATGACCATGGTTAGGGCGACTACCAGAGGTAGGATTGGCCGGTCACTACCGGAGGTTCGTTCAAGTTTGTAAAGATAGTAGCCCCTTTAACGCGGCTTACTCGTAAGACTGAGAAGTTTGAATGGACAGAGAAATGCGAGAAAAGATTTTAAGAACTGAAGCAAAGGTTGGTGACGACCCCTATGTTGGCATTGCCAGATGGAAAAGGAGATTTTTTGAATTATAGTGACGCTTCGCATAAGGAATTAGGGTGCTTTTTATACAGCACAACAAGGTAATCGCGTACGCGTCAAGACAATTAAGGGAATATAAAATTCGATATCCCCGCCCATGAGCTTGGGCTCGTGGAAATAGTTTTTCCCTAAAGATTGGAGGCACTACTTGTATGGAGAGAAGTGCAAGATTTACACAAACCATAGGAGCTCTAGTACATTTTTACGCAGGAAGAGCTCAACATGCGCTAGAGGAGGTGGTTAGAGCTAATCAAGGATTACGATTATGAGATTCTTTATCATCCAGGGAAAGCCAAAATGGTGGCTGATGCCCTTAGTAAAAAGGAGAGACTCAAGATGATCATGTCTTTGAGAGAGTTTATAAGAGATTTTGAGAAAATGGAAATAGAAGTGAAGGTAACCGGAGCCGGTACCGAAAAGATGTTTGAGATTGCAATACAGTCCGAATTATCGGAAGAGAACATATTGTGCCAGAAAAAGTGATGAATGAAGGCAGAGAGCTAACAATTAGATAAAAGATTAATACCGAGAAAGATGATAAGGGAATAATGAGGTATTCCTACAGAATTTGGGTTCCAAATGTTCAAGAGCTTAAAGATGAGATCTTAGATGAAATCTAGTTTGAGGAATAAGATTTAGGGCAAACCCTGAATGTGATAGTCAGGGAGGATGCCATCAAGATAGAAGGAACCCATAACATAATGAAGTGGAAAATGAGGATTTTAACGTATAAGATAACCCCAAGTATGGGAGAAGGATGAAACATTTCATACTAGGGAAACAGAAAGATGAGTAAGGAAAGGAGACCCGAGACGGTACTCCTATACGGCAATTCATGGACCTGTCTAAAAAGAACTTAGACTACTATCCCCAACCACCACCTTGAGGAAATAATGCGGTGAGAAATTCTTTCAGGGCCTTTAAGTCGCTAAGCCCTTAGAGTTCCAAGGAACAAGCTGAACCAGTCAAGGCAAGAACCTCGCTAAAGGAAATATAGGAATCATTTGAGATTCTAAATGATGGACGAATCATAAAAGACTGTTTTGTCACTTACCCTCCTAAGAGAGAGGCCACCCGCTGGTGAAAGACCAAGAAAGGCACGGAGCCAGAGGTTAGAATAAACTGATTAAAGTTCAGTCAATTGTTTTCGGGAAAGTAATTCCCAAGGTTATGGAGATAGTGTAAAAGCTTTAGAGTCAGAACAAAGGCGGACGAGTATGATGAAATATGAATCTAAGTTGTAAAAGTTGTCAAGATTCGTTCTAAGGACACGAATCCAGAATGACGGGATGTTTGAAATCAATGCTTATGTTGTGTTGGTTCATGAAATAATGATAAGAGAAAGGAAAATAAAAAGAAATTGAAGTGGAAAGGAATATAAAGGCAATAGAGTTTGAAGAATGATAAGGGAGTTGGGTATGAGGAAACCCTAAAGACTCGTAGCAATAGAAATAGAAAAGTATGTAATCGTCAGGATGAGGGTGATTCACCATGAGTTAAAGTTGATGATTGAAGGAACAAGAGATACATATATTTTATCCCCTGTAAGTTGGGAGGATTCAAAGAAACCTTGAGATAGTTCGAAGGATAAATAATGAGACGCGGATAGACTGAGGAGACAAGGAAGTAAGAAATTAGGAAAATTGGATGAAGGAAGTGACCTTCAAGAATGTGAAGTGTAAGACCGGTGGCTTGATACCCAGAAAGGGAGACGCCAGGTATGAAAGATATCCCAACATTGAGGTGACTGTTGAGATAAACAACAAAAGTAAATAAGGAATTATTAAGAAGAGGTTCACGTTGAACACGACCAATATCTTCCAGAACATCCTTGTTATCATTACCAAATTAGGCAAGAAAAGCGGATAACCATTTTTTTATCTTTTGGAGGCCATGTGGATTGACCTTAACTTGAATAAGGATGCTATTGTGAAATTCGGTATAGACTATCGAGGTGGAAATGATTGAATAAGACATCCTCATCAGGGATATATGACATGATTTATCCATGGAAGGATGCATGTACTTTTTTTAAAGGTGGAATTAAGGATAAAACATCGGTAACTTAAAATGAATCCCAGGGGAATGCATAAAGGTTGGTATTTCACCCTTAATAGGGATAGTATGAGTTTGACAGTATGAATTGGAAAGGATTAAGGTAATAACAACCTTTAAGAATCAGTGGAGAAATTTTTCAGAAGTATATAGACAATGATTCTGGTATTAATAAATGGTATCTTGATATGCCCTGTATCTAGGGAATACATGAGGAACGATTCAAGGATAACCTTAGAGGTTTTACAAGGAGAAAGGTAATATTCAAAATTCTCAAGAATAGAAATGTTGATAAAGGAAATATGACGTAATTATAATGATGCCAAGTGAGGCACGTGTTAAACCACGAGAAGGTATGGATCGAACCAGTAATGGTCGAAATTGTTCAGGGCAATCAGGACTTAAGATAAAAGATGTTCTAAGTGTGATTGAGAGTCAGTCGTGACAGTGATTAACCTCTAAAGACTGAGGCAATAACTTATGGAAAAATGGTGATATTTTTTTTACTCATCAGATTTTAAGGAAAACATCTTCACATAAGCTGTGATTGAAATGAGGTAGAAAATTTATTTAAAGGTGGTTAAAATGACATTGACTGTAAGGAAATTTTACTATCAGGAAAGGCCAAAGAGGTGGCCGACACTTTAAAGGTAAGAGGATAATTATAGGCGCTTGTGCCAAAGAAATACAGTGATGATGGTTAAAGCTATGCAGATTGTATTATGGTTTGGAAGATTGACATTCCTTCTGATGACTGTGCAATACTCAACTGTAATAGTAGTTGGGTAAAGGTTTAATTCGTGTAATCGCCATGAGCGGGCTATCTATCTTAGAAGGTACTATCTTGAGAATGAGCCTGAACCATGTTTCAAAAGGACTAAACGAACCTTTGAGTTAATTCTTCTATCGAAGGCATATGATTAAGAATGGTATTAACCTGCTATCGTTGCTTTGATTGAAACTCTTCTGCAATTTTATCTGTTTCATGTCATGTATGTATGGCAGGATCAGGAGTGTTCTTCATGAATCATGAATGGTGATTATGTTACCTCCTTAGAAGGATTTGATACGACATGTATGGACTCCGTATAGTTAGATATTAAGATTTCATGGAAAGTGAATGACGACAGTAGGTCAGTGGTGGACCATAGTAATGCAACAATGATTCTGCGAGTAATGAGCTGATTACAACCGTGAGAGTTGTATTGGAATGGATGTTGAGATTGAGTACCACTAATCGGGTCGTGGTAATGCATAAGTTATCATTGATAGACTAATTAAGTAGAGTGTCTACCTATTGAATATTTATTCCTTCTTATGAAAAGAGAGTCGTACTACTATATGAGGAAGGTTGCGGTGCAAGCATAGAATTCTAGTAACGATGATGTCTAGAATGAGATCCCAGATTCGATTTTCGATATCGAGGGAGTTTCAAAGGTGATTGTGTATAAGGTCGAGGAAGAGCATGGGTCCATAGAATGATGGACGGAATAGCAAAAATATTTAGGTATGTGAAATACGATGCTATAATACTTGATGTTGATATAAATACATATATGTTTTGTTCTCCTATGACAAACCTCTATAGTTCAGAGGTAGGTTCCAAGCCAGATATTTTGTGGCAGTATATTTTTTTTATTTACAATTCTCTTCAATTCGTTCTTTTCTCTTCTTTTCATTTCATATAAACTGAGAAGAGCAACCCTTCCAGAAGGGGAGGTATTGCCGAATGACTATCTATCTGTGTGATAGAAGCCGAGTAGGATACCAGCTATTGTTTAATTGCTTGTCAAGTACTAAAGGCTGGCCACCTTCTGTACTAACTATGCAATGTAACAAGTGTTCATGATCATAGTGATCTCTCAATGAATTCTTTTACTTCTATATGATGGATCAAGCTTTCAAAAATAAAAACAGCTGAAAAAGGAGTAGTAAAGTTATGGTGGTATTCGGAATGGAAACACATTCGTGATACTAAGGTTGACGTGGTTATTAAAAGGTTATAGAACGCTAACGAGCAGAAGTATAACCAGTATAATATTAGGAACGGAAGGTAGTAGAGATTACGAACTCGAAAAGAATGGGTATTAAGAAGCAAAAGCTCTAATGCTAAAAGCTATAATGAGAGTCTGTGCAATAGACTTGAAAGAAATTGGAATGATCACTTAACACGGATTGAGTTTTCTTACGACAATAGATCATATGTCAGTATTGAGGTATCGCCTTATGAGACCCTTGAGGGAAGACATTGTCGATCTCCCTTATGATAGGATGAAGTTGTAGAGCGCAAGATGCTCGGACCAGCAGTGGTCCAAAGGACCAAGGATATGATAGATCTAATCAGAGGACGGCTGGTAGTAGCCCAAGATGGACATGATAACTATGATGATTTGACACGAAAGGAAAAGGAATAGGAAGTAGGGGACCTAGTGTTGTTATAGGTATTCCCTTGGAAAGGATGGATGAGGTTCGGAAAGAAAGGGAAGCTAAGCCCACGAATTGTTGGACCCTTTGAGGTATTAAGACATATTGGGAAGTGAGCATATGAGCTAGCCCTACCCCTGAACATGTAGCAAGTTCATAACGTGTTCCACATATCAATATTAAGGAAGTGCAATTCGGATGCCAGACAAATAGGGGCATATGAGCGCATTGAAATGCAACCCGACGTAACCTATATGGAGCAACCAGGAAGGGTTATAGAGTGAAAAGGAACAAGTGCTTAGGAGAAGGGTTATCAAACTAGGCAGAGTTTGGTGATAGGAACACAATGTGGGAAAATTTACTCAAGAATTAGAAAGTGCAATGCTAAGAGAGTATCCCTATTCATTTTCTATCTGATTCCGGGACGGAATCCTTTTAAGGAGGGGAGACTGTAATAACCCCAATTTTTGGAAATTTTTGAAACCCTTATGAATAGTGATTTTGCAGATTATGCTGAATGAGAAAACTTTTCATGCCACACTATGAAGGGGTTCTGTTATGGATATTCTGAGATTTTATTAGTACTCTATATGGTATATAAGTGTATGTAAAGATCGTCAGAATCCAATTCCGAACACTTTGATTTTTCCCGAAAATCCACTAGATACGGAAAGAATTGAGTATAAGGTAACAGGATAAAAAGGATTTAAATTAAAGGATTATAAGAGAGGATCATAAAAGGATTATAATGTATTGAGAAAGGTTAAGGAAACCCAAGTAATAAGATCCCGGGTATGATCCCTCAAACGATAAACGAAAGCGAAAGTTAAGCGAACCGTATAACAGATCAGTGGTCATTAGGCAAACAATTAGGAAGTTAATCAAGGAGATTAGGGATGATGAGGTCATCCAACCAATAAGGAGAGGACAAGTAAGGGATGATGACACAATAAGGTGATGCAAGCATGACATAGGGAAGGAGGAGGTGTGGTTGGTTTATAACCACACAAATATAAGGTTATTAAGGTAATTAACCAAAAACAAAACAAAAAACAACCAAGCTAAGCCAAAAAAATCAAAAAACACAAAATCATTTCATTCTCATCATCTTGCTCTCGGCTTTTCTTCTTTTTCAAAGGAAGAAAAATCAAAAATCAAGTTCCAAGCATTGTTAAATCACAAGGTAATTATCTAAGGTTCCTTGTACATAGATATGGATATCCTATAAGTTTAAACTTCTAATTCCTTCACAATCTCTTCCAATAAATTAAGGAAGAAGATGGTGAATAGTAACCTTCAAGAAATAACTTCGGTTTTCTTGATTTTTATGAAAGTTCAAGGTAGCTTAAGCATAGATCAAGGCTTCCATGGGCATTCCAAGGATCTTTCATTGATTAAAAAGCTTCAAGAAGGTATAAACTCCAAACCCTAGCTTTAGTTTTGAGTATTTAGGAATGGTTATGAGTAATATAGTATATGTGAAGCATGAAGCTTGTTTGTTTAGAGTTTGGGTTGGAGTGGTAGTGGTATGAATGTTGAATCTTGTTGATTTGTTAAAGGAATTAAGTATAGTTTAAGTTCATGATGAGAATAACATAAATTGGAAGAACTTGAGGTGTTGGGACTGTTGTAGTGTGTTTTGGATGAATGTTGATTGTATGAATGAATTGGGATTGATTGGTGGTTGAATTGGAATGGTATAAAATTGGGAAATCGCGTAAATATAGCCGTCGTAATGTCCGATTTACTTTAGACTGCTTTTGTTCATAACATTAGGACCCGAGAACTCCCTTCTAGGTTTTGACCATTTCTATGTTTAGATAGTTCATGTTATGAGCTTCGTTTTGATATGTGGTTCGTTTGATTCCGATGTACGGTTTAGGAGAAACGGCCGTTTTAAGTAACGACATTTCGCGAACGAATCATTACCCCTCGCCTTACTTCGAAACATAGGTTAAAGACCTTAAAGGACTAATTGAAGTATGAAACAATTATGTTAAGTGTGTTAGGTAGTTGGTAAGACACCCGCGAAAGAATCGCCTTAAAACCCTTAATGGTTAATTTATTAAAAATGGTGGAGCCGAGGGTACTCGAGCGACTTAAGTAAGTCGTTAAGCGCGAAAGCGAACGTTAGGACTCTAAATGGTTAAAGTCTAGTTTCTTAAGCAACCGGGGTTTAATTCCGACTTATGTTGTTGTTCATAGGTTATCGGACCCACTCCAAGCTTAAGTCTATCCGGGAGCACTCAGGCAAGTTTTCTACCCGTTATACTGTTGTTGTGATGTATATGTGTATATGCATTATCTTGTGATAAATGCATATTTGTTATTAGCAAATTCTTGCGATATATTGTAGCATGTGATATGGTATATATGCATGCATGTTTCGTATTCTTGATTTATATATCTGTTGGTTCAAATGCTTATTAGTTGCATAATACCTATGCTAGAGATAAGCGGTATTTGCGTCTACCCTTAGTATAGGGGATCAAAAAGGTGAAACATTTTCTAAAACCGGGAGGCGAGGCTCCCGAGTATAATATATATATATATATATACATATATATATATATATGAATGGTTTTTAAAACTATTAATCGAATAAGATTTATTCAATAACTTTATATTATTTATTGAATATTATTTGAATATTCATTCGAGGGCTTATGACTCAGTTTATTTTATTAATTGAATATTATTTGAATATTCATTTGAGGGCTTATGACTCAGTTTATATTATTTAATGAATATTCATTTGAGGATCTATGACTCCGATTATTGCTGAGTTATATTCTTTATTTTATTAAAGAATAAGGTGTCGATAATCAAACTTATTTTTGATTATTCAAATAAAGATAGTACTTTCGTATAAGTATATCTTTGGTTATTTAATACTCATTTCTAGTATAAGTCTTACAACTTCTACTTCAATTATTTTTATAAAGATTATTCTTTATGGGAATATTATTTAAATAATAATATTCAGAGATTTTCTAAATATATTGGGACTGATTTACTTCATTAAATCAGCATTACTCCAAACACTCTTTAAAGTGTTTTCGAGTCTTCAAAATAATTTTTAAAAGTTAGAGCGGATCCCAAAACTCATTTTATATTTAAGATCTTCCTTTTAAAGGGGATTTAAATACTCGCTCAAAACCTGAGGGATCCGGCTCTGTGGTGTATTTTATATTCGCAACAAGGTTGCAGTTTTGGTAAATGAATTGATTACTTACCCAACGTTCGGGAAGTAAGTCCATCTATCGAGTCGGCATAAGTAACATGGGCTCAGTGGGTGTCCATGATAGTGTAAGTGGCTCAGTGGGAGTCCATCAAATGCATAAGTGGCTGAGTGGCAGTCCAGCATAAGGTCCTATTGCGGCCAGGGTGATGACCAGTGGGGAATTCGTCCATCTACTAGTAGAAAAGGTTACTTATTGGTATCTTTGCCTGATCAGCAAGATATCAGGTTTATGCCAAAATTCTTTCCTTTCCAAATTTATTGGATATTGCAATTCTGTTCATACTTTACATGACAGAGGTTTTCAGGAAACGTATGTATATATATAGGTGTATATATATATATCGGGACTTAATGAAGTATATCATAACTTCATTTCCTTCAAAATATTTCAAAGATTGAATCTATTCAAGTCTTATCTTGTAGTCTCATCAGTGTGATGAACTTTTGAAACTAATTATAACTTGAACGGTGGTAGTTCAAGTAGTATTCAAAAAAGATATAAGTATATTGGAGTATCTTGTAACTTCATCTTTTAAACTTATATCTAGTAAATGATTATCTTATGTATATCAAAGACTTTCAGAAAAACGTTGAGACAAGGTTAGATATATGAGATCACCTTGCAACGATATTTTTATACAGTTATAAACTGGAACTTTGTGTATATTATACATGGAAGAGGACTTCCAAGATTTTGAAAAGTATATATGTATATATACTGAATATTTTACGACTTCATCGCATTAAGATATTAAACTTGGTTCATTTCTTTTGACCAAGACTTTCATGAGTACTATGAGAAGGCTCGCATATTGTAAATCGTTATACATATTATTTTGGTGGGCTTGCTGCTCACCCTTGCTTTCTTCTTTCATCACACAACAACAGATAGAAAAGATGAACAGGACCAAGCTCCCAATTCGCGAGCGGATAGGAAACGTTCTGCAGTTTCCTATAGGCGTTGATGTCGATGTAGCTGAGGTAGGAGCTACCAATAGTCTAGGCTTTCAACTTTTGATGTACCAGATTTATGTATATTTATGAATTTTAATAATGGCAAAGAAATGTAAATTTATTCAGAAACCCTTTTAAGGTGTATTGGCATATAATTTTTGAATAAAATGACTCGTGTTATTTTTGGATATTTATCTCTGAGACTATAACTTGTGGTGTGTGTGTTTATTGTGGGGTCACAGTACAGAGTAGTTGATTGTTTATTAAGATTGGGTGTTATTAAGGAAAATGGAACTCGTGACAACCCGGACCCCCGATCCCAAATTTGGGGGTGTTACATCTGGTCTACTAGCTGTTAAATATAAAAGTGAGCCAACCATGCCTCTATAACTTATAATATCCACAGACTTTTCAGTCTTGTTTAATTCAAGCTTGGTGGCAGTGGCCATGGGAGTTTTTGCAGATGAACAATGCATTAAGTCAAATTTCTTTAAAAGGTTATAAATATATTTAGTTTGACTAATGAAAATTCCACCACTAACTTGTTTAACTTGTAAACCAAGAAAATAAGTTAGCTCTCCCATCATGCTCATTTCATATTTACTTTGCATTAACTTAGCAAACTTTTTACAAAGCTTATCATCTGTAGAACCAAATATAATATCATCTACATAAATCTGAACAAGTATAGTAGAGTCATTAACATTTCTAAAGAAAAGAGTTTTGTCAACAGTACCTCTTGTGAAGTAATTATCTAGCAGAAATTTTGACAAAGTCTCATACCAGGCTCTAGGTGCTTGCTTTAGTCCATAGAGTGCTTTCAACAGATAATACACATAGTCTGGAAAATTTGGATCTTCAAATCCTGGAGGTTGGCTTACATAAACTTCTTCCTCCAATTCTCCATTCAGAAATGCATTCTTGACATCCATTTGATAGATTTTGAAATTGGCATGGGCTGCATAGGCTTCAAGTCTGGCAACTGGAGCAAATGTCTCATCAAAATCTATTCCCTCTTGTTGAGAATAGCCTTTAGCAACCAATCTGGCTTTATTCCTTATGACAATGCCATTTTCATCCATCTTGTTTCTGAATACCCATTTTGTGTCAATAGAACTCTTGTTCTTTGGCTTGGGTACCAGCTTCCATACTTTATTCCTTTCAAATTGGTTTAGCTCCTCTTGCATTGCTAAAATCCAATCTGGATCCAATAGAGCCTCTTCCACTCTCTTAGGTTCCTCCTGTGATAGAAAGCTACTATACAGACATTCATCTTGAGTAGCTCTTCTAGTTTGCACTTTAGATGTAGCATCACCAATGATCAGTTCAAAAGGGTGATTCTTGGTCCATTTCCTTTGAGGTGGTAGATTAGCTCTAGATGATGTTGCCTCGGTATTGTCATGATGTGAGATAGAGTGTTGATTGGTTGAAACTCCCCCTGAGTTGTTGATCCTTTGAAATGAATTGGGAGTTCTATCAACTGATGAAGTGAAATGATTATCCGTTGACAGACTGTGATCAACGGATGCTTCATTATGAACTTTAACGGATGATGCCCTTTGTCTTTCAACAGATGTTGCATTACTTCTATCAACGGAAGCTAAATTATGACTTTCAACGGATGCAGCATTTTGTGCATTATCCAAAGGCAGGTTTTGAATTCTTTTCGAGGTGCCTTCTCCATCATTCTCATTTTCACTATCATCACAATATATCTCAATGTTGTCAAATTTGAGTCCTTCATGATGTCCCTCATCTGTTAGTCCATGAATCTTTTTATCATCAAACACAACATGCACAGATTCCATGACAATGTTGGTTCTTAGATTGTAGACTCTATATGATTTTCCAGCAGAATAACCAACAAATATTCCTTCATCAGCCTTTGCATCAAACTTCCCTTTGTGATCATGTTGATTCCTTAGGATGTAGCATTTGCAACCAAAGACATGCAAAAAGTTTAAAGTTGGTTTTCTTCTCTTAAACAATTGATAGGGAGTCATGCCTTTTGCCTAATTAATTAGAGAAATATTTTGAGTGTAACATGCATAGTTAACAGCCTCAGCCTAAAAGTATGTTGGGAGGTTTGACTCTTCAAGCATTGTTCTTGCAGCTTCAATTAGTGATCTGTTCTTCCTTTCCACCACACCATTTTGTTGTGGAGTCTTTGGAGCTGAGAACTCATGCATGATCCCATTTTCTTCACAGAACAACTTCATGGTTGTATTCTTGAACTCAGTTCCATTATCACTCCTGATATTCCTTACTTTGATATATGGATGATTGTTGACTTGCTTGATATGATTGATAATGATTTCACTAGCTTCATCCTTTGATCCAAGGAAATAGGCCCATGAAAACTTTGAGAAATCATCTACAATCACTAGGCAATATCTTTTCCTTGAAATTGACAATACATTGACTGGTCCAAAAAGATCCATGTGTAGCAGTTGTAATGGTTCATCAATTGCTGATTCAAGCTTCTTACTGAATGATGCTTTCTTTTGCTTTCCTTTCTGACAAGCATCACACAGTGCATCCCTTGTGAATTCCACTAGAGGGATTCCTCTAACTAAGTCCTTTTTGACTAGATCATTCATTGTCTTGAAATTCAAATGGGACAGCTTCTTGTGCCATAGCCAACTTTCATCTAGACTTGCTTTGCTGAGAAGACAAGTAATTGATTCTGAATATGTAGAGTTGAAGTCAGCTAAGTACACATTCCCTTTTCTAGCTCCAGTTAGAACCACTTTGTTGTCCTTCTTACTTGTGACAACACAGGCTTCAACATTGAAGGAAACAGTATTCCCTCTGTCACATAGTTGACTGATGCTCAATAGATTATGTTTGAGACCATCAACTAATGCAACTTCATAAATGATGACATTGTCTTTTGAAATCAAGCCATATCCCATAGTGAACCCTTTGCTGTCATCTCCAAAGATTATGCTAGGGCCAGCTCTCTCCTTGAACTTTGTGAGCAGGGTGAAATCTCCTGTCATGTGTCTTGAACAACCACTGTCCAAGTACCATAGATTCCTTCTTTTTCCCTGCACACAACAAAATCAATCAAGTTGATTTTGGTACCCAAGTTTCCTTGGGTCCAGCCTTGTTAGTCTTTTTCCTAGACTTCATTCCTCCTGCATCTTTTGACTTAGGTAACTTTGGGTCAACCTTGGTCTCAGATGTAGTTGGTTGAGGTGTAGGGTTAGTCACAGAATCATTTAGCACATTTTGTTGAATTTGATAAGGCATATATTGTACAAACATATTATTCCACATAGGCATGTTGTATGGCATCTGAGGCATACTGAATGCAGTAAAATAAGGATTATTAACACATGGCATGTTTGCAAAATGTGCATGAGGATTCTGATGAGACATAACAGGCATAGCATGCAGAGGTGATATAGACATGTTAGGCATGGAGGGAGTTAAAGGCATGTGAGCATTCTTAACATATTTGCAGTTATCAGATAGATGATTAACACTTTTACAATGTACACAGCTTTTTCTAGGAGCATACTTATCAGGTGTGTAATTGTTGTGTTTGTTAATCCCTACCTTCCCATTTCTATTAGATTTTCTTTTAGTTTCCTTTTTATCCTCAACCAATTTAAGCCTATTTTTCAACTGATCTAAAGTCATGTGTCCTATATTCACCTTACTGGCATCTTTGGATGTGCTAGCTCCTTATTTGACAAAGTTCTTGAAAGTTGAACCAACCTTCTTATTGAGATTTTTCTTTTTAGAATCACTTGCCTATTTTAATTGATGAGCCTCCAACGGATGCTCTTTTTTTTCCTTCAACGGATAACTTTCATCATCCGTTGATTCCACATCCGTTGACAATCCATCAATTAATTCTAACTCCTTTTTGTTTTTCTTCCAGGCATTCTCACAGAATGATTCAATTCCCTGAACCTTGACAATCTGAGCACTAACATCCCTAGATATTTTCCAGGGCTTGATTACCTCTTGCTCACTTTCTAACTGTTTAGAAAGAATTTCTAATTTCTTAATAGCTTCTTCTAGTTCACTCTCAACAGTCAAGCATTTAATTTTAATCTTTTCAAGCTCAATTACCTGATTCTCTAACACAGCATTCCTATCACTTAAAAACAAATTATTCTCTTTGATTCTTGTGTTTTCTTTAGCTAGTGATTTAAGGGAAACATGCAAATGGTATAATTCATTGGACATATCATTTATGGCTTCATTGCATTCAATCTTAGAAAGCTGAGAGAGATCAGTAGTAATTACCTGGTTGCTTGATGAACTAGTTTCATTTTCATCAGAATTAGCCATCAGGGCTAGGTTGACATATTCCATATCATCATCTTCATTGGCTCCATCTGCTGCCCAATCATCTTGAGTCAGAAAAGATCTTTCCTTCTGTTTGAGCAAATCGAAATATTTCTTTTTGTAATCAACTTGCTCAAATTTCTTCTTATCAGAGGATGGTTTTCTGCACTCATTTATAAAGTGTCCACTTAAGCCACAGTTATAACATTTGAACTTAGATTTGTCCACCATGTTCTTGTTTGACTTAGTGAATTTTGCATTTTTCCTGAATTTCATCTTTGCAAACCTCCTGGACAGAAAAGCCAGATGTTCATCAACATCATCAGAGTCATCTTGACTGGAATTGTCTTCATCCTCAGCTACTTGCTCCTTTCCCTTACTTGATTCTAATTTGCTTGTGCCAATTTTGAGATTTGGCATTGTCTTTTCCTCATTCATGGCTTCAATCTTCTCATTGTCAGCTACAAGTGCAACTGATCCTCCTTTTCTCTTTTCCTTTTCCAACAGCTCATCTTGCTCCATCTCAAGTTCATAGGTCTTCAAAATTCCATATAATCTTTCAAGTGTGAAGTCCTTATAATCTTGAGAATTTCTTAGAGAAACAGTCATAGGCTTCCATTCCTTTGGTAGAGACCTCAGAAATTTTAAATTGGAGTCCTTGACTTGGTACACTCTACCATACAGCTTCAATCCATTCAACAGTTTCTAAAATATGTTGAAGGTATCATTCAATGATTCTCCTTCTTCAAAATGAAAATATTCATACTGTTGAATGAGAAGCTGTATTTTGTTTTCTCTAACTTGCTCAGTACCTTCACAGATAAGTTGCACAGTATCCCAAATTTCCTTAGCAGTTTGGCTGTTAATGACATTGTCAAACATATCTTGATCTAGGCCATTAAACAGAATGTTCATGGCTTTCTTGTCCTTGTGAACCTCTTCAATATCTTCAACAGTCCATTCTGCTTTTGGCTTGGGAATAGACTGTCCAACAGCAACTGTTGCAGTAGCAGCTGTGGCCACTTTGTGAGGGATGTGAGGACCATTTTCAATGCAGTTGATGTAACTTTCATCTTGAGAGAGAAGATGTAAATGCATCTTCACTTTCCAGTGATGATAGTTATCTCTTTCCAGGATTGGAATCTTTACACCAATATCCTTCTTACTCATGATGTTAGCAGAATAGATCTTTAAACTCTTTGTATGTTAAGAGCTTGCTCTAATACCAATTGTTATTCCCAGTGGACTAACAATGAGATTTACAGAAGGGGGGTTGAATGTAAATCTCAAAATTTTTCAAGTTTTGAGCTGTTTCTATGGCTAAGTATTTTAATGAACAAATGTGTGTGAATTGCTTGAAGCTAATACAGACAGATATATATTCAAACACAAATGTAAAGAACACAAAGAATTTAAAAACTTTTCTGGTGGATTTGTTGTTCCACCAGAGATGTGTTATTTCAGAAAATCTGTGATTCAAAGAATCAAATCACAGCTGCGTCCTAGTACAAACTAGATGATTTTCTCTCTGGATTTTTCTAAACAGCTCTGGAAAATTTACCCTAATTACTAGCTGCTACTTGGTTTATATATCACCAAGTTTACAAGTGAAGACAAAACTGTAAAATACAATTAAAAGATTCTTCACATGTTTCTTCTTCATTTCTCTATCCAATGCAATTTAGGTTTAGCTGTGAATCTTTGAATACTTCCTTGTTTGCACCAGAATGGAAATGCTGTATTTTCTTGATTCCTCCTAGAGGCTGCCACATTCCAGTTTGTCTCTGTCAACCCATGTGCCTCTGTCAGCTTATGAATTGTAACTATCAACTGCTATTGAACTAAGCATCCGTTGAAGCTTTCATCCGTTGATGACTTTATCCGTTGAAGCTTTATCCGTTGAAGCTTTATCCGTTGATGCATTAGCAGTTGAAGCACTCATCCGTTGATGAATGTTATCCGTTGAAGCTTTAGAGACATCCATTGAAGCTTTGTTTCTCATCCGTTGAAGGCCTTTAATATCAGTTGATACTATTTCACTTATACAAAATTACAAGGCATGAAATATTTACAATTAGCCCTCCTATTTGCATATCCACTAGTAGTCAACATGACTGATAATTTCCCACAACATCTAAGAATTACAACTTAAATACAGAGAATGAAATGTGCTACAATACTAAACTTATTTCTAAGTAAAGCTACTCATTCAACGGATAGCCAAAATGGTCTTATCCGTTGAGGCTACAAACACTAGATTTCTACCTAAGTATTTTGTTTAACTTATCATCAACCTAATACACATATTCCTAACACGAAGTTATGCACCAAAACAAATATTTGTGAGGTTGTAAAGGCTTCTCCGCCTACGTAAGGAGCAAGGTTATTTTAAGGGAAAACTCGGGTCCTGGAGAGGAGCTTGGGGACTGGACGTAGTGGTGAGCGAATCTATTAGAGGTTGCGCCATCGCGAACCATGATAAATCTCTTGTGTGATATTTTTTTCTTTGTCTTTTATTTCCGCATATATAATATGCATCGGTAAATTATTTAAAACAGAATAAATATTTTTAAAATGCCATAATAATTTTTAAATTGGTAATTAAGCTATTCAACCCTCCTTCTAGCTTAAAATAGCCCTTTTACGGGACGTAACACTAATGATTATTTGTAAAGCAGTAGCAATTTTCAAATTTATTTACTATTCCTATCTATTCAAATAAAAATTAAACTAGGGTGTAGTATATTTCTTAAACATATATATCAATTTTAAACCTAGTGAAAGCACTAGCATGGTAAAAATTTATTATGCGGTTCTATTTTCACACATTTCTCAAGATAGATTCCCATTTCGTTTCATTTTGTGTTCGTATACTTAATTTAATGTATGTTTTATATTGTATTTTGTATAATTTTAAATTAAAATTAATTGTAAATTTTTAATTTTTAGTAGTCGGAGTCTTAAATTAGTAAGTCATAAAGAAATAAGAGAAATTAAAATTAAAATTTATTTTGTATATGTCTTTTGTAAAAATCATATGTAAAATATTAATTTAAGATATATATTTATATAATTTTAATAGATTTATTTAAATATTTATTATTACGTATACTTTTATTCTATGTCGTGTACCCATGGCTAAAACTAAAACTGATACTAAATTTATCTTTATACTTTCGTGTACTTTTGTATTCGTGTACTGAAAATGTCAACTCAAACCTGTAATTTTCGTGTCATATTTTCGTGTCGTGTACGAAATTGCTGGCTCTAATAATTATATTCACAAATCTGTAATTTTTTGGGACCACACATTTTTTCTTAAAAATAAAAAGTTAGAAAAAGAAGGGGTTAAATGCCATATTATATATATAAATAAATCTAATAATTCTAATGTTTTTGTAAGACCATTTTACGATTTTGTTCCTTTATATTTTTTCCTTGGCCTAATAGGCTAAAACATAATCGAAATGACCTAAAACTTGCAATTGGGTTACTCAACTCAAAGACTTGCAATTGGGTGACTCAATAAATTAAAACTTGCATTTTGGTTACTAACATTAACATCACCAACATAATAAAAAACTGAACTTGCAACTTACAAAACTGAACTCAACCCCATCTTGATTTCAATTATTAATTTTAATATTAAAAACTAAATTATTTATTTTTATTGAGTAAATAAATGTATATAAATGAAAATATGTGTTATTGTATAATTTTTTGATTTTGATTACCGAATTACAAGTTGAACATTATTTCAATAATTTAATTGCAATTTTTAACAGTTCAATTAGTTAATTGCAAGTTTATATTAGTTCACTTATCCCGATGCAAACTTTTTGAGTTCAGTTACGCAGATACAAATTTTAGATCAGTTTGATTATATTTTAGCGTATTACCCCTTTCCTTTAATCACTAAAGAAACCGAGTAAATTATAAGAGTAGAACGTTTTAAAAATAAATAAATTATAAGAGTAGACACTTTGGTTTAATCTGCAAAAGAGGGGGGCGGGGGCAATAACATTGTTATCGGAAGGATGGTTGATAATCTTAAAAATTTGTTAATTGCCATAGTGATTCCTCTTCCCTCTGTAATATTCTACCTCCATTTTGTCCATAACTCCATAAACACTGATACTATCATCTTCAATTGGGTTTACAATTGTCACCCTCTCTTGTTAGCTAACATACTTTTCTTCTTCAATGTCAATCTCCTTTTCTGGCTGATTGCTCTTGTTCAGTCCAGCCACTGGGTTAGCCTTTTCTTTATTTTGATCTTGTGTGTGTGTTTGTGTGTTTCATTGACTTTTATGGAAATTGGTATTTTTGTTTTTTTTACAGATGATAGATTTGTATTGGACTGTGATACCAGTTTTGTTACTACATTATTATGCAACTCATCCTCTGGCTCAGTTCAACACTTTGAGGTCATGGGTTGTGATTTTGTTGACTTGGTTTTGGAGTTTGAGGCTCACACACAGCTATTTACGTCGAGAGAATTGGCAATGGGGCGCTAGAGAAGACTGGAGATTCTCCGACATGCGCACACAGTTTGGTCGTCGCTGGTGGTGGATTTCTTTCTTTTCTGTCTATATGATCCAGCAGGTTCTTTCCGTATTTCTATAATGTGTTTGATCAAATGCTTTCTTCAGCTTAGCACCTTAATTCTGAATACCGGAAATGGAACTCATAACTAGTTTCTAGTTTAACATTTATCTTTAATTTCCACTTTTAGGGCCTTCTCTTTTATTTTTATTCATAGATTGTGGAGCTTGATTGAATTCTTAATATTCTAATCCAATACATTTTGCAATATGTACCTGATGTTATATTTTCAACTTATAGAGAGATGGACCAGGATCTGTATTGCCTGATTGATCCTGTTCAGTGCATAATATGTGAAATATGGCAAAATCCAACTCTTTTCTGCTAGAAAAACACTTCATTATGCTGCCTTTTACATAGTGCATAATTAAATTAAATAAAAATCGAAAACCTTAAGATTGCTAAGTTCATATGCCAATTGCGTTTATAATTATCAAAATAGGGTCAATACTCAATAGAGACATAGCATTTAACTTTCAGTTTAATGAGTTCAAATACAGTCAGGGTTCTCAGAGTTTACAAAGTGCTCCATTTTAGGCTAAAAAGGTTGTTTAGCGAAAATTTCCATTGCACTACATACATTATTAAGATTAAATGCCTCCAAAGTTTAAACTTGGGTTATCTGTTAGTGGCAATGTAAAAGGTGATGAGGGATTTTTTTTCTTACAGGTATTCCTAATTGGAATCTGCCTGCCACTATATGTAGTCCACTCGGTTAACCGTCCATGCAATATCTGGGATTTTCTCGCCATTATTATCTGCTTGTTAGGTGTTGTTGTTGCCTACATTGCTGACACGCAACTTTACAAATTTGTGACCACAAATAACAAACTGAAAGAGCTTGGCAAGCCTACTGTGCCCTATCTTGACAAGGGTCTTTGGCATTACTCACGTCACCCCAACTATTTCGGAGAGCAATTATGGTGGTGGGGCCTTGGCATCTTTGCATGGAACCTTGGCCAGAGCTGGACTCTTCTTGGGGCACTTGTCAATAGTATGTGCTTGGCTTATGTCACGGTCTTGGTTGAGGAAAGAATGCTAAAACAAGAGTCTAGGGCTGAAGCATACTGGCAGTACCAGAAGACTACTTCAGTGTGGATACCTTGGTTTAAGTCACATCCACGAGGCAAAAAGAATGCTTAGTTCAAGTAATATTTTCTGTCAGATAGACTATATTGTTAATGGATTTACCAAAGTATCACTGCATTGTTCATATACTGTTCTTTGCTTCTGAAAGAATGATTTTGTTCAGTGTTTTCAAATTTGGCATGTATAGTATGTGTGAATGTGTTTTCAAATTTGGCATGTATAGTATGTGTGAATGATTGTGTGTTGTATTAAAGGAGATTGTTAAGGAACCAGTTACTACTTTCCCGATAAATTTGATTCAAACATGGCTTCATTTAGTTTTTGGGCTACTTGAACATAAATTTTGTTGAAGTAGCCCACTTGAACAAGCCCACTTGAACATAAATTTGCATAAATAGGCTACTACGCCGGCGTTGGACCAAAATATGCCACTTGAAGTGGCGTGAGGTTGTTGGTTTATTTTTAGTTTTCCTTTTTCTTTTTTTGTTTCGCTGTAATAGATAAATAAATCATGTTCAACAAGCATTTTGGGAGAATTAGCAAGCATAATATATCGTTATAAAATATATTTTTCGGGTAATGTTGCAGTAATAGTACAGTACTTTTATTTGACAAAAAAAAATTAGGAAAAAAAAATAAGGAAGATATATTTGTAGCACCCGAATATGCTTCCTTAGAAGGAAATGTGAAGTAGTATAACGAAGAGTGCTTTTTATAATTTTTGAAAATATAGTTATCTACTCCAAAATTTAAATTTTATAACTTTATATAGTAATATTTGTACACTGACAAAAAAAAAATTCTAAGTTAAGAAAAAAATATTTAGATAAAATATTTTTAACCACCCGAAAATGGTATGGAAACATAAGAAAGATGTTTGGATGAAGTGGGTAATTTATAATATAATTGAAAAAATATAAATACAAGAATTTTCTACAAATTGGTCGATGAGACATACATCTGTAATTAAAAATATTATGTTCCCGAAAGACATTGTCATGGATTTATAAAAATTATCACAATTAATACATGGTAGCTTAATAAGACTTGCAAATCTGAATATTCTAATAGAGTTCCTAAATGGTAGCTTAGTAACAGTATTGTCATCAACTTTGGGAATATTATCACAATTAGTACAAAAATTTCTGTAATGTTGTAGACAAATAAATGTGATGTTGAGTGCATTTTTCATTGAAATGGCGAACAAAGTACATTTGAAGGGAACATGGAATAAGTAAACATAGAATGGGAAAAATATATTGCAACTAAAAATGGGAAAATGAAAGAAGCTCTCAAATGTTTTAGTTATCCGCAAGATTAACTACGTATTGATCAAACTCCGGGTCCTCATTTTTTTAGCAATGTCATCATCTACATCCTCATCCTCTTGTATCTGAGGGGATGTATGCATATGACCTCCCTCCCCATATCCGTGGGTCAAGGCGTACCTACTCGATCGAGTATGACGCGATGGCCACGGGTCGGGGCCCTCTGTGGTATGACAGATGGTTGTAGCTGCACCAGCATCATCGTGGCCTTGAAAAAAAATCCCAAGTTTGACAATATATTTCACATATTTTTTATCCCCTGATGGTCCTCTTCACGTATCCTTTCAGCCCTACAGCTTGCGACTGCATCCTCGTACTCCCTTTTCCTCATCTCAAGCTCGTCCTCCATGAAGTGGTAGTGTCGAGACATTTGCTTTAACTTATAGTCATGTTCCTCCTTTGAAATGTGTCTAGCGTTGAAACTCTTGTTAGTGTTTTCTTCATACTCGATCGAGGATTTCATAAACTTCAAGTGCATTTCCCCATAGCCAACAAACTGTTCATTGTCACGGACGGCATACCATTGTGCGACCCGTATACCTCGCATTCTTCTAACAAATTATTTGATAAGACAGATTTATGCTCGTTGGGCTTCAGTAGGTTCCTGAGATTCGGTCCATTTATACCGATTAACTTCCCCGTTATTACCAATATCAGAACTTGCGTGTCCCTTGCCCTTGTTCATGACCTGAGTGTAACACTCTCAAAATTAAAAAATGTAATACTAGAAAGGGGGGGAATGTAGTTGATGACATATAGTTATGCAGATATTTATAGGCAAATTTTTACATTGTTAAAATGTTATATTAAGTTGTGCAGTTAATAATGTGAAAATATTTGATGTCATTGGGGCAATAAATTTGAAGATAAAAGTATTCATTTGTGTCCTTGATTTGAGAATATAAAAGTTACCTAGCGAACAAAATAATTTTATTTAAATATTAGTTACAATAACCTATAAATTTTATTTTTGAAAATAAGGAACACATTTAAATTATATCTACGTAAATGTATTAAAAGGAGGAAAAAATATAATAATGAAAATTTAATACAATCAAAAATTGAAATCCAACACTAAAAAAATTATATTATATTAAATATAAGCAACAATTATCTTAATCAATATAAGTATATATAATTTAAAAAGGGGGTAAGAGGTAGTATATGTTCTTGAAAAATATATTATTCATTAAGAATATAAAATTTATTTAGTGAACAAAATAATTTTTATTTTTTAAAATAAGGAACAGATTAAAATTATATTACGTATTTGTATTAAAAGGAGGGACAAAATCTGTGTTTTAACGTGAATTAACAATATTTACGTGCAGTTAGAATAACCTATAATTTTCATTCAGTAATTTGATTTTGGTCTTAATTTGATCATTTTTCATGTAACAGGATTAAATGGCTCAACGTGAATTAATCCACCCTGGACCTGTGATTGCCGAGTTGCTCAGTCGACAACATGAGCATCGTTCAGAGTTAGTTTGGAACAGACAAGTAAGCAGTAGTTTTTTGGATTACTTATGGAAATGCATGTTAATGTTGCAAGCCTCATTACTTTTTTTGCAGATCACACAGCAGCACCTACGCCTCCGTTCGGGCTTCAAGTTATATTGGGATATAGTTGCTGAATTTCCACCTCCACCACATGTTATGTAGGGCATTAGGGATGCCGGTTTTGACAGGGTTTTCCTTACCGGGACGATGAGACATGATGCAGGGTTGATTACTGCTTCGTTGACAGATGGCGCCCAGAGACACATACATTTCATCTACGTGTTGGTGAGGCCATTATGACACTGCATGATGTATATTATATATTAGGCCTCCGTAGTTCTGGGCGTCTCATGTCATTCATTGGAGGGGAGGTATTTGATGCTAGTTCAGTATATGAGGTTCTAGGTGTTGCCCCTGAGACCGGCGCCATTGTATCAAATAATATAAAGGTCAACTGGTTGGTTCGGGAGTTTGGTAACTGTACACGCCTTGAAGAGGCTAGTGATCTTGATTACGATGATCAGCTGTTGTTCCACATCCGTGCACACCTTCTGCTGATTATAGGGTCACTGTTCCCAAACTCGTGTGGGAACCGCATTAGCCTGCACCTCTTTCCATATGTGAGAGACCTTGATCAGATTGGTACTTTTAGCTGGGGAAGTGCATGTCTTGTCTATCTATATAGCCGACTTTGTATTTCTAGAATAGGAAATGTCGTCGAGTTATGTGGGCCAATGACTCTATTGCATGTACATGTCATTTCACTGTTTTCCACTTATGAATTATTCTAGTTATAATTACATGGTAAACACTTTTATTGTTTTTTACCTATTTACATGGTCTATTAGGTTTGAATATACGAGCATTGCACAAGGCTAGCTCCTAGACATCAAGTAAATTATATCATGCGACATCCCCGTGCACTTAGATAAATAACTAAACTACAAAAAATTCCTCCATTATTTACTTCAAGTGAACATATCTTAGTAAAATACAAAATTGTTTCAGGTGGATGGTCCCAGTGGAGGCTGTACATATGCAGAGACATTTAGCTCGTGGAGTTCGTTACGAGCTTGATCACATGGTTGAGTCTTTCTTCATATGGATGCCCTACAGTGACTCTGCACCGCAGGCCCATGACATCCCAGCCGATGAGCTGCAGCTGATGAGCCCCCCCTCTCCCTTGATATACATGCTTGTTGTGGAGTGGTGTTATACTGATCGCCTCACTCGGCAGTTTGTTTTTTTGCAACGGACCCTAATGCCTCCCCACATATTGGTCATCATATTTTCCATGGTAGTAGCATTGGGTGGAACTTGAGTATGGAAAGTGTTATTGAGCTTTGGGAGCACAGACATGAGGGCATCATCGCTGCACCGACATACATGCCTAGCAGGAGACCCATATCCGTTGATGGATATCGTACATGGTATGACAGAGTTACTCACCGTTACATGATAAATCCCACTCTCTGGGCCTCTGAAGAAGGTTTTTTGGGGTCGCAGGGGCTTCTTCCTGTAGCTGTAAGTCTCGACTTTTTACTTTCATAGTTGTATATGATCTTTTCCCATCAATCCATGCCCTTCTTACAGTATTTTATTCGTTGTCAAACAGGCTGAGGGTTTGTCCAATGCTTACCATGAGATACAGAGTTCTGAGGTGGTAGCTGATGATCCTATTGTTGATAGTGCACTACAGGGCATGAAGGTCACACTGGATGACACAGGTTTCCATGTCCTACAGGAGAGATGCCCCCATCCACCACCAATGGTGCCTACTAGACGTAGAAGACCTCGTACTAGAGGTGGGAGTACTAGTGTAGCTTTTCCTCACCCTAGGCCAGCTCACTTGGATGGATATGTACCGTGGGGTCATGCCATGGCTGAGGATGGATCAGCAGGACATGGTTTTACTGGATCTCCTTGGGAGCACACTATGCAGGGGCATGGGCATGCATCTACTGTATCCACTTCGCAACATACCTATCAGGGGTTTGGAGAGACTTCTCAGGGAAATGGATTTACTGGATCTCCTATGGAGCATACTTCTCAGGCCGTGGATCTACTGGTTCTCATATGGAGCATAATTATCAGGGGTTTGGACAGTCTACTCAGGATTTTCATAGTACTCATCCCTCCACTTTTCAGCATTCTCAGACAGGTGACGGTTTCTAGGGCGGGACGTATGGAAGTGGTTCTTCCTTTCAGACACCAAAGAAGGGTTTTCAGCCGTTCATGTCGCATGATACCTCCGGGAGTAGACATGCCTCCCCTGTCGTTCATGAAGATGATGATGATGATGACGAAGAGTCTCATGATGTTCAGGTTATGCAGCATCCCCACAGAGCGGTGTAGGGCTAGGGAGGATCTGTCACACCGGTGGCAGGTACTATCAATGATTGTCTTCTCAGAAGTTATAACAGTTACACCTCTTTCGTAGGCTTTCTATATGTACTTCATTATATTTGGAAATGTTTGTTTAATTTGTGCGACTTCTATTTGGATTTTCAAAAATGTAATCAGTTTTATGAAATGAAGAGTACCCCGCCTCACTCTAATTATGCCTCAAAATTCAAACACAGAATTTGCACATTACGTATTACATAAAATGGGAATATGATAAACAATTACAGCATGAGCAAATAATTACATTAATTTTTAAAAATCAGCAAGGTTATCAAAGGTTATTCCTTAACAATACAACAAGAATTACAGAAGGGGGGGGGGTTGAATGTAATTCTGGCTTCTTTTTGGGATTTATGAAAAATGGTTCTAACTCAAATTATATCTAACTGTTTGATTTGCAAAGTGCGGAATAGAGAGTTAAGTTAATTAAACATAAAGTAATAAAAACTCAGGCCTTTAAAACTTTCTGGTGGATTTGAATATATCCACCAGATATAAATATATATATATATATATCAAGAGAATCCTGTGAAGCTTGAATAGCTCACAGCTGCTTTACAAGTGAACAAACAAACTACAGAGAAATTCTACATAATACAGCTTACAAATGTTTCTCTGCTAAAAATGTGTTTTCTTAGTTAGTTTGTTCTACTAGCTACACTTAGTTTATATATATCACCAAGTTTACATGATAATGAGACAAGATAATAAAACAAAACCTATCAAGTCTAACTCCATGCTGCTTCACTACTCTATTCCAGCATCTTTGAATATCTTCATGATAGCATGGAAATGGTAATGCTTCTTTGTTCTCAAAACCTTGCTAAACAGGTTGCCACATTCCTTTTACAAACACTCGAAGCATGTGACTGTGTTGTCACTGTCAACAGATATTTGAATTGATCATCCGTCGGGTACATGCTTGTTATCCATCGGGTAGCCTTGTTGATCATCCATCGGGTAGCTTTGTTGGTCATCCGTCGGGTAGCCATTTATCACTTGACTCCATTTTATTTGTGTAGAATTACAAGACATCTTATATTTACATTTAATCAACCTATTCTACACATCTACTAGCAGTCTACATGATTCATAAGCTACTACAGAATCTATACAAAGTTGTTTGCAGAAATGTGCTACAGTACTTATTGTTACATAAGCTACTCACCCGGTGGATATCAATTAGTCATCCGTCGGGACTATATTGAATCATCCGTCGAGACTAAAATTTATCATCCTTCGGGTGCTACAATATTCACTAAGTTAAATCTATTAAGGTGTTTTGTTTAGCTTATCATCAAGTACACAACATATTCCTAACAACAACATATTGATCAGACTCATCATCCTCACCCTCGATCTATTTTTCATTCTCATCTTCCCCCATATGTAGATATTGCTCATGAGCTTCAACTTACCTTGCTATTAAGCTATCATCTTGTTCGATAAGGTTAATTTCCATTTTATCATATTTTCTGTAAACTTCATCCACCTGACGAATCCGTTCCTCCTCGGGGAGGGACTTATCTTTATAAGCCATTTCAATCTTCTTTTTATCGGCTTTTATTGCATCCAAGATTTTCTTCTTCTCCTTTCCATTTGATTTCTTCCCGGTTTTAGAACCTTTCCTTTTCTTCCCACGTTCAACGGATTCAACAAAACTTAGGTGACACATACCTCTCTTAACATTTGTAGGTGTTGCTTGCCTTTTGCCCTTACCCATTTTATGTTTAATATAATATAAACACTTTGCACATATGGTTTCAACTTAGAAAGGATGAGCTATTTATAGGGAAAAATGACCCATATTATCAACATGTTATCATATTCACGTTGATTTGATCGTACTACTTTCACTATTTATAGGTCATTGTGCATTCTTACATTAAAGTAAAAGGTTGAGTAGTCGAATCAGTTTGAACGAAGTGTACATAGAAGCTAATACATAATTTGACCTATAGAAAAATGATGATACATCATTGCAATGTGTAGGCCGTCGTCTTCAGCATACTCCTTACTTCTTGTTTGTAGCTCTTTATGATTTAAGCGCATCCTAATTCGATTCTCTTCCTCTCTAGCATGGAACAACACTATTTCCAACTTTTGAGGGGTGTCTCGCTGTATGTGTATGGCGCGTGTTGGGTTTCGAGCACATAAACGCAACGGAAACAATAATCAAAAACATGAAAAATTATAATTTTTGAAACCCACCGCAGGATCCATGCAAAAAATAGATATTTAATTCGTAGATCAGATTATTTACCTTAAGAAGCTTTACGATTATGGTTGTCAAAAGGAGATCCTAGCTTTAACCGAACACCCCGTATCCCGCCTTAACGATCTACGTCGTAGAGGTATCCACACGAAAGCTGGTACGGAGGAGGCGTGTACTAGCACCAAGAACGAACATGTTTTAGCCTCTCTCACTCTCTCACCTTTAGGTGCTAGGGTTTTATGTTTTTATCTACTAAATACGTAACCCTAATTTTAGCCTTTAGGATATTTATATAGAGAGGCCAAAAACAGTCATAACCCTAATCCAAGTTAGAGTTTATTAAAATCTGAAATTCTATTTATTTAATAATTAAGTTTTACTCAATTACTAAATAACAACTGAATTTTGGATTTAATAATATATAAATTCGAAATTCATTTATCCCATTAATTAAGTCCAACTTAATTAATAATAAATAATTCAAATCCGAATTTGAATTAAATATTCCTCCATGATTTCTTTGTGCGACCCATATAGGTTATTATTACGTTGGCAATAATTTAAATATCTCATATTTAAATTATAAATAATGAGTGGCATATAATAATACATCATTTCTACCCAAGTAATAATAATTAAATCGGTGATAGATTAAACCTTTCGTGAATAATGTACAATGTAATATAATCTCTTTAACCAAATATTATAGATTAAACTAGATGCATGTAATATGTCATCCTCATCATAGTTTAATCCAATTTTTCTTGATCAATGAGTAGACTATCATATCAAATTAACATTTGAGCGTGGCCACGCATTTCATAGTCTAGCTCACACAAGAGGCCAATAATATCACTCCTAAAATAGGAGGGTTAAATCCCATCTAGATCATTCATATTTCTCATACGATTCATAATATACCCAATGTCCACTTTTATCATTACTCGGTCAAGGATAACTTTTAATGGAATCAATGTATATTAATTCCTGTATAGAAATATAATGACTTCAAATCTAAGGACCATTACATCATTATCACTGTGAGAATTACTTATGACATAACAGACATGTAGAATCTCACATTGGGTCTATCCAGCACCATGTACATATACATATGCCTGTGTTTTTGACTTTAGTATCACTATACCTATGATCAATGAGATGTGATCATCAATCAACAAACACACTGGTCTTAATGCATTATTATTGTCCCTTAATAATAATACTCAACTAGGGACCTTTAGGAATATTGATACTATTCTCATAATCTCATTTCTAAGTGACGTACTTAGAGATATAGAATTGCATATCATATTCCAAGGACATTTATTAATCTAACATTTATATCGCAGTAAATTAAGAATTAATAAACTATAAAGGGAATAATCGATAGAACATAAACATTAATAATCCTAATGTCTTAAACTAAAATATCATAATGTTGTCTCTAGGGCACAAAGACTAACAATCTCCCACTTGCACTAGAACCAATCACCCATGTATCTAATACTCATGGAACTAGTATGACCATCATGCTTATGTTGCGACAAAGCCTTAGTCAGTGGGTCTGCAACACTATCATTACTATGCACTTTACATTTATATCTCCTTGATCATTAATCTCATTAATAAGGTGATATTGCTTAAGGACATGCCTAAACAGTCTCCTTGGCTATTTTGAAAACATCAATATATTTGGCTTTCATAGAATCATGAATGTTCTTGCTGTGAACTATTCAAGCTAACATCAATTATATTTAAAAAAACACAAACCAGGCATAGACACATAATTATCTTTGTCTATCCATAAATTAGGTTAAGAAACTAGTATCAGTGTAACCCTTTACAACTAGTTCCCTATATTCTCCTTACACCAAAAATAAATCTTTAGTCCTTTTTAAGTACTTAAGAATATTCTTGACAACTATCCAGTGACCCTCACCTGGATTATACTAGTATCTGTTTGTCATGCTCAAAGAATACGAAATATCAGGACAAGTACATATCATTGCATACATTATAGATCCAATTGCCCAAGCATATGAAGCTTTTTCTAAGATGGCCCTTATCATCTAATGATTTAGGGCAGTTATCCTATGAGATCACTATCTCACGAGACATCGAAACATATCTTTTTTTGTCTCTTATATCATAAAATACTTTATCAATGTATTTACTCCGACTAGGTTGATTAATCCCTTCAATCTATCTCTATAGATCTTGATCCCTAATATATAGGTAGCATCGCCTAAGTTTCTCATCGAGAAACTATTTCTCAACCAAGTCTTAACAGCCTATAGAGAAGGTATTTCATTCCATATCTGTTATATGTCATCTATATATAATACTAGGAATGTCATATGGTTACCACTAACCTTCTTTCAAATACATCCTTTTTCCAAATCTCTTAGTCAAAGTAAGCAACTAATGCTAACAAAATCCTGATGGACTTGACCATAGCAACTGGTGAAAATGTCTCATCATAGTCTATACCATGAATTTGTTTGAAACCTTTTGCCACTAGTCGCACCTTATAGTTTTGTACTTTACCATCTATGTCAGTTTTCTTCTTGAAAACCCACTTGCACCCCATAGGTTTTACCCCTTCGAGTGGATCAACTAAAGTCAATACTATATTTTGATACATGGATTCCATCTCGGATTTCTTGGCCTCCAGCCATCTCTCAGAGTTTGGAATGTTCATAGCATCTTGGTAGGTGAGAGGCTTATCATTATCCGTAAGCATCACATCACCATCTTGAGTCAAAAGAAATCCATAATTTTTCCCGGACTCATGGTGAATCCTACTAGATCTACGAATAACCTGTGTTTCTTGGACATGATTACTTTCAACATTTTGATGTACATCTTGATCTTATTCCAACTCTGGTTTAATGTTATCATATGGTTCTCGATCTTCATCGAGATGTATTATCCTCCCACTAATTTTCTTAGAAAGTAGTTCTCCCTCAAGAAATACAGTGGCCCGAGCAACAAACACTTTGTTCTCGGAAGGATTATAAAACTATACCCTAGTCTCACTTGGGTATCCCACAAAATAATATCTATCTAATTTTGGTCCAAGCTTGTCAGAGGCTAAACGTTTTACAAACGTTTCACATCCCCAAATTTTCATAAATGACATGCTACAACATTTATCACTCTATATTTCATACGGAGTATTTTGAACCGCTTTAGTCAGAAATTGTTTAAGTGTATAAGCAGCCGTTTCTAGAGCATAACCCTAGAAACTGAATGGAAGATCCACTTGACTCATCATCGATCGCACTATGTCCAACAAGGTACGATTTCTCCTCTCAGAATCTCTATTCCATTAAGGTGTTCCAGAAGGAGTAAGTTATGATACACTATCACACTCCTTCAAGAAACTCTTGAAATTGAGGTTTAAGTATTCTCCTACACGATCTGATCGTAAAACTTTTATATTTTTCTCTTGTTGCTTTTCTACTTTGGCCTTATATTCTTTGAACATTTCAAAAGAATCGGATTTATTCTTCATAAGAACCACATATCAATATCTACTTAAATCATTAATAAATGTTATGAAGTAGTATAAGCCACCCCTTGCCATCATACGCATGCGACCACATACATCATTATGTATAAGTCATAATCGTTCGGTGGCCCTTTCACCTGATCAGGTAAAAGAAACTTTAGTCATTTTTCCAATGAGACAAAGTTCGCATCTTCCGTATGATTCAAAATCAAACTTATCCAAGTATTCATCTATATGTAACTCAGAAATGTGTTTCTCATTAATATGGCTTAATGACAATGCTAGAGGTAATGTTTGATTTAAGTCAACTTAGAACATATAAATTGTTAACTAATTATGCAACATTATATGTCTTATCATTGAAATAGAATAAACAACTATTGTTTATTTAATTAAAATGGAAACCTTTCCTGTCCTAACAAGAAATTGACTTAATGTATCCGCTAAAGGCAGGCACATAATAACAAATTTTCAAGTTCTCAATCTCGCCTTATGGGCAAAATTAGGTATCGAGTTCCTTCAACTAGAGCAACAACTTTTGCTCCAGTTCTAACCCTATACCTGAAGCTTGAACATTGGTAGTCTTCTTCTTTAGATCTTCCAAACAAGCTCGATAATTTAACTTCCAATTATCCAGTTATTTCCACATAAATGACAATCATCTCCTTTAGCAACACCACTATCATGCTTCAAAAGCCCTTTGGGATTGGACTTTGGTTTGGCACCGAATAAGGTCAAATCTTCACCTTGCCTATCCACTTTCCTTTCCCATTTGCATTCCATGTGTATATCATCAATATGGACGTAATTCATGCCTTTACCGTGTTATTTTCAGCAGTTCTAAACATGCTTAACAACCCAGTGAGTGTTTTTTCTATCTCATTCCTTTTGTTCTTAACAAACTAAGAATAAAAGTTGTTCAAAAATTGTTTGATCAAATCAAGCTGAGTCTCTAGACTATTCTTGAAACAAAAAATATCAAGGTACATATACCTATCATCTTTAGAACATGTGGTCCAACCGGATATCATTCTCCCATTAATGCAAAAGTATGGTGCCTTATTATTGTCAAATCTTTCTGACGAGCCTATCCTTCAAACATCCTTTGAAGGTGCTCAATTATATCATAAGCATCATTATGCTCTTGTTGCTTCTAAAGCTCAGCACTCATAACTACAAGCATGAGACATGAAACATCAGTTGTCTAATCAATTTGCTTCTAGAAAGTATTTTGTTCAGCACATGTTTCATTCTCAGCTTGAAAAAATAAGGGAGGGGTTTGAGTGACATTCTTGAACTGGAGGACAATCCTCAAGTTCACATGTCAATTGAGGAAATTGTTTCATGTCAGCTTGTCTTTCTCAAGGACTATTACATAGAGAAGTTATTTGTGTTATTTGTTATTTAATATCTATAATATTAAAGTGCATAAAATGACTTAGTCTACAGATGATCATTAAATTATGTTCAAGTGATTATTCATATATATATATACACAATATATATCTCCCACTATTTTTATCAAATCAATAACCCTAACTATTAATTCAAAAAGAATATCTTCTATATCCTTTCTAGTGAGCCAAAATCCATATTTCAACATGCGTTAGGTCAGCTTTGGCTTTTCTCCTAAAACATGATTATTTAGGTAGACAACATTTGTCAATTATATCAACTATATAACTCTTGGATAGCTTGGTGGAACAACATTTGTTCATATTTATCTAATAAATATCGCCAAACTCTATGCCTTCCAAGTTCATAATCATATTGTGGTAACTTAGTTAAGTCACACCCAATAGTAAAAAAGTATCAATATACTTCAACACATCTCCCACGATAGATGGGAGTACTTCGCTTTGGCGAACCCACTCCTTTTCGATCTAGGGTTAACGCATTTGACTCATTGGAAGGCATCTGATCAACTTAATATTAACTTTAGGGTTTTGTTAATTTTAAAATGATCATGATCACATGATAAAGAGATTCTCAATTTTTCCTTGAATAAAATACTTCAAATCAATATTCGTCAATGGTTTGATTTCCAGGTAGTGAGGGAGTCACAACGGTCTCACTTAAAACCCACAAGCTTACAAGTTCAATGAACTCGCTTTTGACAAAATCGCCCCATGTCAGAAATAAAGAAAATTTGTATTTTATTTTGTGTTTCATAAACACGAGAATCCCATAATCGTTTGTTCATTTTAAAAACTTGAGTCGTTACAGATTTTATCTTGTTTAGCAAGCATGGCATAGGTGTCGTATCTAATACATACATCCTTAATCTAATTAAGCATGCATCTTAATAAACTACTCTACACATACATTCATCATATGTGCATATATATGTAAAGTGCAATAAATAAACATGGTTGGTTATGGCTTTGTCCTATGTGATCTTCATCAAGCTAATGACAAAGATCTAGGTCAATCTAAGGTGAAAAATAATTACAGGCTAACTATTACATGTCTTCTTTCTTGTATTGCTTCCTTGGATGGCCTCCATGTGGGATTACCCTTGATCTTCAAATCTTCATGTCTTCATGTAAATTACAAGAATGAAATATGAAACTAATCTAATGAACTTACAAGAAGAACTCGAGTTACATTCGAGAGTTAATAATTACAAGATTAAACGACATGCAAGCCGTATTTAAAAAACCAAAACCATTAACCTAAGGTCATAAGCCATAACCATCCACCATGCTCAATTAACACAAAAGAACATGTTAAAACACATAATCTGATATTAACATATCATACCCATCATGATCTAATCATAAAAACCAAATATTGGAAAAATCAGAAAATTTGAAATTAAATCGTAGATTACTGGGCCTAAACGATGTCAAACACCTTACAGATCAGTCGATGATAGATTTTGCTATCAGTTATGTTCAGACACTCGATTTCAAATGAAATAGCGTATTCGTTCGCCAATATCAGACACCAGACACAGATTTCAGCAAATCCGCTGCATCCGATTCAGAATCGTATCAAATATGATTCTTATAATAAGAACAAACACAAAACATGTATATATCAGTATATATACAGATTATATAATCATCATATGATTATACAACTCTCATGAATATCATATATTCAAAACATATATATACACACAAATATATAAACATAACAACATGTAAAATATACAAAATCGCATACATTACAGTCATGGAATATTGTATACATGTTATCATCATAAAATCAATAAACATATGAATGAATTAAAAACTTTTCACAAGTAGCTCTGATTCCATTGTTGGGTTTCGAGCACAAAAACGCAACGGAAACAGTAATTAAAAATGTGAAAAATCAGAATTTTCGAAACCCACTGCATGATACATGCGAAAAACAGATATTTAATTCGTAGATCAGATTGTTTACCTTAAGAAGCTTTACGATTATGGTTGTTAAAAGGAGATCCTAGCTTTACTGAACACCACGTATCCCGCCTTAACGATCTACGCCGTAAAGGTATCCCCACGAAAGCTGGTACGGAGGAGGCGTGTACTAGCACCAAGAACGGACCTGTTTTCCCTTCTCTCACTCTCTTACCTTTAGTTGCTAGGGTTTTATGTTTTTATCTAATAAAAATGTAACCCTAATTTTAGCCTTAAGGATGTTTATATGGAGAGGCCAAAAACAGTCTTAACCCTAAGCCAAGTTAGAGTTTATTAAAATCTGAAATTCTATTTATTTAATAATTAAGTTTAACTCAATTACTAAATAACAACTGAATTTCGGATTTAACAATATACAAATTCGAAATTCATTTATCCCATTATTTAAGTCCAACTTAATTAATAATAAATAATTCAAATTTTCTTTTTAAATTCAAATCCGAATTTGAATTAAATATTCCTCCATGCTTTCTTTGTGCGACCATATAGGTTATTATTACGTTGGAAATAATTTAAATATCTCATATTTAAAGTATAAACATTGAGTGGCATCTAGTAATACATTATTGCTACCCAAGTAATAATAATTAAATCGGTGATCGATTAAATCTTTCGTTAATAATATACAATGTAATATAATCCCTTTAACCAAATATTATAGATTAAACTAGAGGCATGTAATGTGTCATCCTCGTCATAGTTTAATCCAAGTTTCCTTGATCAATGAGTATAATATCATATTAAATCAACATTTGAGCGTGGCCACACATTTCATAGTCTAGCTCACACAACAGGCCAATAATATCACTCCTAAAATAGGAGGGTTAAATCCCATCTAGATCATTCATATTTCTCATATGATTCATAATATACCCAATGTCCACTTTTATCATTACCCGGTCAAGGACAACTTTTAATAGAATCAATGTATATTAATTCTCTTATAGAAATATAATGACTTCAGGTCTAAGGACCATTACATCATTATCACTGTGAGAATTACTTATGACACAACAGACATGTAGAGTCTCACATTGGGTCTGTCCAGCACCATGTACATATACATCTGCCTGTGTTTTTGACTTTAGTATCACTATACCTATGATCAATGAGATGTGATCATCAATCAACAAACACACCAGTCTTAATGCGTTATTATTGCCCCTTAATAATAATACTCGACTAGGGAACTTTAGAAATAATTTATACTATTCTCATAATCTCATTTCTAAGTCACGTACTTAGAGATGTCGAATTATATATCATATTACAAGGACATTTATTATTCTAAAATTTATATCGCAGTAAATTAAGAATTAATAAACTATAAAGGGAATAATCGATAGAACATAAATATTAATAATCCTAATGTCTTTAACTAAAACATCATAGTGTTGTCTCTAGGCCACAAACACTAACAGCACGTTGTTTTGGTATTCTTACTCCTTCCTTAACACATTGCCCTATACAACTTTGGAGACATCCAACACGCCATTCCCACTCCTAATGCATCATGCTTACCAAACTTCTTGCATAACGTTCATTCGGATCCATTGAGTACCTAAAGTCCTCATCATAAAACCATTTCCTAACAATTGCTCAGTTAATATCACCAGGTGTGTAAATTATTATTCTTCAATTACTACATTGTGTCAGTGATGACTACCCACTATATTTATAACATAAAAAAACTTGATAATTACTTGATTTGACAATATTTTAAATATTCAAATAACCATGACTTTCCCAATCATACATTACTGACTTGCACGTTATTTCTTCTCCATGATTGTAATACATGCAAATATTATATCATCTATAAAAAGTTCACATGCTATGACAATAATGACATAAATATTGAACATGACAAAAATATGACTTGTCCAATCATACAGTAATGTAGGTCATTTATTGCATATCTTTATTTCATGTCAACGGCATTTTCCACCATTTTTTTGCACGTTATCCACTTTATCTTATCTTCAAAATATTCACATGCTTCTCAATACTGTTACTTTTACAATTATTCACCCAACAAAGTTTCCTATATAAAATATTAATCCATATGCTAAAACGGCTCATAACATTACTACAATGTCATATAACATAAATCGCAATTGGTTGCTAATAGAAAGAGATGATGATTATGTTCGTCTTAGGGTTAGTGATCCAAAGGAGTACTTCACCGGTGTACATCGCGAATGGGCTTATCGATGCGAAGAATCCGACCGGCTGAGAGATGACCTAATTGTTATGGGTGTAAGGGTTCCGGTTCGTCAATCCCTTGCAATATATTCTGAAGCCGGGGAAAGTCCTACTTGGTCACAATTTAGGAAAAAAGTGATTAACGTCGTGGCACGTATAAGGAAGGAAAATAATCGAATGTTGTTGGATAGGATTCATCACTATATGTTTCAACTTGCGCAAAATTCACTCCGCGCTATTGAAAGAGAGTTTACAGAAGCGGAGCAACACAACCTATTACAAAATCAGAACTACCTTTCCGACGATTATATGTCCGATGATTCCCTTTGAATTATGTGTTCTTCTATTTGGTACCTTACTATATTTCTGTACTTATTTATTTATTAATGCAAACTTAACTTCAAACAAAAATGCCATCGCATAAAACCCAAAAATATGGATTTTGGTAATAGTTGTAGTGAAAAAACACATGGTTACATAATAATACGAGGATATAACACGTTACATTGTCCATAGACAACGATAACACGATACAAAAATAGAAACTACTACGATGCAACAATGCAAATATTTGTTAACCAGCAATATAGCAAGCATGTCATTCATCTGTATCATCGGAGTCATCATCATCTTCATTGTTGTTCCACGCGTGGGAGTCGATGAACGCCTTCAATCTCTGCAATTCCCTCATTGCCTTCACATTTTCGTGCTGCAACTCACAAATTCTTGCATGGTGGGCTACAGTATCCATGTTAATTTCTTCCCTGAGCATTTCAATGAGACCTGCTGCACGGGGTTCAAACGGCTCCTTGATCCAACGTTCGTAAATGCAAACACCGCCAGGATATTTGATAAAACACATGCTTGCGTCAATACCCTTCAAGTAATATACTACAACAACTACTTTCCCACAAAATAAAGGTCCACATTTGGGAGCAAAGACATAATTACTTTTGACGTGTGCAACTTCATGAGGTTCTAGCTCCTTATTTATAAGTGATTTGGTAAAGAATACATAAATTAAAAATTCTATCACAACTCTGAAGCTACTTTGAATGATCGTTTAGGGGAAACAACAAGCTATAAATCACTGATAAATTAATTCATACACACAATAGACTATTCATGACCTTTTCTGTAATTCAAACACGCAACAGAATACAAATCATTGATAAAAATGAGTGCTCAAATCTAATCTGCAACAACAAGCAATTTCAAATTACATGTTCAATATTTATTCACGTGCTAAAGTGAATATACAATCATTGTGAATTTTTCCAAACTTCAATACACACACTGAGTAGTCATTTCAATTTAATTGAAGAAGGAAGTATATGACCTTTGTTGACTATTCTTGACAGCATAAAGCAAATTACTTCAGCAACTTTCAAATAGTTAATCCAAAATAATGTGCCAAAACAAATCTGTGATAAAGTACGGAAAAAGATTCCGACTTGGATGTGACTTATCATTTACTTTAACTGATAAAAGTAACCACTACGAAATCACTGCTAAATATTTCCACTAAAATCTTGTCAATAACAGGGGCAATTTCAAATTGATTGTTCAATTTTCATTCACGGGCTAAAGTGACTATACAATTATAATAATTCCTTGCAAACTTCAATATACACAGTGAGTAGTCATTTCAAATTAATACAATCATAATGCATGTGATTTCTGCTTCATTTCAGATCACATGTTGAAAATTGAATCAAAGGGATAAGATGTCAATCAAAAGTAATGACAACAAAATATGGTGGTATAAGATGTGAATCCAAAGGGATAAGGTTTCTTTAAATTCTTCCCTATAAATAACAGTTTCCATTTTTCTTTTCTAGCATAAGGTTATAGTTTCATACATATTTATCTTAGCAATTGCTGTGATGGAGAGGCAAGAAATGTGTTTCTGCGGGGTGGAAACTGAGATATCTAACATGTGGACCGGTGAAGTTGCCGGTAGGCTTTGGGAGCAGTGTGCTAGCCGGAAGTGTGCTTACTTTGTTTGGCTCGATGAGCCTCTGGCAGACCGTGCTTTGGAAGCTGTTCACCATCTTTACAAGGAGATAGACAGGAAATAATATGACATGAAAATGGAATTGTGGGCATATTATCAGGAGAAGCTAGTTGCGATTCATGCTCAAGTGATTGAGAAGGTGCGGGAAGTGGAAACCACCATCAACAACGCTCGAATTTAATAAATACGAAGGTCGGATTGTCCCCATTTGTTTTCAATCTAGAAGTTGTATTTTTCAAGTAGTGTTGCTTTGAAGTTGTTGCACTTTCAAGCTTTTGTTTTCAAGCTAGAACTTGTATTTGAGATAAAAAATAATTCCTATATAGTAATCTCAACTGAACTATTTTACATTTGCTATATTCTGTTCGTGAGCTTATCTAACATTTTTCTCACTTCCTTACCATTTTTGCGTGATAAAAACCTTTTATCTAAATATTTTTTCTTAATTTGATTTTTTTGTCAAAGTAGTGTACAAATATTACTATATAAAGTTATAAAATTTAAATTTTGAAGTAAATAACTATATTTTCAAAAAAATTTAAAAATCGCTCTTCGTTAAACTAGTTCACATTTCCTTCTAAGGAAGCATGTTCGGGTGTCTACAAATATATCTTCTTTGATTTTTTCCCCTGATTTTTTCTGTCAAATAAAAGTATTGTACTTTTACTACAACATTAAGAAAAAAAATTTAAAATTATAAGGCTATATTATGCTTTCTAACGCTCCAAAAACCTTGTTGAATGTTATTTATTCGGCCAATAGGGAAAGAAGAAAAAAGGAAAAAAATATATAAAGACTACGCCACTTCAAGTGGCACAGACGGGTCCAGCGCCACTTGTAGTGGCGTAGTGGCCTATTTTTGCAAATTTATGTTCAAGTGGGCTACTTTCACAAAAGTTGTGTTCAATTAGCCCAGAAATCAAACGGAGCCTTCAAACATGATCTGGAAATTTAAATTTTCACTACTTGGGAAATGTATGCGGGAAAAATTACAAGTATTAATGTAATTAATCTGTTAGAGACTTTTGGTAACTGACATTGTTTTATTCAATAATTTAAATCATTTACCAAATAAGGTCCTCTTTTTAGGGCAATCCTTGTACCAGATAAACAATGCTGGAAAAAAAGGTCCAGGCCTTTGCAGCTTTTCAGTATTGAAGATATTTAGTAAGGCTTATTAATTATCTTCTCAATTTCTTCGACTGTATTATCTTTACGCAGAGTTAAACCTCGGTAAATTAATATTTGGTAAAATAATAATCTTGATTAATTAATAAATTTTTATAATCAGAATTCGGGCCCTTTAATATAGATTAATATTTCGCTAAATTATAATATAATAAATTTTAATTAATAAATATAAGTCCCATATAATATATAAATTAATAGTTAAATATTATATTAAAATTATATATTTATTCTAAGATGTACTTTTAAATAAGACCCTAATGTAATTTGTTTTCTTTTCAAATTGATTTTTCGTTGATTTATCAGGTAGGTAGTTTATTTAGTATACTTTCTATGTGCAATATGGAGTCCTGATGTACTGTACGTATTGTAAAAGAAAATTACGTAATATTATCCTTTTGCGAAGCTGTCTCTGACTTATTAATGTCATTTTACGCTTCATCTTCTTTCTCGTTTCATATAACTTTATCAATTAATTGTTTATCATCATACAATTTTGTCTATGTTTCATTTGTTCGATTATGATAATCAATAACATTATCGGTATAGGGCTTAAGTACAAAAATATTTAATTCAAACACAATTATACTTTTGTAATTGCAACACTTGATTGAAAATTATAAAATTTTTCATTAAAAATACATTATGTACTAATATACTTATACGTACTTAGCATCATTTTTCTCTTCGGCATATATATATATATATATTGTTAGGTATGAAGTGCAAACCAGAGGGGAGTGAATGTGTTTTCTTTTTTTTCTTGATTATTTGAAAGTGTTTTTGGCTTTTGGAACTTAACGGCTAGAATTGGATTTGAAGTGATAAAAGAATGAATGTAAATTCACACGTAATTTGTCAAAAACTCACTTGATTTATATTAAATCAAATTTGTTTGTGTTACAAATCTGTGTTCTTGAAAATAAGAACTCAACTACTTCTCTTGAGAGAATACAAGATTTTCTAGATCTGTTTCGTTACTCTAACAAAGGACCCGTGACATGTTTTATAAATCAACATGCACAGTTTAAAAAACTTGCACTAAAATAGTCTAACATAATTTCTAAAACTCATTTGTCTGTTTCTATTTCTAATGCAGCATATCTGTGTAGAATTTACTAGGTCTGTAACCATTCTTTGTCCAGTTCATCTTAGCCCTTTGACTTGTATTCTTTCACATGCATTTGTAGTCTTTTTAATTCAGTGATAGAATTATTTGTTGACTGATAATCTTAGATCTTTAAATTGTCTGTATTCTAAATTTTGAGGCTGTTGTTAAGATTTATTTACCCTGTTGATAACTAAAATGACTTATCGATATCTCTACTTCTCTAGAAGTATTATGAGTTATCGAGGTCTCCATTTCTCCATAGATAGATTGACTTGTCGATATATCCAGTTCTTTATATAGGCTTTTGACTTGTCGATATCTCCGATTCTCTACAAGTAGACTTTAACTTATCGACATCTCCAGTTCTCTACAAGTAGATTTTGACTTGTCGATATCTACAGTTTTCTAAATGGTCTTTTTGACTTATCGATATCTTGACTTCTTTACAAGAAGATTTACTTGGTGATATCTCTTGGGACTTCTCTACAAGTCATTTTTGACTTCTCGATATACATCTTTATACTTCTTGCTTTGTGACTTGTCGATATCTGACTTAAAACATTTTTCCAAAAATAACGTTATTCAAATGCAAGTTTCTACACTTCTATCTGAGGCATGATGAGGATTGATCTTCTTCCAGAGTTTATTCCTTAGCTTTATCATTGTTTATAGAAAAATCCTCCACTCTAATCTTCTTACCATTTTTACACCCTCAAGAAATACAATTAGAGAATATAATAAGATTATCATACAACTGATTATTAGGGTTGTTAGAGCGACTTAGTCATGTTATGTACATGCATGTCTTCCACTATATATATATATATCTCGATAAATTAATAATTTTTTATGTTCCTGGGGGTGTTAATTTATCGAGGTTTACCTGTAAAATGTTTAAGTTCCATCTACTAAATAATTACGTACATGTAGTGTTCTAAAAGTCGGCGATTAATCGCAGTTCAATAAAAAATACAAACTAATTAGTGAAAACTGGGCCAAATTTTTTTTTTTTAACAAAAATCGGTCAAAATCATATTAATCGGTTAAAATCATACTCGTAGGTAAAAATAAAAAATATATAGAAAAATAAAAATTTCAAAAGTATAATATATAAAAATTTCAAAAAATATATTTTTCTCGCATACATAATTACTATTTTAAATGGTTAAATAATGAACTTTCTTAATTTTTCATCTCAAATTGACCTCAATTCATAAATTAGAACTTTAAAATTATATATACTTTAATAATATAAATTTATTTGTATAAATATATATAATACTCTTATATGTATAATCAAAATAATAAAATAATATATATAAATATTTATATATATAAATTGTTAGAAAATAAAGATCTCAAAACTGGGTAGGGTGAATAACTACTATAAAACTTTTGGAGTGTTTTAGGAATTAGAAACTTGGTTTAAAGAGTAACAAAATAATGCATGTAAAAACACTAAGAGATTTGGGTAAAGAAATCGTTGCTACAACTCCAAGAACAATGATATTGTTTTTCTTGGTTTCTTGTAAAAAATAGTTTCTTAATTTTGGCTTATAAAGAGAAAATATATTACAAGAATGAATATGCTCTTTGTTTCACACCAGCTAAAGATGGGATGCACACCATATAAATAAAATAACATACTACAAAGTGTGCATACCCGTTTACAATAAGATGTCAATTTCAACAAGGCGACAAGTTACAGTTTTTTTAGGACCGCATTATTATTCCATACATTCCTCGTCTTTTTCTGTTAGGTCACACAACACTATAGAAGGGGGTTGAATATAGTGTTGATACAATCAAATCGATTTTGAACACAAGTATGTAACAGTAATCAAGTATATTCAATATAATAAACTCTGTTACAATAGAACAGTTGTTCTCTCTCAATGATGAACAATATCACTAAGAGCTGTTAGGTTATAATGTATAATCTTTCTCGTGAATGATAACACATATAGTGTAAACCCTAAGTTGTGTTTATATAGTACACAGTTACAAGATATCTTCTAATTGATATGGAATATAATTCTGTCTCCTAAAATATATCAATCAGATATTATCTTCTACAAGTCTTCTAGCTGTCCAACTCTTCATGCATATCTTTTATTGTTTTAGTCATGATCCTTTCCTGTAAATCAGCTGCATTCCTTATCTGAAGTATCCGCACTTAAGTCCTGATATAAATCCTGACGACCTTAAGTTCTGATATAAGTTTTGACTTCAGTAAGTTCTGATTTCCAGTAAAACTGATATTAAGCTCTGAAACTAAACACAACTATTTAGACATGACATCACAAATATATCTAACAATCTCCCCCAACTTGTAAATTATGAAAAATATACAAGTTAATAGATTTGATGATGTCAAAAACATTTAAGTACAAATGCAATGAGAGTTTATTTAGACAACTAACTATAACTTACAGTCCTTGTAACTTTTACCAATTTTACTGAGTCAATCTGAATGCAAAGAGATTCTTGACAAAGTTTGATATCAGCTTTTCTTCTGCATTCCTCAGGACTTGAGCTAATGTAGCTTTGACTTGCTTTATTTCTTCATCTTGACATCCAATCTGGTAGATTACAGTCCTAAGTGCTGAGATGTGATTTCTTTGCAATCCATCACCAAGTATGATTACTCTTGGATGGGATGAGTCTTCATTATAGCACATACATTGGAATGAATTGTTCTTCATTGGAATTTCACTTCCATCATCTTCAACTATATTTGGAATGAATTCTATAACCCTTGATCCAGAAATTCTTGCTTTATCCCTTATGGTCTTCATTATGAAATTTGACCATCTCCTAGTAATCTCAGACTTTATCTCCAAAAGATAATGAAAGAATTGAAGTTCTTTCAGAGATTTGTTCAGCACATCTGATTCTGACATTCTGTATGTTCTTCCATCTTCAAGAAACAGAATCTGCTTTTCTTTGACATTACTTTTATCATGAGCATCTGGTACCACTTGAACAGATATAACCTTGTCAAGGTGTTTCTGTGTAACTTTCAAGAGGTTTGTCAGTTAATAAGAATGGATCTCTAGTAAGTACTTCAACTCCTGCCTTGATCTTGGCTTCTTCAGAACCTAATCCAGCTCTGTCTCTTGCTTCTCTGGCTTTCAATCCAACAGTCATGAAATCAGATAACAGTTGACTTTTCTTAGGATCTGATGGATTAACATTCTTACATAGGAGTTTTCTCTTATCAGTAACTGTCAATTTGTTCAAATCAACTTGAGCACTATCAGAGGTTGATGTCTTGATGATTAGATCAGAATTTGATGTTTCTTCTGTAGCTTATTGTTCTTCACTCTGAACAACTTAAGCTATGTCAGAGGTTGTCTTAGATTCTTCTATTATCTTCCTTCTTTTCAGAGTTTGAACAATTTCATCTTAAGCAGCTGTATCATCAAAAACCTGAACCATTTTTCACACTGGTTTCATCAGGATTTGAGGAATCTTCATCTCCCTTGTCTTTGTTGGTTCATTAATCTTTCCTTTCCCTTTCTCCTTGGGATTAATTTCAACTTGTGATCTTGTTTTGGGCTTTGAAGCCTCAGAGCTTTCCTTTGTAACGACCGGGAAATTTATGTTGTATCATATCATATTTATAATAAAATATGTGTATTAATATGTCATTTATGTGTGATTATCTGTTAAACCCTAATTGTTATGTGTTACGTGTATTCCGTATCATTTATGTATTTTTAAGGTATTTTTCAGATGTTTTATATCGTATTCATAGGTTTCATTTCAAACATTTTATGACCTAAACAATGATTTTAAAGCCAGTATTTCAAATAAAATAATGGCCCTTATTTTTCATTAAACGGCTTTTACAATCGCAATATTCTGAACATCTAGATATTTTATAAATTTTCTCGTTTTACGAAAAATGATATTTCCGGGCCCCATTGGGTGTTAAAAACCCCACAAAAATCACATTTTTATTTTTATAAAATTATAGGACTTTTATTTATACCATTTCCTTGTATTTTTGAATTATTCACAATTTTTGGGAATTTTTGGCATATATATTGTATATATAAAATATTTATAAATTAAATTTTAATACCCAAAAATTATGAAAATTAGGGCCAAATATTTTTATTAGGAGTGTAATTAGCCCCTTAATTTTATTTAGGGGTATTATTTTACATAGTATAAATAGCTGAATTTTCAGTAATTAATTAGTAATTAATTATAAAAAATCAGTTTTAAGCAGAAATTCAGAACAAAAGGGGGATTAGGGTTCTTGGAGTTCGTGGAATCAAAGCCAATTTTCATAGTGATTCTGTGCACCGATTTGATCATGTAAGTAATGGTTGTGAAGCTCTTTCAATTTCCTATTCGTTTCTGTAAATGATTTTAGTGTTTGATTATTCGAGTTCTAATTCGTATTTTTGGTTTTTTTAATTCGAATTCGGGTTCTTTAATTAGTTGATTGTTAGATGATTATGACGATATAGATGAGTAGATCGTCGATTTTCTCGTCGAACGGCACCGGTTTCGTAGTTTTTGGCTTCGATTTCGTGCTCGCCGGAAAAGGGGCGACGTCGCCTCTGTTCTTCGCGGCCCCGGCGTCGGGCTGGACGAAGACGAAGCAGGAGGTCGATGGGGACGCCAGGCTTGAGTCTGTGATGCTGCAGTTGGCTGGAAGTTGGGGAAAGGAGTAATCGAGTTGCTCGCCGTTTTTACTCGCCGGAAATTGCCGCCGACGCCGGTTTCTGGGCAGTCGGGGCGGTGTTCTTGAGCGACCCGGGTTCGACCCGGTTTACAACCCGGTTTCGACCCAGGTTTGATCCTGAAAACCTAACCCTGAACCCTAATTTTGTGTTTCTGGTTATTTTAATATTTATTCTATTTTTCTAAAATCAGAAATTAGTTTTAGTAATTCTAAAAATTTAATAAAAATCAGTTTTAAATTTTGAAAAATAGTATTATTAATTTCTAAATTATTTCAGTAAATTATAAATTCGAATTTATTTATTTAATTATTAATCTAATTATTTATTAGTTATCTAATTAATTAATAATTAGGTAATTAATTAATAATTAGGTCATTAATTAATAAATAATGATTAAATAATACGATTAATAATCCGATAATTAGTGAATATTACGTGTAACTCGTATCTATACGAGTAGTGATTCGATAATTAAAATTATTATTCGAGCGATAATTATTCAAAAAATATCGTAATAATTATTCGTATCGAATAATTAAATACAGTTAATTAATAGATTAATTAATCGTTTAGGTATAGTAATAATAGCGATTCGATAGTTATTCGAGAATTGCCAATAACTCGTAATTATACGAGTAATTGAACGATAAGTTCGATTATTGCTATTATTATTATTATTATTATTCAGACGATAGTGAATGATTCGTATAATATCGTACTAATTATTCCTAATAAATAATTAAATACCGATAATCGATTAAATCGTATAAGTTGTAATAATAATCATAATAACTCAATAATTATCCGAGAAGGGTCAATGACTCGTATTTATATGAGTAATTGATTGTTGAGTTGGATTATGATTCGAATAATAACTAATTATCCGATAAATAATGTAACAGCTAGTTGTATCGATTATTTATAAATAATCGATCTAATCGAATAAATAACGATAAGTTGTAAATATTTGTAATAAATTGTGATTAATCCTAATAATTAGGGATTAATTATTTTAAATTATTAAATAATTATTTTTTAATTATTTATTGGTTATTTATTTTTTTAAATATTTAAAAGTGATTAATTATTTCGATAATTGATCACATGATTTTCAATAAATCATAACTTCTTCATTTTAACTCCAAAAATTATAAAAAAATTATTTTTGACTTTGATTTTTCTTAAATAACTGTTTAAAAATTATTTTGGGATTTAAAAGGTTGTAAAAATTATTTATATTGAATAATAAATTGAATTATCAGTGTTTAATTGATAATAATTCAACCGTTAGTCCGATTTGAGCGAAACGAAAGCCATTTTACTCAGAAAAATGAATTCTTTTCATTAAAAATAATATGAAGACCTAATTTCTTCTCGAAATTAGTTGACATTATTAATTGCTTGATTATCAGTTGAAATACATGTCGAGACGAGTCCGAAAAATTCCGGAAAAATGGGAAATGAAGCAAAAGGTGATCAACGGAGCAATCAGCGAGTCGATTTTGATTCTAAAAATTATTTTAACTATAGAAATGATTATGTGCTTATGTGTATTATGTGGTTAATCGAGTCCTACTTGCTTATATGTAATATAAGAGTCAGTCATAAGCGCATGGGTAGATAATAGGAACGAAATGAAGTCGATTCAAGATGCAAATTGAAGTACAAGATGACTTAACCAGTTTATTTTGCTAACAGAAGCTAAGCCAGCAAGGCAGGTCAAGTAGGGGATAGACGGAAGTGATTTAATTGCAGTAAGTCGCGCATAAGGCAAGTTTCTCCTCTATTCTATTTTCCAGAATAGTGATATTCTCTTCAGATTCTTATTACATTTGCACTATTTTAATTCCTTTATTCATATCTCAACTTGATTCTTGAATTATTCTTTTTATTTAAATTTATTATTCATATTCCAATGGTTACTCACAGTTATTGATATATTCTGGTGATTAGAATATATCAAAGCATACCGATTTGTTCCGGTTGCTATTCCAGGGACTGGATAATACTAGTTTTGGGATTAAGTCTACTTAATCCTAAGGACCGGGACATAACCGGATCCTTAAGATGGGCCGTAGTGCCTGGGTGCCCGACGGGATCTATATAGTGAGATATAGATCTGCACTGTATCCTGGCTGATCAGCAGGGTATAGGTGCGAACTTGAATCCAGTTTAGTTCGTTTGCATTCGCCAGTAATGGCCTTCTTTCTATTCTTATGAGGTTATATCTTTGCAGATATACCTGGGTTACAGATTCAATTATAATGCTTTAACACTGTTTATATTTTGTGGACTTGTTGAGCAATTTTTGGCTCACCCCTTTTTGTTGTTATTCACCTTATTGTTTTCAGTTAAGAAGGAATATGAAACTCATCAGGACACGAGTGGTAAAGAAACGAGTCAAGCCTCGGGATCCTCTCATACCCAAGGTGTTGATCACAATTCAGGAAGAAAGCTTTGAGTTGCCCGAGCAGGTGGAGTGTTGATAGATAGTATGTGTGTTTGAATAAAAGTTGAACTTAGTTTAAAAATAAATTAGACAATGGTTTGTAATAAAGAGAATTTATGAGATTTTAAATGTTGGTTTGTAATAAAAGTAGTTAGTGGTTCTTGTTTTCATACTTCAACCTAAAAAGGTCCTGATTAGTGTTAAAGGGGTTTAGTTTTATTTCTTCATTATTTATTAATAAGCTTGTACAGATTTGGTGATTAGCTCGTAACCCCCAGACTTATACCCCGGGTCTGGATGGCATTACAGTTTGGCATCAGAGCTGTAGGTTTGGTCCCTGAAAACAAGAACATTTGGATTAAGATAGGATAGGGAGATCACATAAGATAGGGATAGTCAGATAAGGAAGAATAGTGTTAGGATTTAGGTCAGATTAGAATAGGAAAGTATAAAATCTTAGGATTGTTTAGTGACCTTTTCTTCTCTTTGGTATATTATCAGATGGCATCTTCTGGTTATTCTGCATCTTCCGAGAGGACAGTCACTGGGCTAGCGGCACCAGTTATACCTCCAGTATCTGAGTATATGTTTCCTCCTTTACCACCTCCACTACCATTGCCACAGGAGCCGGTACCACTAGTTCCGGGGATAGTTCATGACCCTATAGAGATGTTTGATCCTTTCACTACACCATAAAATGCCTACTGTAACACCAAAAAAATGTTGCATTAGGGGGTAAATATGTTGCTCTTGCCCCACTTTTAAGCTAAGATAACATTTTCTTAAAGATAGGTTTTTCCATGTTGCCTTAGGGGTCTAAGGTAACATCTTTGGTGCCTAAGGCAACTTCATATTTTAACTTGTTTATATGTTGCCTTAGCTTGCTAATGCAACAAAAAGAGAGATCAGTTGTAACTTATTTTTTATGTTACCTTAGAGTTTTAAAATATTTTTAAAAGTGGGCCCCGCGGTGGGACCCACTCGCTGACATGGCAAGTTTGGGGCCCCAGTGATGAGTTGTCTTGATAACGTGGCGAGTGGGCCATAGAACCTAATGTAACACTTTGAAAAGCTGTTGTAACATTATAACTAGCCTAATGAAACATTTTAAACATACTGTAACAGTTTAGGAGGCTATTGTAACACTTTAGCAAAAAAAATTGAAATGCTTATTCTGTAAAATGAAGAATCCCAATTATACAATTTCATAAATGCATCAAACCCAAATATTAAACATCCAAATCTACAACCAAATTAAACGTCCAAACTAACTATAAACTAGTTCACATTCTTTACTTAACAACAGCCAAAGATTAAAAATTTTAAAAAGTACTACTAGAAGCTAATGCTTGAATTTGTATCACTTTCTCCTCGACTCCACCATCCGGGCCTTTCCCTTTCTATACACATGAAGCTTTCTCTTATAAGCTTTCTTCGTTCCCCTGAAATATTAACTAAGTTATTTGCAAGCAAGAAATCGAACCAGCAAATAACAGTAAACATAACTAATTAAACCAACTAATTTACCAACTACAACCATCTCAAGTTTACAACCTCAAAAATAACAGTAAACATAACTAATTAAACCAACTAATTTACAAACATAATTACACAAGACTTATATATAGACCGTGTGATCATGTTTACTGAAAATAGTTATCAATTTACAAACATAATCTGTAAATTTTAGAATTCAGTCAAAGAATATTCATATAATTTTGGTAGAGTTTGACCAGTAGGTTGGTTATTAAGCTCAAAATAGATATATATCTACCATTCGGGACTGTGGAAGGACATAAATTTAATTGACAGTTTATAGTATCATTGGGAACATTTTATCTGATCAGAGCCTTAGTATCTGGATATTATACCAAGCGTGTCATCAAGAATTAACATGTATAATATATTTTATACAGAAAATATAAACCAACTGCAGGAGTAGAATTTACTATGTTCTATTTTATATTTCAACCACACAAATTATATATTTCAACCACACAAATTATAAGATGAAGAATTAACCACGCTTTTTATTATTTATTTCAACCACACAAATTATAAGATGAAGAGAAGTTTAGTTTATTTGTCAAGAAGTAAAATTAGAGTAATATACCATATTTTATTGTACCATAGTTTTTGCAGAATGACTCCAAGTCGTAATGAGATGATCTCACGATTATGAAAAGAAATTTACAACATACCTAGAATAACATAAAATCCATTTCTCACAAGATAAGCTGTTGCTTGCCTGGGTTTTTTCCAAGTCTCAATGAGATGATCTCACGGTCACGAAAAGAAATTTGCAACGTACCTAGAACAACATAAAATCCATTTCTGAAAAGATCAGCTGCTGCTGCAGCAGCACCCAAACCAGATGTTGCCTGTCAATACCACAAATACCAATCAAGAACTCACATTAACTAACACTACAACAATACGTATTAAAAAACCAATGTGCTTATTTACGCCAGTGATAACACATACATGCTTTCTATAAACTCTGCTTTTCATCATTTCAACCATCTTATGAGCTTGTGGTTTGTGAACAGAATATGACAAGAGTGGAACCTCACCCTTATTTTATCACGTATGACAAACATTAAAGTTGTTTTACGAGGGCTGAACAATCGTATCATGACCTGAAATGTTCGTTATAAGTTACCCTGGCCTCAGATGCATTTGAAACATAAAACCAGAGCTTTATATTATTTTACCTGAAAAACAGTCTTCAAGAGTGGCTTGTTTGCAGCCTGCTCCAGTCCAATGTCATGACACCACCTAAGTATCAAAAGATATATGAAAACTGAAACATAAATTTACAAGAAATATCAATTTCTATCAGTATTTTCTGACGGAGGTAATACAAAAGTATGTGCTAGAAACTAAAGCAACCATACATATTTATTAGCACAATATCTGAAACAGCAAGGGAAAAGAGAGCACTCTGCTTTTCATATCTAGTATCATCATGTTAAAAAAAATTGCACAACTAAGTGAGAAACAACATAAAAATTATGTTTATTCTCTCCAAACTCAAAAAAATAAAGTAACAGATATACTAGGGTCTACAGGAATTTTGGTCCAATTTGTTCACAGTAGAAGAAGTGATTCCATATGAAATCAATCAATTTGTAACTTGATTTAACACATAACTTGTTAAATTCGAGCGGTTAAGAAAAAAGTGTGACAAATAAGATAAATTGGTAACTATATAGAGGAATTGTTTTCAAGAAATTAGTGAAAATAGGAAACAAAACACCTCTTCCCGGTTCTCTTCCATCAGTACCCTCCAGATCTTATTAAAACTCAAAATCTGAAATTTAAACCGGAGAAAACCTGAAATCAAAGGGAGACATCAATTAGTTGAACTTTAAAGTGAAAAAATCAAATCAATTTTACCTCAAAACAAAGAACCCCAAATTTGAAGGGCCATTACCCCAAATCTTATATACATTCAAAGCCCCCTTAATTTGAAAAAGAAAATTTACGGGAGATAAAGAGATTTATATAAGACATATAAGAGAGAGGGGCTGTGTGTATGAGGGAGAAATACAAGAAAGAGAGAAACAGAGAGTGAATTTTACAGAGAGAGTTTGAGGGACGGAGAAAAGTGAGACAGCAAAAGAACAAGAGGCTCTATGTGTTGAAAATGGGTTGAATTGTCGGCGCCTTTTACCCAAAAAACTTGGCGCTTCATTTGAAATTTTTCATAAATTTTGCCCGGAAAATTTCCAAGTGTCCCAAAATTTGTATATAATTTATGTTTTATTATTATAATAAAAGATACTAAATAATTATTTAAATAAAATATTAGTTATCTTTATGTATTTTATTACTTATATAAAGCTGCATATTTATGATATAATAATTTTATTTTAAAAATTAGTATATCAATGCTCATATAAAAATTAGGATAATTTATAATATTTTAAATTTTTTATTTTTTAAAAATTCCAATTTTAATTTTTTAAAATTTATTACTTTAAAAAACTTTATTTTAAAATTTTGAAATTTTAATATGTATAAAATTTGCATATCATGCATCTCATTTATTAAATTTGTATATCACATTAAATTCTTGACAAATCATTTTAAATTAATATTTAATCTTAAAAGATATTATATTTATATTTTAATACTCTAAGGTAACACTTTGGCATGAATGTTGCAAGCTCCAATATTTTCTACCTAATGTAACATGATATTTTTGGCTAAGCTAACACAAAAATGCAATGTTACATCAGCTCATAAGTCTCATAGCTAGGGTAACATATTTGGTAACATTTTTTTAAGGGGGCGTTGCGATAGGCCATATATGGTGTAGTGTTTTGAGTTCTTCGAGCCGATAGTTCCTTTACCTATTGAGCATTAGTTTATACAGAGTATTGAGCAGGAGTTACCACCACCACCATTGTTACCTCCTATACCAGTGTATGCCCCAGAGCCAAACATAGTTCAGATGATTCCAGTCGAGGGGATGGGAGAGCATGATATAGATCTACAGCTAGGATTACCACAGCAGGGTGCAGGTATTCCGAGGGTTCCTTCCTAGGAGTCAGTAGGTCAGGTTGCTCAGCCGCATATGGTACCATACCATGATTATAGAGTTATGAGGGATGATATGGAGTATTGGCGGGCACAGTGTCGAGAGATTATGCATCTGTTTGATCAGAGGGACAGAGGACCGTTAGCGGCCCTACAACCAGATTACTATATGAGGCAGCGACTACAGTCGGTGTTGATGAGCGCTACTTGGGAGCTTGATGATTTGACCCATGATGGACCTCCTTCTTCTGCAGAGTTCTACAGGGTTTTCTGCTTGGCACAGACTTTGGTCCAGGCACTTAGAAAGGAGCTTAGGCGTATTCCGCCTGGGTTCTGAGACAGGGACAGTTGAGACAGTGACTTAAGGGTATAGATGTATATAGAGGCAGCATAGTATAACCTAGTGAGTAGTGTGTATGTGTGTACTAGTAGTTTAACCTGTAGTAGGTTTTTGACCTGTAGTGGTAGTATGACTTATAGCCGCGGTGATTACCAGCAGAGCGAGACTTTTTGTATCAAGCATTTACACCTGAGGCTGGTGTCATATATATAAACTGAACTTCTCAAATTTCTTTTATTTAAATTTCAGTCTTTACAGTTTTACAGCATTTACTTTCACTTTATTGTTTTACAACTTTCCATATTATAATTCCTGTTAAAAAAAAAAGAGAACAAAAATTTTATTTAACTATTTATATTTCCAGTTTTTACATTCAGTAACTGTTTTCTTTAAATAAACCATGTTATTAATACAGGATAAATTGTTTTCCTTACATATTGTCAATTGTTTATTAAATTGTTAAAGAAATATTACTTGTTTTACTATCAGAAGAAGATGGCACCAAAAAGAAAGACTAGGGCTGAGACCTCTAGCAGCAATTCCGAAGGTCAGACTAATGAAACCATGAACCAAATGTTCCATCTGATGCAATAATAGATGGTAATGATGCAGCAGCAGATGCATCATCAACAACAACAGATACAATAACAAATGTTACAACAGCCACCTCGTCTTGAGCCTCAATTACCACCAGCATTACATGTTGTTACTTTTAAGCAGTTTCAGTCAGTTAAACCTCCAGAATTTGACGGGTCTACTGATCCTATTAAAGCTACCACCTGGTTAAAAGAAATAGAGAAAGCGTTTGCACTAGTGAAGGTAGGTGAGGACCAGAAGACTGATTTTGCTAGTTACTTGTTGAAGGGAGAGGCAAATTATTGGTGGGAATCTAAAAAGGCTTTAGAGGGTGAAGATGTTATCGCTTGGGATAGGTTTAAAGAGTTGTTTTTAGAAAAGCATTTTCCTCGCTACGTAAGGAGTCAGATGTAGATAAAGTTTTTGGAACTGAAGCAGGGGAGTATGTCTGTAACCGAGTATGAAGCCAAATTTAATGAATTGGCTAGGTTTGTTCCGGAACAGGTAGACACTGAAGAGAAGCGAGTTCAGAGATTTCAAGAGGGATTACGACCATGGATACGGGGACAGGTTGCAGTTTTCGAATTAACAACCTATACCGCTGTAGTCCAGAAAGCTTTGATCATCGAAGGAGAAAGTGAAAGATCTCAATAAGACAGAGGACAGGGAAGTTTCCAAGACCGTTCTAGCAGGAAGCCAGGATTTCAAGCCCGGGCAAATTTGAATTTCAAAAGGATAGGACAGGGTACACAAAAAGCAGGTAATCATTTTCAAGCCTCCAAACAGCAGGGAATTGTTAAGGTTCCAGTGCCATATTGCAAAGATTGTGGACGCAAGCATACCGGCGTATGTATTAAAGCAGATGTGACATGTTTCAAATGCAAGCAGAAAGGGCACTACTCTAACGAATGTCCAACAGGAAAAATAGTAGAAATCACTTGCTATCAATGCGGAAAGAAAGGGCATATCGCTAGGAATTGTAAAGGACCAGCAATGGCAGCCAGTATTCCGAAAGTATTGGCATTACCTCCGCCACCGCCACCAAATCAACCCAAAGAAAGGACTTTTAACATGACAATGAAAGAAGCAGTGCAGAGTCCAAGTGTGATTGCAGGTACGCTTCTGGTGAATTCCGTAAATTCAAAAGTGTTAATTGATTCTGGAGCTACCCGTTCATTTATTTCTGAGGAATTTCTTGATAAGTTATATTGCGAAATCGAATGGTTGGGCGAGACGTTAAATATAAAATTAGCGAATGACGACCAAGTTCCAGTAGATCGAGTATGTCCTGCGTGTGATGTAGAAATAGCTGGACATCATTTCTCTGTAGACTTAATTCCTTTTAAGCTAGGAGAATTCGATGTGATTTTGGGAATGGATTGGTTAGCATGTCATAAGGCTCATATAGATTGCGCGAATAAGAAAGTTAAATTGTGAACTGCAGAAAATGCAACGGTAATATTCAAGGGTGAAAAACAGCGAACTAAATTTCTCATCGTGATGCAGACTAAACGATTACTATGCCAAGGTTGTGAAGCGTATATAGCATACGTGTTAGATACTGAAAAAGGAAGTCCTAGAATAGAAGACATTCCAGTGGTATGCGAGTTTCCAGACGTCTTTCCAGACGAGCTTCTAGGGTTACCACCAGATCGAGAAATCGAGTTCACGATTGATCTAGCACCAGGCACAGAACCAGTTTCGAAAGCTCCTTATCGAATGACTCCAGTTGAGATGAAGGAATTGTCAACGCAACTGCAAGATCTTCTAGACCAAGGCATCATACGACCTAGTGTATTCCCATGGGGTGTACCAGTATTATTTGTGAAGAAGAAGGACGGCAGCATGCGATTGTGCATTGTCTATCGGGAATTGAATAAACTCACTATTAAGAACAAGTATCCTTTACCGAGAATCGACGATTTGTTCGACCAGCTAAAAGGAGCTGCATGGTTTCGAAAATAGATTTGCGATCAGGCTATCATCAACTGAAGATTAAAGCCGAAGATATTCCCAAGACTGTGTTTCGTACAAGATATGGACATTACGAGTTCCTTGTAATGGCATTCGGTTTGACAAACACGCCAGCCGCATTCATGGATTTGATGAACAGGGTATTCAAGAAATATTTGGATAAATTCGTGATTGTATTCATTGAAGACATCTTGATTTACTCCAAGACGGAAGAAGAGCATGCAGGACACTTGAAGTTAGCTTTGGAAATTCTAAAGAAAGAACAACTATACGTGAAATTTTCGAAATGTGAATTCTGGTTAAGGGAAGTACAATTTCTATGGCATATCATCAGTATAGAAGGCATCCAAGTTGATCCAGCAAAGATTAAAGCCGTGTTAAATTGGGAAAGACCAAAGACGCCGACAGAAGTTCGAAGTTTCTTGGGATTGGCAGGGTATTATTGAAGATTTGTCAAAGATTTTGCGAAAATAGCAACGCCGTTGACCAAGTTAACTCGAAAAAGTGAAAAGTTTGAATGGAATGATAAATGTGAAGAAAGTTTCCAAGAGTTGAAGAGTCGGTTAGTGACCGCACCAGTACTTGTACTGCCAGACGAGCAAGGTAATTTTGTTATTTTCAGCGACGCTTCGTATCACGGGCTAGGATGTGTATTGATGCAACATGGTAACGTCATCGCATATGATTCGAGGCAACTTAAACCTCATGAACAGAAATATCCTACGCATGACCTGGAATTGGCAGCAATTGTATTTGCATTGAAGCTTTGGAGACATTATCTCTATGGTGAAAAATGCGAAATCTACACGGATCATAAAAGTTTGAAGTATATCTTTACGGAAAAGGAGCTGAACATGCGACAACGTCGATGGTTGGAATTGATAAAGGATTACGATGTCACAATCAGTTATCATCCAGGAAAAGCAAATGTTGTAGCGGATGCGTTGAGCAGGAAAGAAAGATTGAATTGGTTAACTTCATGTGAAGAATTGGCCAGGGAATTTGACAAATTGGAAATTGAGATTCGTATTTCCGATGAATCTGCAGAAGCTATCTACACTATGACTTTCCAACCGGAGTTGTTAAAGAAGATTCGTCGTTGTCAGGATGAAGTGATGAGTCAAGATGATGACTTAACGGGAGAAGATATCATAACTCAGAAAGATAACGAAGGAATTTTATATTTTGCGTCGAGAATTTGGATCCCTAATGTGGCAGAATTAAAAGAAGAAATAATGCGAGATGCGCACAATTCAAAGTATTCCATTCATCCAGGGAGCACAAAAATGTATCGCGATTTGAAGGAAAACTTTTGGTGGCCAAACATGAAAAAGGAAATAGCAGAATGGGTAAGTAAATGCTACACATGCCAACGAGTTAAAGCGGAACATCAATGTCCGAGCGGATTATTACAATCGTTAGACATTCCAGAATGGAAATGGGAACATCAGGCAATGGATTTTGTGGTAGGACTACTGAGGACTAGGGAAAATCATGATGCGATATGGGTAATCATTGACAGACTTACGAAGTCGGCACATTTTCTACCAATTAACGAAAGATTTTCGCTCGACAAATTAGTGCACATGTATCTCAAGGAAATTGTGATGCGACATGGAGTTCCAATATCTATCATGTCTGATCGAGATCCTCGTTTCAACTCAAGATTTTGGAGACAATTTCAAGAATGCCTTGGAACGAAATTAAACATGAGTACCACTTATCATCCACAAACCGACGGGCAAAGTGAAAGAACTATCCAAACGATTGAAGACATGCTACGAGTTTGTACGATCGATTTTGAAGGCAGTTGGGATGAGCATCTACCTCTAGTGGAATTTTCTTATAATATGTTAGGTCACACTTTCACTGTAGAGGGGGTGAATACAGTGTTTATTACAATCAAATCAAACTTCAAGAACTTATGTAACAGAAAACAAACTTTATTTAAACAATAAACTCTGTTACAATCTGGAACTGTTATCTCTCAGTGATGAACAAAATATCACGAGAGCTTCTAGAGTTATAATAAATAATATTCTCGATAATGATAACACCTCTAGTGTAAACTCTATTTCTGTGTTTATATACTACACAGTTACAAGATATTCGCTAATTGATATGGAATATAATTCTGCTTCCTAAAATATATCAATCAGATATCTTCTATTCCAAGTATTCCATTCTTCATGCATATCTCTTCTTATGTTTATCTTGATCTTCTTAACTTTAATCAGCTACTGTCCTTATCTGATCGTCCTTCAGCACTTAAGTTCTGATATCTATCTCCTGATAACATAAGTACTGATATCCCTTAAGTTCTGACTTCCAGTACCTTAAGTTCTGACTTCCAGTATAAGTACTGATCAGTTAAGTACTGATTTGTTCTGTTCAAATAAGATCTGAAATCTAAACATAAAACATATTAGCCATGACATTATCAAATATATCTAACAATCTCCCCCAACTTGTAAATTAACAAAATATACAAGTTTAACAGATATTTGATGATGTCAAAAACATTAAGTACAAATGCATGAGAAATAGACAAGATAACTACAACTTACAGTCCTTAAAGTTTTTACCAATTCAACTTCTGATAACAACTTCAACCTGTATAAATATCAGAATTTAAGCAGTTGTAGATCTTCGACTTGGCTTCATCATTTTCCGATCTCTCTGATGTCAGGAGTTGTTCTGAGATAATTCTTCAACAAACATTTCTCAGCATATCTGAGTTCATCAATCATTCTCCGTTTGACATCTTTAAGCTCTGCAGTATCTTCACCAGTTTGAAATATTGCAGCTCTGAGATCATTAATCTTTGCTTTTCTCAACTCCCGATCTAGTCTTATGACATAAGCTTTGTTAGACTCTAGATTGAATTCAAGCCCCTTAATACCAAGATATGTTCTGATCTGTGCAGTATTAGGCTTCATATCAACAATATCACCATTGTGATTTCTGTACTTTGGAACATATCTGCTGTCAGACTTAACAGAATAAAGTCTTTTCTGTCTCTGAATCTGTTCCTTTAAGTAGTTTGCAGCAGTCTCTGTTATTCTGTCATCCACTTGAAGTAAGAATAATACATGCTCCAATTCTTCAAAATACTTCAATGGAATGGCATTTTGTCTTATATGATAAACCCTACCATCTGTCATGAAATACAACATGATGTATTCTTTCAAGTAGGTATGGTAAACCATCTGTACAGATTCTAGTTGATTCAATCTCTCAGGAGTTGCTCCAATACCTGGTTCACTCAAGGAAGTTGGATCATCAGTAGTGTTGTGTACTCTTCTTTCATCAGCACTTCCCAATCCAGTTTTATCTCTAGCTTCCTTTCCAGTAACTACTCTTGCTTCAAAACCACTTAAAGTAGTCTTCAAAGATTGAGTCTGTTTTGCTTTAGTGAATCCTGGTAGGAGTGTTTTAGATTTATCTTCTGATATCAAGTTAACTTGAGCACTGTCAGAGGTTACTTGCTTCTTCTGAATATCAGAACTTACAATTTCTTGACTCTGAACAACTTGAGCCATGTCAGAGGTTGTTTTAAGAATTTTTCTTGAAGTCAGAGCAAGATTATGTTTTCCATCGGTAATTTCTTCTTCCTCAGGAGGTACACAAGGCTTGATAGGTTCACCAACCTTTTCTTTACCCTTGGATCTTGGATCTATCTGTGGTTGTGATCTAGCCAAAGTTTCTTCAGTATGTATCCTCTCTTTGATCACAATGCCTTTAGGTTTTGGAAGTAACTTTTTACCAGAAGCTTCAGATTTAGATGTGACTTTCTCTGATTTAAGTCTGGCTTCTTCTTCCTTTAAACTTTCCAAGTCCATCCCTGGATTTTCTTGAAGAAATAACTGTCTTGACATTTCCTCATCAAGATCTAGAAGTTCATCAGAACTTATCCTTTTACCAGCAGCAGAACTTATTCTTTTCCCAGTATCAGAACTTGTTCTGTGACTAGCTTGTCTTGATGTAAATCTTCTACCTTGACTATGACCACTACCCATTCCAGAGTTTCCTTGGTCATCTTTTCCATCATCCTGTCCTTGCAGTGACTTGTTGGTTTTGCATTTGGACTTAATTACCTTCTCCCCCTTTTTGGCATCAGCAGGTAATAAAAGAGAGATAAGTAGTTCCACTGAGGTCTGGATTTCAGTAAGTTGCGATTGCTGAGAAGCTTGATTTGTCAGAATTTGATCAATCTGAGCTTGTTGCTTCTCTTGAGTTTTCTCAATATAAGCAACCCTGTCAATGGTAGGTTGGAAGAACTTTTTCTTATCAAGTTTCCAAACTTGTTCCTGTTTAATAAAGTTCTCCTGAATCTTGTGTAGCTCTGCATGAGTGTTGGAATGAAGACCTTGTAGATGTTTAGTACTCAATGCAGTGACTCTAAGCTGGGTTTTAAAATCATCAGAATTTAACATTTCATCAGCTTTAGTCAAGTGCTCAGCAAGATGTAAAGCATTTGGAACACATGAAACTGAGTTCCATTCCTTAGTCCACTCCTGTCCTGCAGGAGTTTCACTCCAAGGTACTGGTGCATCCCTGATAACAAACTCCTTTAGCAGTTCAGACTTAGGAAGAGTCAGTGGAGGAGTATGTCCTGAAGGACCTGCTGCATCAGCATCTACAGTTGTAGCAGCTTCACCAGTATCTCCAACATTTGCAGCATCAGAACTTAAAGAATCAGTATCTTCTGATAAGACAACTGTATGAGTAGCAATGGAGGCTTCAACATCCTCTAATTGCTGATCTGATACTAAGTTCTGATCAACAGCCATATCCTGATGCTCACCTAAAATCTGATCATCATCTTGATGCAGAGAAGGTGTTAGTGATAACTCAGGAGTTTGAACAGCATCAGTAACAGGTGTTGTGGAAGGATTATTTGCTGTTGGAGCTTCTAAGAAAAGTATTTCAGGCACAACCAAGTTCTGAATATCAATTTCAGCACTTGTGCCTGGATCAACAAGAGATAAAGAAGGTAAATTAGCCTTGTCAGATACAGGTTCCTGAAATGGAGTTGATGGAGAAGAAGTGACTGGAGCAAATTCCTTGTCTTGTGAGATCAGAGATTCCTGATCCCCTTCCTTAGCTGCTTCCTCCTCATCATCTGAAACTGGCCTCTGTGCCCTCTGTTTCTTGTACTTCCTTGTTGATTTGGATTCCTTGGGAGTTGCAGGAACAGTCATACGTCTAAGCCTCTTGAGAAGCCTAGAACCCCCAATTGCAGAATCCTTCTGAGAAGTTGCCTTCTCAGCTTCATAAATCATAGGTTCTGAAGAAGGAACCTGATCTTCAGAATCTGTTTCATCTCTCAAAGTAATCCTCCTCTTCTTCTGAGATGTTTGAGGAACAGTCTTTGTTCTCTTTGGCTTAGAGGATGTAGGCTTCACAGTAGGTGCTGAAGAAGAAGGTTGAGCAGTCTGTGAAGTGGAGAGATATGATTTGAGATAAGTTCTGAGGGTAGGTTGAGTAGAATGAGAGGTAGGGACTGAGGTTGATGGATTTTGGTTATGGTGAGTTGGTTGAACATTTGAGTAAACAGATTTGTAAGTAGCTGGATCAGCATTTACCAGAATCTGTTTCACAGACTGAGGAATCTGTAATTGTCTCACCATTGATTTCTTTGTGTCAGCATTTATCAGGTCGTTAAAGTACCTTTTTGCAACCTTAAAAGGTGGGGTTTGAGTGCTGACTAACTGGGGTTCAGCAGTACAATACGTATAAATAAGTTGACAGAATCTAGCAAAATAAACAACATCTCGATCCTCTGTCATCCTATCCCCAATATAACCAATTATTCCAGTTGCAAAATCAAAATGAGTTTGTGGATAATAGCATACCCGATGTGCTGACTCAGAATTGGGATAGCATCATAATTAGAACATTTGTTCCCAAAAGCCTTGGTGATGCAATCGAAGAAGAAACTCCATTCTCTTCTGATATGAGCCCGTTTCAACTGTCCAAGTTTCGTCAGACTCTGTTCATATCCCAAATCAGTCATTAACCCCCGAAGTTCTGATTCCTCTGGTATAGAGAAGGTACAATCTTCTGGAAGATGTAATGCTCTTCGTACTGTACCAGGAGTGACTACATAGGAAGAATCACCCACTTGGAAGATAATACTGGGAGTTCCTCGTTTACCACCATCATCAAAAATTCCAGTCCTCCAGAACCGCAGAACTTGTTGACTTGAAAATAATTCAGGCTGAGTTAAGGCGTACCCAACCTCACTATGTGCAAGAAGATCTTGCACAAAATGCAATTCAGATGGAGCGTCAGCATGATCAAGAATTGCAGCATAGTTGTTTGGAACAAACTTTGCTCCATCAATGATTAAATCCTTTGGTGCCATGTGAAAAATATTGAAATTCAAGTATGCCTGTTAGGTGTTTGAGATAATATCTGTATGAAAACAACGGAAATAGTAAAGTGAAGGAGAGTAAAAGTAAGAAGAGAGATAGAAGATGAAGAAATTAAAAAGATTAAAGAAATCTTCTCTCTGCTGTACTTATACAAAAGAAATATTACCGTTGGACACCTGTCAGACATGCAGTAATAATGGATAGTTACTGGGCTCGAGAAAACAGTAATCAATACTTACCCATTTGCCGAGTTTCAAGGAAAAACTGTTCCATTTATCAAGGGAAACAATTCAAATTTTAACCCGTTATCACTGATTGGTTATTTTGCACTGCAACATTAATATTCTGAAAATGAATCATGTTAAAAATGACCGAGATAATTTCGATGAATAAGTGCTGACAAAGAATCAGAACTTAAATCAGAACTTAAGACAAAATTTAAATGGTCATCAGAATATCAAGCAGGATTTAACAACACAAGATAAAATAACTCAGAGACAAAATCTTGAAGTAAAAACAGTTTTCATTAATATATCAAGTCAATACATAAATGAAATAGAAATTACATCAATACAAGATTTTCCCTAAGCTTCTAATCCTAACGTCAACAGCTTTAGTCCTAGCTAAGAAGCCTGACAAAGCTGAGGATGAAGAAGAACAGGAAGAAGACGAGATTAAGTCATCTTCCTCTTCCTATCTTCGACAAACAAGATGGCGAGTCGTATGATTCGCTCTTGCTGACGGATACGACGAAGGTGAAGGTCTCTTCGAACGGCCACCAGATCACGTTTGATAACCTCTGGAAATTGAATCCAGAGATTGTGAGGGATGTTGGTGATAGGGTAGGGAGTTGGAATTCCATTCAAAAAGACATGCACAGTCTCATCACCGTAATTGTAGAACCAGCCAAATTCAGTCCATTTGTGATAGTAAATGAAAAACAAGACTGAATTTGTGATACAAGTGTGATGAAAAGACTAATGTGAAGTGGCTGTGTATATAGGCAAGAGAATGCAAGGAGACGCGAAGATATTGAATGCAGACAGGTAGAATTAAATCTACCTCGTCTCCCTAGACTTTGAAAAAGAATAACAGTCATTGGAAAAGGAATGTGCACATGGAACAAGAGTGAACTGTTCAAGGACGAGTGCCATTATGTTTTAACCATAGACTATTAATCTTCCACTTCAACATTTCGAAATTAATCTGAGACTGTTACCAAATTTTACTCACAGATAAGTTAAGTAAAGGGTTAGACTGAAAAATCAGAACTTAGACCTATACCAGAACTTAACAGTCATCAGAACATAATGTCTTAACTCGAACAAGGAATATCTATCTTAGTAAATACTCATACAAGTTCTTAGTTATGAACGTCAGAAATTAATCATCAGAACGTGTAACTAGAACTTGTCCTCAGAATTTGTGCAGAAGTGACACAATGACTGTTTATCTAAAATAACATAGACCACCACAGAAATTTCATCATTCATATGGAGTGATGTGTGTGTGCATTAAGCTAAATAACAGACAAAGAGTAAAGTCTGATCTACTTCAGTACATCTTAGAAATAAGTCATAATTAAAATTTTGCTAAAGATCTGTCATTATCCTGAAACCTACTGATAAATGAGTTCATGCATGAGTTCACCTCTACTGTTTTTGTGCTAATTTTATGCATCTTTTGAAATTCTATTTTACAGAGGCTTCTCAGTGTAAGTGAGTCACGACTGTTTATTAGAATTTATGCTATTATCAGAGTATTTCTCCAGTAATCATAGAGTGTGAAAAGTCACCAAGAAAATATTTTGCTTTTCTAATGCATATTTACTTAATACCAGCAATGCACTTGGGTCGTCCCTTTCACATTTTTACTCTAGATCTCAAAGGAGTACCTGATATTATTCTTTGATTATTGTTCTTCTTTTGATAAGTGAGGTTTATCAGCACTTAGTACATTCAGCAGTTTTACTAGAATCAGAACTTAAACAGATGAGTAGCATTATTCTAATTTGTGACTTAGTAATAAGATATACAAAGTAAACTTAACTAAGCTCAGTTATCAGAATTTGCTTGTGTCATAAGATTTCCACAGAAATAACTACTTCTTTCATGGGATCATTTGTTTATTGAAGACTAGTAGGTCAGTATCTAGCACAGTTATCCTCATAGGATAGAAGAGTTACTGAAACAGACATATCACTTATCAGAGTTTAGACACATATATCAGACAACAGTCAGTACTTGAAGACATTTATCAATTAATGCACAGAATATACAAAGAGATTAATTCTGTAAATACTGATCATAAAGTCTGATAACATAGAACAAGTTTAAGCAGATTTAGAGAAAGAACCTGAAATCATTCCAAGTTCATTTACCAATTTTGAAAAGGTAGCTTCACACAGTGGTTTTGTGAAGATATCTGCTACTTGTTGATCTGTGGGAACAAAATGCAATTCCACTGTACCTTCATCCACATGTTCCCTGATGAAATGGTACCTGATGCTGATGTGCTTTGTCATAGAGTGTTGAACTGGATTACCTGTCATAGCAATAGCACTTTGATTATCACAGTAAATAGGGATTTTGAAATATGTTAACCCATAATCCAGTAACTGATTCTTCATCCAGAGAATCTGTGCACAGCAGCTTCCTGCAGCAATATACTCTGCTTCTGCAGTTGATGTGGAAATTGACTTTTGTTTCTTGCTATACCAAGAAACCAATCTGCCTCCAAGAAATTGGCAGCTTCCACTTGTGCTTTTCCTGTCAATTTTGCAACCTGCAAAATCTGCATCTGAGTAACCTATTAATTTAAAATCTGATTCTCTAGGATACCATAATCCTAGATCAGCTGTTCCTTTAAGATACTTAAAGATTCTTTTTACAGCTGTTAAGTGAGGTTCTCTTGGATCTGCTTGAAATCTTGCACAAAGACAGGTAGCAAACATGATATCTGGTCTACTAGCAGTTAGATAGAGAAGTGAGCCAATCATACCTCTGTAATCAGTAATATCTACTGAATTACCAGTATCCTTATCCAGTTTTGTTGCAGTGGCCATGGGAGTGGATGCACTTGAACAGTCTTGCATTCCAAATTTTTTCAGCAAGTTTCTGGTGTACTTAGATTGACAAATAAAAGTTCCTTCTTCACTCTGCTTGACTTGAAGGCCCAGAAAATAACTAAGTTCTCCCATCATACTCATCTGATATCTTGACTGCATTAGATTGGCAAACTTTTTGCAAAGTTTGTCATTTGGAGACCAAAAAAATGATATCATCAACATAAATCTGGATCAAAAGTAAGTCCTTGCCATGGTTGAGATAGAACAATGTTTTGTCAATAGTTCCTCTGTTGAATCCACTTTCCAGAAGAAACTGAGCTAAAGTCTCATACCATGCTCTAGGAGCTTGCTTAAGTCCATAAAGTGCTTTATCAAGCCTGTAGACATAATCTGGATGTTTGGAATCTACAAAGCCTGGAGGTTGTTCAACATATACTTCCTCTTCCAATTCTCCATTGAGAAAAGCACTTTTCACATCCATTTGAAAGACAGTAAACTTTTTGTGAGCAGCATAAGCCATGAATATCCTTATGGCTTCTAACCTAGCAACTGGAGCAAATGTTTCATCATAGTCAATTCCCTCCTGTTGAGAATATCCTTTTGCAACCAGCCTTGCCTTGTTCCTTACAATTATGCCATCACTGTCAGTTTTGTTTCTGAATACCCACTTTGTACCAACAACCGATCTATTCTTGGGTCTTGGCACTAAGGTCCAGACTTTGTTTCTTTCAAATTCATTCAACTCTTCCTGCATTGCTTGCACCCAATCAGCATCTTGAAGAGCTTCTTCCACTTTCTTTGGCTCAGACTGAGAGAGAAAAGAATTGTAAAGACATTCATTCGAAGTACCTGTTCTAGTTCTGACACCTGCCTCAGGATTTCCAATTATTAAATCAGGTGTATGTGATTTTGTCCACTTCCTTGCAGATGGAAGATTTTCTCTAGAACTGGATGCTCCCCCATAATTCATGCTGTCTTCGATTTCATTTTCTGATGCTCCCCCTGAAACTATGCTCTCTGAGTTGGATCCTTCAGTATTTAGATTTTCAGCACTGTCAGTACTTGGCTTATCAGAACTTGACGAATCAGAATTTGACGAGCCAGATGTATGTTCTGATGCTTCTTGAGATGTGATAAAATCTTGAGTATGCTCCCCCTGCAATGGTGCATCTTCCTTTGACGTAGTCACCACAGTTTCAATAACATCAGAGTTTAATCCATCAGAATTTACAGTATCAGGACTTAGACTGTCAGGACTTGAGGTATCAGAATATGAATCTTCATTTTCAAATCTCAGCTTATTATGATCAATGCAATCTTCAAGTCCAGTGATCTTCTTGTCATCAAAAGAGACATTGATAGATTCCATGACCACTTTTGTTCTCAAATTATAGACTCTGAAGGCTTTTGTAGAAAGTGGATATCCTACAAAGATTCCCTCATCAGCTTTTAGATCAAACTTGGATAGCTGTTCAGGATGAGTCTTGAGAACAAAACACTTACATCCAAATACATGAAAGTATTTGAGATTTGGCTTCTTGTTCTTCACCATCTCATATGGTGTTTTTCCATGCTTGTTAATGAGTGTTGCATTTTGAGTAAAACAAGCAGTCTGCACAGCTTCAGCCCAGAAATAGGTTGGAAGCTTTGCTTCTTCAAGCATTGTTCGTGCAGCTTCAATTAGAGTTCTATTCTTCCTTTCAACAACTCCATTTTGCTGTGGAGTTCCAGGAGCAGAAAATTCCTGCTTTATTCCATGATTTTTGCAGAACTCTTCCATTATCAAATTCTTGAATTCAGTGCCATTATCACTCCTCAAAATTTTCACAGAATCTTTGATCAATTTATCCAGATGTTTGACATGATCAATCAGGATAGATGCAGTTTCACTTTTTGTGTGCAAGAAATACACCCATGTGTATCTGGTGAACTCATCTACTATGACCAACGCATATTTCTTCTTTGCAATAGACATGACATTCACTGGACCAAATAGATCAACATGAAGTAGATAGTAAGGCTCAAGAATTGATGATTCAGTCTTGCTCTTGAACGAAGATTTTCTTTGTTTAGCCTTCTGACATGAGTCACAAAGACCATCAGGAACAAACACTGATTTTGGCAGTCCTCTCACAAGATCTTTCTTGATCAGTTCATTTATCTTGTTGAAGTTTAAATGAGAGAGTTTCTTGTGCCAATTCCAGCTTTCTTCAGTTGAGGCTCTACTCACTAAACAGATTGCAGAACCATCAGAACTTGTTGAAAGCTTAGCTTCATAAATGTTACCACGCCTGAATCCCTTCAGAACAATTTTTCCTTTAGATTTACTAACTATTTCACAATGTTCTGCAAAGAAATCAACATGATAACCTCTGTCACAGATTTGACTTATACTCAGTAAGTTGTGTTTAAGTCCTGAGACCAGAGCTACATCTTTAATAATGACATTCCCAAGATTGATATTGCCATATCCCAAGGTTTTTCCAATGTTGCCATCTCCATAAGAAACACTTGGGCCAGCTTTCTCCACAAAGTCTGATAGCAGGGCCTTATTTCCAGTCATATGTCCTGAACATCCACTGTCCAGAACTAGAATATTTTTCCTGTTGCCCTGCAATCAAAAAGACCACTAATTATTAGTTTTAAGGACCCAGACTTGCTTGGATCCTTTGGCCTTTTTAGGTTTGTTAACATTTGCAGCGGATTTAACATCAGATTTTATGTTAACAGTTTTCTTATCAGACCTTATACTAGAAGGAACAACAGAAACTTTCTTTAAAGAAGGTTTTATTTGATAATAATCATAGTACAAACTATGATATTCCTTACAAGTATAAATGGAATGCCATAAACTACCACAATGAAAACAAGGATTTTGTGGTTTGTATCTAACAGACTGACTCTTAACTCCTGACTTTGTAGATAAGGAGTTAATATTCTTATTCTTCCTGCAAAAAGAAGCCAGATGGTTAGAACTTCCACAGTTATGACATGCTTTCCTAGGAGCATCAGGAACAGATTTATAGTTATTGCTTTTATTCACACCTTCCTTTCCATTCCTGTTTTTCCTAGGTGATTTTACCTTGTTTGCATCCTTAACATCTTTCAGCTTATGCTTAAGCTGCTTCTTCGTCATTAAGCCTATGTTAACTTCAGCTGTCTTTTCCTGTTTTAGTTTGTCAGAAGCTAATTCCTTTTTAACTTCTGATTTCTCATTTTCGGATTTTTCAGTTACAAACTTAACAGGTTTTAACTTCGGCTTTTGCTTATCAACAGGCTTAATTTCTACAGTTCCTTTTTCATTTACTCCATAGCCTAAACCCTCTTTCCAGTTTCCACTGCTTAGCAAATTTTGAGTTGTTTTGCCAGAGTTAGTCCAAGTTCTGATAATCTCTCTCTCCTTTTCTAACTCAGTTTTTAGAGATTCATTCATTTTTAGCACTTCATCCCTAATATAAAAAGCATTATCTCTATCCTGCTGAGTTTGATGAAACATGACTAACTCTTTTTCTAAGAAATCATTTCTTTTCTTAAAAGCAAGATTTTCAGAAGTTAATCTTTCACATGTTAAAGTTTGATCTCTATAACTAACAAACATGGTTTTAAGATATCTTCTCAACTCATCAATATCATCAGTATGAAAAGCATAAGTAGTCTGAGGTACCTTTGTTTCAGCAGCTTCAGAACTGCTCTCAGAACTTGATTTATCAGCATTTGCCATCAATGCATAGTTCTCCTCACTTTCAGAGTCTGAGGTGTCTGTCCAGCTTTTCTGCTTTGTGACAAGAGCTTTGCCTTTGTCATTCTTGGTCTTCTTGCAATCAGGAGATATGTGGCCTTTCTCACCACAATTATAACATTTAACATTAGCGTAATCTCCTCTGTCAGACTTTCCTCCTTTTCCTTCAGATCTTCTGAAATTCTTCTTATCAGAACTTATGCCTTTCCTGGAAAACATCTTTCCCTTCCTGAACTTCCTGTATGCAATCTTTGTGATTCCTTTCACCATAAGAGCACACAGCTTCATCATCTCCTCATCAGCATCAGTTTCAGGCAAGCTTTCAGAATCTGAGTCATCATCACTCTCAGAACTTGATGACTCAGTATCAGATTTTATGATAAGAGCTTTACCCTTATCTTTCTTTGAGGAAGGTGGTTTGGGGGATTCCTCTTCAACCTTGAGAGCAACTGTCCTTGACTTTCCTCCTTTTCTCTTGCTTCTTTGTTCCATCTCAAGTTCATGGGTCTTGAGCATTCCATAGATTTCATCAAGAGTTGTTTCATCAAGATTGTAGTTGTCTCTTATTGTTGTTGCCTTCAAATCCCAACATTCAGGAAGAGCTAACAGGAATTTGAGGTTTGTATCTTCAAGATCATACTCCTTATTTACTAATGACAAGTCATTCAAGAGTTTGACAAATCTATCATATACATCAGTCAATGACTCATTAGTCCTAGAGTCAAAGTGTTCATACTCTTGAGTGAGTATTGTCTTCCTGTTCTTCTTAACTGTTTCAGTTCCTTGACACCTTGTCTCCAGTGCATCCCATATCTCCTTAGCAGTCTTGCAGTTGATTACCCTGTTTGACATTACATTATCAATGGCACTATGCAATAAGTGACGTACCTTGGCATCCTTAGCAATAGATGCTATATCTTCAGCAGTGTAATCAGTCTTTTCCTTTGGTACGGTCATTGCTGCTTCACCTGCAACTACAACAGCGAGCTTGGTAGGTTTGTGAGGCCCTTCCCTGATTCTATCAAGGTATTCTGGATCTGTTGCTTCCAGAAACATGGTCATCCTTACCTTCCATATGGGATATTCAGATGGTCTCAATATGGGAACTCTGATAGTCTCATATCGACTCTGAGTTGATATCTTTGATGATTCCTCAGTTTTGGTAGGCTTAGTTGGAGTTTCTGTGTCAGACATGATTGTGTTTGGATCTTTAACTGTATGTGTGTTAACAGATAGCTCTGATACCACTTGTTAGGTCACACTTTCACTGTAGAGGGGGTGAATACAGTGTTTATTACAATCAAATCAAACTTCAAGAACTTATGTAACAGAAAACAAACTTTATTTAAACAATAAACTCTGTTACAATCTGGAACTGTTATCTCTCAGTGATGAACAAAATATCACGAGAGCTTCTAGAGTTATAATAAATAATATTCTCGATAATGATAACACCTCTAGTGTAAACTCTATTTCTGTGTTTATATACTACACAGTTACAAGATATTCGCTAATTGATATGGAATATAATTCTGCTTCCTAAAATATATCAATCAGATATCTTCTATTCCAAGTATTCCATTCTTCACGGAATTCCTTCTTCATGCATATCTCTTCTTATGTTTATCTTGATCTTCTTAACTTTAATCAGCTACTGTCCTTATCTGATCGTCCTTCAGCACTTAAGTTCTGATATCTATCTCCTGATAACATAAGTACTGATATCCCTTAAGTTCTGACTTCCAGTACCTTAAGTTCTGACTTCCAGTATAAGTACTGATCAGTTAAGTACTGATTTGTTCTGTTCAAATAAGATCTGAAATCTAAACATAAAACATATTAGCCATGACATTATCAAATATATCTAACATAATAATAGTTATCACGCCAGCATTGGAATGCCCCCGTATGAAGCACTATATGGAAGAAAATGTAGATCACCAGTATATTGGGATGAAGTTGGAGAACGCAAGATTTTGGGTCCAGAATTAATCCAACAGACTAAAGAAAAGATTGAACTCATTCGAAAATGACTCGATGTAGCACAAAACAGGCAACGCAAACATGCAGACCAAGCCAGGAAAGATATGGACTATCAGGAAGGAGAACACGTATTACTCAAAATATCGCCATGGAAAGGATTGACCAGATTTGGCAATAAGGGTAAATTGAAACCACGATACGTCGGGCCATTTGAAATTTTGAAGAGAGTAGGAAAGCTTGCATACGAATCAGCTTTACCGCCTCATATGCAACATATTCACAATGTGTTTCACGTGTCAATGCTTAAGCGATATAATCCTGATTCTAGGCATGTAATAGAGTATGAACCGATAGATATCCAACCTGATTTGTCTTTTGTAGAGCAGCCGGTAAGAATTTTAGATCGGCGAGAGAAAGTGTTGAGAAATATGTCTGTATATTTAGTGCGAGTGTTGTGGAGAAATCCTATGGTTGAAGAATCAACCTAGGAACTTGAAAGTGATATGTTAGAAAAATACCCTCATTTGTTTTCGTAGAAGATTCTGAGGACAGAATCCAATTAAGGGGGGAAGAATGTAACGACCGAGAAATTTACGTTGTATTATATCATATTTATAATAAAATATGTGTATTAATATGTCATTTATGTGTGATTATCTGTTAAACCCTAATTGTTATGTGTTACGTGTATTCCGTATCATTTATGTATTTTTAAGGTATTTTTCAGATGTTTTATATCGTATTCATAGGTTTCATTTCAAATGTTTTACGACCTAAACAATGATTTTAAAGCCAGTATTTCAAATAAAATAATGGGCCTTATTTTTCATCAAACGGCTTTTACAATCGCAATATTCTAAACATCTAGATATTTTATAAATTTTCTCGTTTTACGAAAAATGACATTTCTGGGCCCCATTGGGTGTTAAAAACCCCACAAAAATCACATTTTTATTTTTATAAAATTATAGGACTTTTATTTATACCATTTCCTTGTATTTTTGAATTATTCACAATTTTTGGGAATTTTTGGCATATATAGTGTATATATAAAATATTTATAAATTAAATTTTAATACCCAAAAATTATAAAAATTAGGACCAAATATTTTTATTAAGAGTGTAATTAGCCCCTTAATTTTATTTAGGGGTATTATTTTACATAGTATAAATAGCTGAATTTTCAGTAATTAATTATTAATTAATTATAAAAAATCAGTAATTAAGCAGAAATTCAGAAAAAGGGGGATTAGGGTTCTTGGAGTTCCTGGAATCAAAGCCAATTTTCATAGTGATTCTAGGCACTGATTTGATCATGTAAGAAATGGTTGTGAAGCTCTTTCAATTTCCTATTCATTTCTGTAAATGATTTTAGTGTTTGATTATTCGAGTTCTAATTCGTATTTTTGATTTTTTTTAATTCGAATTCGGGTTCTTTAATTAGTTGATTGTTAGATGATTATGACGATATAGATGAGTAGATCGTCGATTTTCTCGTCGAACGGCACCGGTTTCGTAATTTTTGGCTTCGATTTCGTGCTCGCCGGAAAAGCAGCGACGTCGCCGCTGTTCTTCGCGGCTCCGGCATCGGGCTGGACGAAGACGAAGCAGGAGGTCGATGGGGACGCCAGGCTTGAGTCTGTGATGCTGCAGTTGGCTGGAAGTTGGGGAAAGGAGTAATCGAGTTGCTCGCCGTTTTTACTCGCCGGGAATTGCCGTCGACGCCGGTTTCTGGGCAGTCGGGGCGGTGTTCTTGAGCGACCCGGGTTTGACCCGGTTTGCAACCCGGTTTCCTCCCGGGTTTGATCCTGAAAACCTAACCCTGAACCCTGATTTTGTGTTTCTGGTTATTTTAATATTTATTCTATTTTTCTAAAATTAGAAATTAGTTTTAGTAATTCTAAAAATTTAATAAAAATCAGTTTTAAATTTTGAAAAATAGTATTATTAATTTCTAAATTATTTTAGTAAATTATAAATTCGAATTTATTTATTTAATTATTTATCTAATTATTTATTAGTTATCTAATTAATTAATAATTAGGTAATTAATTAATAATTAGGTAATTAATTAACAAAATAATGATTAAATAATACGATTAATAATCCGATAATTAGTGAATATTACTTGTAACTCGTATCTATACGAGTAGTGATTCGATAATTAAAATTATTATTCGAGCGATAATTATTCAAAGAATATCGTAATAATTATTCGTATCGAATAATTAAATATAGGTATAGTAATAATAGCGATTCGATAGTTATTCGAGAATTGCCAGTAACTCGTAATTATACGAGTAATTGAACGGTAAGTTCGATTATTGCTATTATTATTATAATTCAGACGATAGTGAATTATTCGTATAATATCGTACTAATTATTCGTAATAGATAATTAAATACCGATAATCGATTAAATCGTATAAGTTGTAATAATAATCGTAATAACTCAATAATTATACGAGAAGGGTAAATGACTCGTATTTATACGAGTAATTGATTGTTGATTTGGATTATGATTCGAATAATAATTTATTATCCGATAAATAATGTAACAGCTAGTTGTATCGATTATTTATAAATAATCGATCTAATCGAATAAATAACGATAAGTTGTAAATATTTGTAATAAATTGTGATTAATCCTAATAATTAGGGATTAATTATTTTAAATTATTAAATAATTATTTGTTAATTATTTATTGGTTATTTATTTTTTTTAAAATATTTAAAAGTGATTAATTATTTCGATAATTGATCACATGATTTTCAATAAATCATAACTTCTTCATTTTAACTCCAAAAATTATAAAAAAAATTATTTTTGACTTTTTCTTAAATAACTATTTAAAAATTATTTTGGGATTTAAAAGGCTGTAAAAATTATTTATATTGAATAATAAATTGAATTATCAGTGTTTAATTGATAATAATTCAACCGTTAGTCCGATTTGAGCGAAACGAAAGCCATTTTACTCAGAAAAATGAATTCTTTTCATTAAAAATAATATGAAGACCTAATTTCTTCTCGAAATTAGTTGAATTTATTGATTTCTTGATTATCAGTCGAAATACATGCCGAGACGAGTCCGAAAAATTCCGGAAAAATGGGAAATGAAGCAAAAGGTGATCAACGGAGCAATCAGCGAGTCGATTTTGATTCTAAAAATTATTTTAACTATAGAAATGATTATGTGCTTATGTGCTTATGTGTATTATGTGGTTAATCGAGTCCTACTTGCTTATATGTAATATAAGAGTCAGTCATAAGCACATGGGTAGATAATAGGAACGAAATGAAGTCGATTCAAGATGCAAATTGAAGTACAAGATGACTTAACCAGTTTATTTTGCTAACAGAAGCTAAGCCAACAAAGCAGGTCAAGTAGGGGATAGACGGAAGTGATTTAATTGCAGTAAGTCGCATAGAAGACAAGTTTCTCCTCTATTCTATTTTCCAGAATAGTGATATTCTCTTCAGATTCTTATTACATTTGCACTATTTTAATTCCTTTATTCATATCTCAGCTCAATTCTTGAATTATTCTTTTCATTTGAATTTATTATTCATATTCCAATGGTTACTCACATTTATTGATATATTCTGGTGATTAGAATATATCAAAGCATACCGATTTGTTCTGGTTGCTATTCCAGGGACTGGATAATACTACTTTTGGGATTAAGTCTACTTAATCCTAAGGACCGGGACATAACCGGATCCTTGAGATGGGATGTAGTGCCTGGGTGCCCGACGGGATCTATGAGATATAGATCTGCACTGTATCCTGGCTGATCAGCAGGGTATAGCTGCGAACTTGATTCCAGTTTAGTTCGTTTGCATTCGCCAGTACTGGCCTTCTTTCTATTCTTATGAGCTTATATCTTTCCAGATATACCTGGGTTATGGATTCAATTATAATGCTTTAACACTGTTTATATTTTGTGGACTTGTTGAGCAATTTTTGGCTCACCCCTTTTTGTTGTTATTCACCTTATTATTTTCAGTTAAGAAGGAATATGAAACCCATCTGGACACGAGTGGTAAAGAAACGGGTCAAGCCTCGGGATCTTCTCATACCCAAGGTGTTGATCCCAATTCAGGAAGAAAGTTTTGAGTTGCCCGAGCAGGTGGAGTGTTGATAAATAGTATGTGTGTTTGAATAAAAGCTGAACTTAGTTTAAAAATAAATTAGATAATGGTTTGTAATAAAGAGAATTTGTGAGATTTTAAATGTTGGTTTGTAATAAAAGTAGTTAGTGGTTCTTGTTTTTATACTTCAACCTAAAAAGGTCATGGTTAGTGTTAAAGGGGTTTAGTTTCATTTCTTTATTATTTATCAATAAGTTTGTACAGATTTGGTGATTAGCTCGTAACCCCCAGACTTATACCCCGGGTCTGGAGGGCGTTACATCCTTGATCACAATGCCTTTTACCTTAGGCCTTGGAGGTTTCTTTGCATCAAAAGCTTTAGACTTAAGATTTATCTTCTCAACTGCAAATCTAGCTTCTTCCTCCTTTAAAGTCTCTAAATCCATTCTAGGATTATGCTTGAGAAATAGTCTTCTAGCAATTTCTTCATCAAGTGTCTGAATCTTGGGATCTTTATAATAGACTGTAGTCTCCCTTCCCTTAAGCTTCAGAGTTTGCAAAAACTTCTGAGAGTCTTTACTTCCTCCTTGAATGAGAATATCAGAATTTGATATCAGACTTTGATCATCAGAACTTCCTTTCAGAGTTTGAGCATCTACAGCTTCAGAACTTGTCTTCTTCTGTGTAGAAGATTTGCTAGAATCAGAAATTAGTTTCCTTGAAGAAACTTTGCTGCTTTTCCCTTGATCTTGACCTTTTCCCTTGCTAGGGTTTCCCTGGTCATATTCTTTATCATCCTTCTTCTTCAGTACTTGACTAGTTGAGCATTTGGACTTCACTACCTTCTCCCCCTTTTTGGTATCATCTGGTAGGAGTAAAGATAGAAGAAGTTCTACTGAAGATTGGATTTCATTCAGTTGAGCTTGTTGGGAGGCTTGATTCTGCAGGACCTCAGTCACTTGGGCCTGTTGCTTTTCTTGAACCTTCTCAATAGCCTCTACTTTTTCATGAATAGGTCTGATAAACCTGTTCTTGTCTAGCTTGAGCATCAGGTCCAGCTTATCAGCATTTTCCTGTAGTTTATCAACCTTGGCATGAGTAATGGAGTGTTGACCTTGAAGGCTTTTAGTAATGAGAGCTGTGAATTTAAGTTGAGCTTTAAAGTCAGAATTTGTCAACAACTCATCAGCTTTTGCAATATGATCTGACAGAACTTTGGAGCTTGGAATAAAATCATATTCATTCCATTTCTTCGTCCATTCAACTCCTCTGTGAGTTTCTTCCCATGGAACAGGAGCATCTTGTTTAACAAACTTTTTAATCAGTGCCTCCTTTCCAAGAACTTGAGCTGGAGTGTTAACTGGAGTTGACTCTCCAGAACTTGCAAGAAACTCATCAGGTTTTGACAACACAAGTGTGTGTGTGGCTGTTTGAGATTCTGGTACAACTTCATCTATTTCCACATCCAAAATTGGAGTGTTAGGAACTTCAGCATTTAGTGGAGAAACAGGTGGAGTTGTCACTTGCCATGTAATTGTAGGGGACGAACTTGGCTCCATTAAAGATGATGTCCTTGGGTGCCATTTCTGTAAGAAATTAAGTGAAATTTGTATGTATGAAAGATGTTTGATAAAATGCCTGTAAGAAAAAGCTTCAGAGAATATTAAAGAGTGAGAGAGAGAATAAGAGAGATTAGAAAATAAGAATAGTAGGTAAAAGATTGTAAAATCTTTTAACTCTCTTATCTATACACTCCACGTGACAACGGTCATTTTTGTGAAGCAGAACAGACTTTTTACACCTGACAGCATGGAAATAGTCAAAATAGTAATGAGTGGGCATGGTAAAATTGCAGTAAATATTGCTCACATGCTGTTAACAAAACAAACACGCAACCCATAAACCAAATAATTATCACTATTTTTATCTCACTTAATTATTTTCTGACAAAAAATAACCATTACAGTAATTACTAAAAATAAGTCAAGTAATTAAATAATGCCATGTAGGTATCAGAGTTTCCATCAGGATTTGCATCAGAACTTGACTATTATCAGAATTTAATGGTCATCAAAATATGGCTTCTGTACTCAAAGAGTGAATGACTGTTTCTGTGATTCTTCACACAAATACTGACTGGTTTCTTCAGAGTTTAATCATCAGAACTTTCATCAGAACTTGTCCTCAGAATTTATGCAAATAATACTTAACTGTTTGTCAGAAACAATTTAATCACCACAGTAATTTTCATCATTCATATGGAGTGAGAGTGTGTGCATTTATAAATGATCAGATAAAGATTAAAGTCTGATTAACTTCTGTATATCTTAGAAATAAGACATAACTAAGAAAAGTGCTTAAAATCTGTCTTTAATTTTGAAGTCTACTATAGAATAAATTTATGCAAGAGTCCACCTCAACTGTTTGTGCTCATTTTATGCATCTTTTGTCATTCCTTTTACGGTGGCTTCTCAGTGTAAATGAATCACAACTACTATCAGAATTTATGCTATTATCAGAGTATTTCTCCAGTAATCAGAGAATTTGAAAAGTTACTAAGAAAAATTTATTTGCTTTTCTAACGCATATAACTTAATACCAGTAATGCACTTGGGTCTTCCTTTTCACATATTTACTCTAGATCTCAAAGGAGTACCTGACTTCAATTTTTCTTTTCTTTTATTTTCTTCAGATAAGTGAGGCTTATCAAGCATGTAGTTCATCCTTAAGATTTACTGACATCAGAATTTGACAGATAAGAAGCAATAATCTAGTTTGTGACTTAGTAATAAGATACACAAAGTAAATTTGACTAAGATCAAAATCAGAGTTTGCTTGTGTTATGGATTTCTACATAAACAAATAATTCAAACATGGGATACACAGTTTGTTAAAGACTACTAAGTCAGCATCTAACAAATAATCCTCATTGGATTGAATAGTCACAGAACATTCAAAACACTATCAGAGTATATAGAATCACATCAGATAACAATCAGTATTTAATATATTACAGTTTAAGCACATATTACATGGAGATAAGATAATCTGTAAACACTAATCATAAAGTCTGATGCATGAGAACAAAAATTAAACAGATTTTGAGAAAGAACTTGAAACCATTCCAAGTTCATTTACCAGTCTTGTAAAAGTAGCTTCACATAGTGGTTTTGTGAAGATATCTGCTAGTTGTTGATTTTTTGGAACAAAATGCAATTCCACTGTACCTTCCATCACATGTTCCCTTATGAAATGGTACATAATGCTGATGTGCTTTATCATTGAGTGTTGAACTGGATTACCTGTCATAGCAATAGCACTTTGATTATCATAGTAAATGGGAATTTTAGAAAATTCTAACCCATAGTCCAGTAGCTGATTCTTCATCCCAAGAATCTGTGCACAACAGCTTCCTGCAGCAATATATTCTGCTTCTGCAGTTGTTGTGGAAATTGATTTCTATTTCTTGCTAAACTAAAAAACCAATCTGCCTCTAAGAAATTGGCAGCTTCCATTAGTGCTTTTCCTGTCTATTTTGCATCCTGCAAAATCTGCATCTGAGTAACCTATTAGCTTAAAATATGATTCCCTAGGATACCACAATCCTAGATCAGGTGTACCCTTGAGGTACTTGAAAATTCTTTTCATAACTATTTGATGAGGTTCTCTTGGATCAGCCTAAAATTTTGCACAAAGACAGGTAGGATACATGATATCAGGTCTACTTGTAGTTAAATACAGTGAAAAGCCAATCATACCTCTGTAGTTAGTAATATCTACTGATGCTCCAGTATCTTTATCTAACTTGGTTGCAGTGGCCATCGGAGTGGATGCAGTTGAACAGTCTTGCATTCCAAATTTATTGAGTAAATTTCTAGTGTACTTGGATTGATTTATGAAAGTACCTTCTTCATTTTGCTTGGCTTGAAGTCCCAGAAAATAGCTAAGTTCTCCCATCATACTCATTTGATATCTTGACTGCATTAGCTTTGCAAACCTTTCATAGAGTTTGGCATTTGTAGAACCAAAGATGATATCATCAACATATATTTGTACTAAAAGTAAGTCATTTCCATGGTTGAGGTAGAACAGTGTTTTATCAATTGTGCCTCTGTTAAATCCACTTTCTAGAAGGAATTGAGCTAAAGTCTCATACCATGCTCTTGGAGCTTGCTTAAGGCCATAAAGTGCTTTATCAAGCCTGTAGACATGATTTGGAAATTTTGGATCTACAAAGCCTGGAGGTTGTTCAACATATACCTCTTCTTCCAATTCCCCATTGAGAAAAGCACTTTTCACATCCATTTGAAAGACTAAACTTCTTGTGAGCAGCATAAGCTAAAAAAATTCTTATGGCTTCCAATCTAGCAACTGGAGCAAATGTTTCATCATAATCAATACCCTCCTGATGAGAGTAACCTTTAGCAACCAACCTTGCTTTGTTTCTTGTAATTATGCCATCACTGTCAGTTTTGTTTCTGAACACCCATTTTATGCCAACAATGAATCTGTTCTTTGGTCTTGGCAATAGGGTCCAGACTTTATTTCTTTCAAATTCATTTAACTCTTCCTGTATTGCTTGCACCCAATCAGCATCTTTAAGAGCTTCTTCCACTTTCTTTGGTTCATTCTGAGATAGAAAGGAATGATAAAGACATTCATTTGATGTTGTTGTTCTAGTTCTGACACCTGCTTCAGGATCTCCAATTATTAAGTCAGATGTGTGTGATTTGGTCAAATTCCTTGCAGATGGAAGTTGATCTCTAGAACTGGATCCTCCCCCATGATCCATGCTGTCTCCATCAACATTTTCTGATGCTCCCCCTAAAGTTATGCTCTTCAAAATTTCAGAATTTGAGTTGGATCCTTCAGGAATTGAAGAATTAGAGTTTCCAGAATTATCAGAATTTGGCTCATCAGAACTTGATGAATCAGAACTTGTAGAACCAGTGACAGGTTCTGATGCTTCTTGAGAGTCTTGAGTTGTGGTATGATCATTAGTTTGCTCTCCCTAAACAGGTGCATTTTCCCTTGGAATAGTTACCACAGTTTCAATGACATCAGAATTTAAATCGTCAGGACTTACAGGATCAGGATTTAGGTCATCAGAATTTACAGTATCAGAATTTATATCTTCATTTTCAAATTTCAGCTGATCATGATCATTGAAATCTTCAAGTCCAATTATCTTTTAATCATTAAAAGATACATTGATAGGTTCCATGACAACCCTTGTTCTTAAATTGTAGACTCTGAAGGCTTTTGTGGAAAGTGGATATCCAACAAAAATTCCTTCATCAGCTTTTAGATCAAATTTTGACAGCTGTTCAGGATGAGCCTTAAGAACAAAACACTTGTATCCAAATACATGAAAGTATTTCAGATTTGGCTTCTTTTTCTTCACCATCTGATATGGTGTTTTTCCATGCTTGTTTATGAGTGTAGCATTCTGTGTAAAACAAGCAGTCTGCACATCTTCATCCCAAAAGTAGGTTGGTAGCTTTGCTTCATCAAGCATAGTTCGTGCAGCTTCAATAAGATTCCTGTTCTTTCTTTCTACAACTCCATTTTACTGTGGAGTTCCAGGTGCAGAAATTTTTTGCTTTATTCCATGCTCTTTGCGCAACTCTTCCATGATTGAATTCTTGAACTCAGTGCCATTATCACTTCTTATTATTTTAACAGAATCTTTGACCAACTTATCCAACTGTCCGACATGATCAGTTAGAATAGATACAGTTTCATTCTTCTTGTGCAAGAAATACACCCAAGTGTATCTTGTGAACTCATCCACTATAATCATAGCATATTTCTTCTTTGCAATCAACATGACATTGACTGGACTAAATAGATCAACATGCAGTAAGTGATAAGGCTCAAGAATTGAGGATTCAGTTTTGCTCTTGAATGAAGATTTTCTTTGTTTTGCCTTTTGACATGAATCACAAAGACCATCAGGAGCAAATACTTATTTTGGTAGTCCTCTCACAAGATTTTTCTTTACTAGCTCATTTATGTTATTGAAATTTAAATGAAAGAGTTTCTTGTGCCAATTCCAGCTTTCTTCAATTGATGCTCTGCTTAACAGACAGATTGCAGAACCATCAGATTTTGTTGAAAGTCTGGCTTCATATATGTTACCATGTCTGTAACCTTTCAGAACCACTTTGCCTGTAGAATCACTTACAACTGCAAAGTGTTCTTCAAAGAAATCCACATGATAACCTCTGTCACAGATTTGACTCACACTTAGCAGATTGTGTTTAAGTCCTGAGACAAGAGCTACTGATTCAATTATGACATTCCCAAGATTGATATTGCCATATCCCAGAGTCTTTCCCATGTTGCCATCTCCGTAAGAAACTCCTGGGCCAGCTTTCTCCACAAAGTCTGATAGCAGGGCTTTATTTCCAGTCATATGTACTGAACATCCACTATCCAGAACTAAGATGTTTTTCCTGTTGCCCTTTAATTCAGCAGCATCAGAATTGCTATCAGCATTTGCCATTAAGGCATAGTTCACCTCATCTTTAGAATCTGAAGTATCTGCCCAGTTTTTCTTCTTTGTGATAAGTGCCTGGCCTTTATCACCTGTTCCTTTCTTGCAGTCAGGAGAGATGTGGCCTCTTTCACCATAATTGTAGAATTTTACATTTGAGTTGTCTCATCTGTCAGACTTTCCTCCTTTGCCTTCAGACTTTCTGAACCCTTTCTTTTCAGGACTTCCACCTTTCCTGGAAAACTTCTTGCCCTTTCTGAATTTCTTATAGGCTATCTTTGTGATACCCTTCACCATAAGAGCACACAGTTGCATCATCTCTGCATCAACATCAACTTCAGATAAATTTTCAGATTCTGAATCATCATCATCAGAATTTGATGACTCTGAATCAGACTATATGATGAGAGCATTTCCTTTGCCCCTCTTTGAGACAACCACTTTAAGAAATTCCTCCTCAGATTTAAGAGCAACTGTCTTTGACTTTCTTCCGTGCCTTTTGCTTCTTTGATCCATCTCAAGTTCATGAGTCTTGAGCATACCATAGATTTCATCAAGAGTAGTTTCAGTAAGGTCATAGTTGTCTCTTATGGTAGTAGACTTCAAATCCCAATTTTCAGGAAGAGCTAAAAGGAATTTTAGATTTGAATCTTCAAGATCATATTCCTTATCCACAAGTGACAGATCATTCAAGAGTTTGGCAAACCTGTCATATAAATCAGTTAATGACTCATCAATTTTTGAGTCAAAGTGCTCATACTCTTGTGTGATTATAGTCTTCCTGTTCTTTTTTATTGCATCAGTTCCCTGGCATTTTATCTCCAAAGCATCCCATATCTCCTTTGCAGTCTTGCATCCAATTACCCTGTTTGACATGACATTGTCAATTACACTATGTAGCAGATGTCTTACCCTTGCATCCTTGGCAATATATGAGATGTCTTCAGTTGTGTACTCACGTTTCTCCTTTGGTATCATCTTTGCAGGTTGATCAGCAACTGCAATAGAAAGCTTGGTAGGCTTATTTGGTCCATCATTAATTCTATCAAGTTATTCTGGATCTGTGGCTTTCAGAAACATAGCCATCTTAACCTTCCATATAGGATACTCAGATGCTCTCAGTATGGGAACCCTAATACTCTCATATCGACTGTGAGTTTGATTGTTTTGAGTATCTTGATTTATGGTGGGCTTAGGTGGGGTTTGTGTTTCTTCAGACATGATTGTAGACTAGATCTCACTGTTTGTAAATCAACAGAGAGGCTCTGATACCACTTGTTAGGTCACACAACACTATAGAAGGGGGTTGAATATAGTGTTGATACAATTAAATTGATTTTAAACACAAGTATGTAACAGTAATCAAGTATATTCAATATAATAAACTCTGTTACAATAGAACAGTTGTTCTCTCTCAGTGATGAACAATATCACTAAGAGCTGCTAGGTTACAATGTATAATCTTTCTCGTGAATGATAACACATATAGTGCAAACCCTAAGCTGTGTTTATATAGTACACAGTTCCAAGATATCTTCTAATTGATATGGAATATAATTATGTCTCCTAAAATATATCAATCATATATTATCTTCTACAAGTCTTCTAGATGTCTAACTCTTCATGCATATCTTCTATTGTTTTAGTCACGATCATTTCCTATAAATCAGCTGCATTCCTTATCTGAAGTATCCGCACTTAAGTCCTGATATAAATCCTAACGGCCTTAAGTTCTGATATAAGTTCTGACATCAGTAAGTTCTGATTTCCAGTAAGTCCTGATATTAAGTTTTGAAACTAAACACAACAGATTAGACATTACATCACAAATATATCTAACATTTTCTGTGTGTTTCTTTTTTTCTTTCTCTCCAAGTTTAATTCTAGGATTGACAAATGTTCATAGACCACCTCTATGCATAATATGTTGTGTGATTTTGTTTCTTCAATTCTGGTAATATGTACCTTCATTTGTCTTGTTGAGAAATGGTTGAGTAAAAATATCGTGAACTCTACTTTCACTTGACTTCATGATACATTTCACTTTTGACTTCTCGATTTAGAATAACTTTGGATTTCATGATGTAGCATCTTTACTGACTTCTCAGGATAACACATAGTTTAGATTGCACGATGTAGTACAGATTTGGACATTACGATCTTGAAAAAATTTGGACTTCTCGACATAGACCAAATTTGAACTTCACGGTATACCTTTGAACATGACTTTACTATTTGGCATTAATGATCTTCACTACATAGCTCTTCTAGTCTTCACGATATTGATCTTAGAGAAATTCCTGCAACTTATTGACTTCATGAGTCTTCTTCCTTCAATTTGCTTCTTGAACAATCTTTATTGAATTTTTACCAAATTAATTTATTATATATCTATTATCTACATAACTGTTACATATAAATCACTAAGCTCTTGTAACTTTATGAGCTATCTTGAGGGAAAACAAGACGTTAGGCCTTTAAGTAACTATAGAGGGGGGATGGACACAGTTATAACAATCAAATTGAATTAAGTACTCAAGTATGAAGAAATTTTTTTATATTAATAAATATAAACTGATTATAATACTCTCTCAAATGATGAAAAGATTTCCTTGAGAGCTGATAGGTTATGTGTTTGATTAAACAATGCATGACACATGAAGTGTTAACCTAATCTGTGCCTATATACTGCACAGTTAAACAATCAATCAATTGATATGATATACATGAATAAGGAATCTTAATACATATCTAACTATTGATCGCTACAAATAGGTAAAGTCCTACACCGACATATCTCTGCAAATCAAAGTCTTTTATAGAGAATCCATTACTTCCTGAAAATTAGTCTTGACAGATGCTGATAGACAAATGCCGGTGATAAACTCTGATCCGTCAAATACTGAAGACTTCATAAACTCTGATAACTTCCAGTTAGCAAACTCTAATGGCAAACTCTGATAGTTCTAAATACTGATATAATCAATTACATCTAACAATCTCCCTCAACTTGTGCATTAAGTAATTATGTACAAGTTCCTAATTGATGATGTCAAAACTATCTAAATACAAAAATATTAACATGAATACATTCTTATAATCAGTGTATCAGACTTTATCTTCAGTCTTGAACTTTGGCAAATTCGGTAGCATCAACAAAGAATTTTCTGAGTAAATCTCTTTAATTTACATTCAAGTACATTTTCATTCTCTGTTTGATATCCTTCAACTCCACAGTAGATTCATCATTTTGATATATAGTTTCTCTAAGGTCATGAATATTGGATTTGCCAAGTGATAAATCATCCAGCTCCAGAAATCCAACTTTCTTACCATTTGGATTAAAAGTGAGAACTTTTACTCCAATAGAAGTAGTTACCTTACCTCCTCCTTTAGACATATCAACAGTCTGATCATCTTCATTTATGTACTTTGAAATATATTTTTATATTATGAGCATTCAATTCTACTTTCAGGATACTAAGTCCTTCAGATATGTAGACCACCTAGCAGTTGTATAGTTGACTACTTTCAACTATGTTACAATATATTCCACCTCCTGCCATGGTTTGTCTCGCATTTGTTCTTGTGAAATTTTCAACCTCTTTACTGACTCAAGAAAGTACAATATCTTTTATTTTGGCTTATTTGTGTCATAAAATCAAGAACTATTTGAACTAATATGATATTCTGTAAATCTTCAAGCTTCACATTCTCACTAATTCTTGTCAAATTTCATAGTTCTCTAATAATCAAAGCATTCCATGTGTAAGTATCAACATTTGGAAGACCAAGACCACCTCTTTTGCAAGCAATTCTTGCTTGTGAATTACCACTGATTTTTTTAATAGTTTTAGATGAATCTCTTTTAGGTGCAGGTTTCTTGCTTCCCCATAATAGCTTTTTCTTCTCACTGAATGACAGGTTTGACTTATCAGCTTTTAAGGTATCTGAATCAAATTTTGAGTTTTTTCAGGAATGGAGTAATCAGCTTTTATTCTCTGAGCAGTTCTTTTATCAACATGAGTAGTATAATAGGTTGAGATTAGTTGAGCTTCAGATTCTTTACCTTGAGCAATTTCAAAGGTTAATTTTATACTTTCATCAGCTTTTAGTGGAATATCTCCAACTTGAGCTTAGTTAGGGGTTGAGACTTATGAATCAGAATTTACCAGTTTAAACTTTAAAGATTCACCAACCTTTTCTATCCCCTTATACCTCCTATCAGCATTTAAAATTGCTTGAGACCTTAAAAAAAATCCTTTCAGCATCTGTAGTTTGGCTGACTTCAGTGATGACAATCCCTCCACTTGGTCTTTCTCTCCCTGAAAAATTTATCAAATGTTGGAACAACATCAGTGTTTGCAATATCAGCTTTTAGCAATTTGAAATTTTCTTCCAGCTGTTTGATTTGTTCAATGTCAACATTTAAACACTCTCTTTCAAACACCCTTCTAGCTACTTTGGCATTAAATGCTAGACGTGTTGGATCTTTGTAGTGAAGAGTTGTTTTTTTACCTTTATACTTCAGTATTTATTGAAACTGACTAGCCTCAGCACTAGCTTCTAACTCTAGACTAGCTTGGCCTTTATCACCATTTGTGACTGTCAGAGTTTGCTTTTCAGTAGTTGTAGTCACATTTGTAGTGAGTTCTTTTATAAGCACAATCTTTGAAACTTGCTATTTTCCTCCTTTTTTTTCATCTCCTCTACCTTTTCTAGATTGGCTAGTGGCCTTAGAAAAACCACTAGATCCAATTAGATCTCTACAGTACTTCTATGGGTTTTGCCTCCCTTATTCCCTCCATCAGGAGCATCATCTCTCTCATCAGTATTGGACTTGAGGTGCTTGCATTTAGATTTTGATATAATCTCCCCCTTTTTGGCATCATCACCAAGTAAGAGAGAGACTATAAGATCTAGGGACTCGTGAACCTCATCCAGTTGCTCAGACATATTGGCTTGAGTTGCTTCCAACTTCGCCTGGTTATATTCTATTCTATTTGTCTGGAAATGACGAGCTTTAACTGTTTTTGGACTTCAAACTCACTTATAACTTTAGCTTCATGAAAAGCATCCTTAAGTGCATCTGTATGAGTTTGAGCCTTAGCCTGAGTTGAATGAACAGACTTTACCATGAGAGTGGAACCTTTGAGATGACCAAAAAAAGAAAGACTTTTAATTTCAGATTCATGTGTTTGTAAGTGTTGAGAAGCATTGTTAATAGAAATAGAATAAGTATAATTCTTCCATTTAGAGTTCCATTCTTCAGCTTCATAGGCTTTAGAGATTTCATGATTCTTGTATTCATCAGCTTTAACCTCTCCTTCTTAGACATATCTTTAAGAAATATGATTTTATCTAGATCTTCATCAGAATTTATAGCTACATTGATCTTATAGACATCAATATCATCTCCATCATCATAATCATCTTTCTTAACTAAAAGCCTCATCAACAGCTACTGGCTCTTTTAACTTCTGTGCCACTTGAAAGGCATATGTCATAACCTATTTGTTTATTCGAGGATTTAACTCAACTCAAATAAGAATATAACAAGTAAATAGTGGATCTACCGTCAAAGAGATCTCATAAAGTAACATCTGTCAAAGGATTCAGAAACAAGGTTCATCTACAGAATTGAGGAATTACTTCACTGGAAGAAGTTCAAGAAATTGATCAAGCCTCAGTGATATAAATCAAGATTGTGGATTTAATCAAGTGACAGAGATCTTGTCAGGGTATCAGATAATTACAGGGATATAATCTGAAGAAAATCAAGTATCTAAGTTAAGACATGAAGAAACGTCACGGAAGTTAGTCACTCATGAACCAGACACTACATCAAGTGTCAACATTGAAGTGGTGGAATTGATTCATAATTGACAGTAGTTTTCAAAAGATTTTCAGAAGAATGGTTGCTGTTAAAGAGTAGTATTAATTCTCTATTAATTAATTAAGTCATATAGTTTAATTAAGAAAATAAATTATATCTGCAGAGATTAATTTATTTATTAATTGAATTAATTGATTAATTAATTCTAAATTAATATTAGGAATTTTCAGAATTGATTTTGAATTTATATTCAATATTAATTCAGCATGACAATCAATTGAACTGGTATGACAATCAGATTGTCATACCGAAAGTTCTACTAGTTCAACAGATTGTCATGCCAAGTCATTTTCAATAGTCTCACCGAAAGTTATACTGGAAGGAGGATTGTCTTGCCAGTTCATTTTGATAGTCTTGCTAGTTCATTCAATTGTCTCACCGAAAGTCATGGTGCTTCAACAGATTATCTTGCTAGCTCAACGGATTGTCTCACCGATTGTCTCCCCAGTTTAGTTGATTCTATTGATTGAATATAAAAGAAAGAAGCAGCAGATTCATTTCAATCATCTTCAACCAACCAAGAACACATAAAGAAAAGCAGTCGCACAAATATTACATCTCTCACTGCAAATTGAAGATCAACAATTTCTAGTAATTAAAGTTAAATCCTAACCACTAGAAATCATTCTCTTGTTCTTGTGTAACTATCTAGTGGATCAAAATCCCTAGAACTTAATCTCAAATTGCTTTTAGCATTTGATTTTTTTTATTGCAAAAATAGAGAAAGTTCATGATGAATTTATTCTAGATTTGTGATAATTAATTTGAGATTAATCCCGTGTAAACGATACCGTTGTTGTAACACCTTTCAAATTTAATAATATTTTTATTTAACTCGAATTTTGTTTCAATTTTTTATTCCGCACTAAATTCGATTAAGCGGTATAGTTTGTATTCAAACCCCCCTTCTACAAATACTTTGGGACCTAACAATTGGTACCAGAGCCTTCTGATTAACGAACAAATTAGGATCCTGGACTTTTGTAATTTTTCAACTCTTTGAATTTTTATTTATTCAAAAATTCATAATGACTTCACAAAAAGTTGGAACCGTTAGAATTCCACTATTTGATAAAGAAAATTATATTATGTGGAAGAAGAAGATGCTCTTGTTTTTACAAGTGGTAAATCCCAAATATCTGAACTTGTTAAAGAAGGGTCCAAAAATTCCGATGGTTATTGAACCAGAGGTTATAGTAGATGATGTTGTAATTACCAAAGCTAGAACATATGCAAAAGATCCTCAGGGTTTTACTCCTGCTGAACAGGAAGAAGCCTCCTTGGATGCCAGCCTTCAGTTAATTTTAGTTGATTCCCTCGATCCCTTGATGAACAGACATGTGATGAACTGTAAAAATTCCAAACACATCTGGGAAACTATTGAGGTGATGAACGAAGGCACAGAGGAAGTTAGGGAGAATAAGTTAGAGATCCCAACCTCTGAGTATGAACATTTTAAATCCAATCCAGCAGAAGGAATTACTAAAGTGTTCGAGAGGTACAATGCATTGATCAACAACCTGAACATAAATGGAAAATATTATTCAATCAGGGAGATCCACAAAAAGTTCCTTTTAACACTGCCAACTCATCTTGAACATAGAATCACTGCCATAAGAGAAGTTAGAGATCTGAGTGAGATTTCTTTGGATAGACTCTATGGTGTGTTAAAAACTTATGAGTTGGAGCAGATTCAGCAAAAGGAAGTCTACGGAAAAGATAGAGTGGTCAGCACATCTACTGATTTAGTAGCTGAAGGTCAACAACAACAACAACAACAATCTCAACAGCCAGAGAGAATGGTACAGTATTCCAAGGCTGAGGAAAATGTGTTAGTAGCAGAATATGATCCTCTTACTACAAATCAATCCAGTGATGATTTTTACTCCTTGGAAGAGCTGGAGCAATTGGAAGATGAGAGTCAATGGCCCAGATTGTCAAGAGATTCTCCAATGTCAGATTCAAGAGAAATCCCAAGTTCAAGTACAATTCCAACTACAACAGATTCCAGACAGGTGGATCTTCATCCTCTAACACCAGTAGTGGTGGATATAAAACAGGGATGGTTGATCAGAGCACCATTAGATGCTATAACTGCAATGAGTTGGTACACTTTGCCACAGAATGCAGGAAGCCAAAGCATGTAAGGAAGAACTCTTATGATTCAAATCAGAAGAGTAACTCTGAAAGGGCTTATCTGGAAAAGGGAAGAAGCTGGGATGATACTGATAGTGAAGATGAAGAAGAAGGGAATCTTGCTCTTATGGCTATTGATGGAAATACTTCATCGTCAAGAAAAGAGGTAAAATTTACTGATGCTGAATTAGTTTATCATCTAGGAGGTTCCTTAGATTGTTCTCGTCGTGATAATGAACTGTTAAGTCAGCAGATCAAAGACCTTGAGAAAGAGGTCAATGAATTAAGACTTGTGCACATTAATCAAGACAAATTAAAAGAACAAGTATCTTTTCTAGAGAATAGAGTTAACTGTTATAGACAACTCGAAACTATTCTCAAAGACAAGATCATCGGTCTTGAGACTAAGGTTAAAGCTTACTTTAATTCTTGTTCGAAGGCTAAAGAGTTCTACAGTAAGAAAGCTGTTAATCAAACATCTGGAATAGGTTTTGATTACAATGCCGCTATTGGAGAATTAGGCATAAACTCCCCTCCTCATGTCTGTGCTAAAGGTAGGGAAGTACCACATGTGCTTAAGGGTGTTGATAAACCCCTCTATAAAGAATTAATTGTTGAACCATTTGATGAGACCTCCTTTATTATTCAAGAAGAAATACGTGCTGAAGATCTTGCTAATGAGAACGTTGTTTCCAAGTCAAGTGTATCAAAAGTTCCAGTCAAAGTTGTGAAAGCAACTGAGACTAACTCAGACACACATGAGTTGGATAACAAAAATGCCATGTCTACCATGCATAATTTGCCTGTTGTTAATCCCTCTCATAAAATATGTGGTGTTCCTAATTGTATGTCTTGTGCTTTCAATTTGATGTATGCTTATTTTAATGGTAAGCATGTTTCTAGTGATAAGACTACTCTTCGTCAGCATGTGAATAATAGGAAGCATGATAGGTCTAAGACTGCTAGTCCTTCTAAGGCTAGAAAAGAGACATTTGTGCCTAAGCCTAAACAGAAATTTGTTAAGGCTGTTTACAAGGTCAAATGTCCAGTCATTGAGAAAGTTGAGAACATTAAAGTTAAGAACTTTGTTTTTTCCTGACAAAGCTCAATTCTACAAGTATGTCGGGCCCAACCAAATTTGGGTTCCGAAGAAGGTTTAATCCATTTGTATTGCAGGGCATTAAATAGGTGGAACCGGCAATGTGGATTCTTGACAGTGGATCGTCAAGACATATGACCGGAGATAGAGCCCTGCTATAATGTGGTTGAGAAAGCTGGCCCAGTGGTTACCTTTGGAGATAACAACAAAGATTTAACTGAGGGATATGGCCGTTTGCAAGCTGTTAATGTTATCATTGAACTTACACTCTTTCAACATTAGTGATTTCTTATTTCATTTAAAATCTGTTGAAATCACTATTGTACATCATTTCTCTCAAAAGATTAAAATGTATAATTTTTATTCATTATAGATCTTAAGTACATTTTATCTCTATATTGCCATATATTCTGTGATACAGGACAGAACCAACCAACACTCTCTTACCACTAAAATGAAGTATGAATGAGCGTGAGGAAGATAGTGCCTTAGTGCACCATATAAGGAAGGTTCTGAAGTCAACCCAGCAGCTCTGTCTCCTATAAAAATGAGTAGTATCTAAACCGAGACAACTTCTAGCCCCCATATATCTTCTCAAAAAGATGTAATGGCTGAAAAGACACACAAATAGTTACTAGATTCATTCTCTCAACAGGGTGCGTCTATTGAAATTTGCCTGTCGACCAAGGCATCCGATGTAGTGTCACCACCTCAAACATAAACAATTCTTGATGCACAAGGAAATGTCACACACACAAAGGATGAGTTGACGGAAACAAGAGTTTCGACCATTTTAAGGTCAGATTCGATTGTTCAAGGTTCTTTAATGGACCAATTGCCTTTACAGGTGTTAGGAGAGGATACTGATCCAAAAGCCATATGTCAGTGGTCAGTGTCTACCTCCCCAGGCTTAAATCCCCTGGATGCATCTGCGGATAGTGGATCTGACATAGGCGCAGATCGACAACTTGTTGACAATGATTCAGATATTACCTGATGAGTCACAAGGAAATGTCTTCACAGACATTAGAAGGGAACTTTGATCTTTATGCTAAATTCTTTGGATCATTGTTTACCTTCCCAGAATTCAAATCTGGAACCCTAAAAGGGAAACTAGCAACTTGTAGATTATGACTCAGATTCATCTGACGAGTTTAACAAGGATGGGGATTTGCGAACTCCCATTGCACCACCTGTGACCTCCTTAAGGAAGGCTAAGGTGATTTTCCTTGCAGGTACAGCTGAATTTTGGAGCTATGAGAGGAGTGATACACTTGTGAGAATGAGTGTAAACACGAGTGGAGAGAAGAGTGAAACACATGTGAGGTACACTAAATAGAATCACACACTCAAAGTGAGGAAGAAAGAGAAACTACTTGTTATTTCTTTTCCAACCAAGTGAAACATGAGAACTTCTTCAGACAACGGCATACATTCCTTCTCTAAGGGGGAGATAAAAGCTTAATTAATAGTTTGGAGGATTCCTCAACTAAGGGGGATAAATAGTAGGGAGGAAGAAAAAGATCCTACATATGTGCACTACACCACACCATTATTGTTTGTAACTACGGATCCTATTGTACGGGAGAGGTGGTAAAAACAAGGTGATTTCCTAGTAAGGGAATAAGCTGTTTTCCAAAAGGGGAGTACCATTGGTTTTTATCTGCGGATCCTATTGTACGGGAGATGTGGTAAACAAAGGTGATCTCCTTTAAGCAGTTAATTCTCATAGGGGGAGAAGCAAGAGAGATATGCGCTTCTCAACAGGAAATGTAGTTGTACAAAAGAAGATGAAACTACTTGAAGATATGTTCAGTCTAGAGGAACATCTATTTGGAATCTGGAAAATGTTAAATATTATCCAGAACTTTTCTGCTATTTACTTTACATTACTGTTAATATCTTTTTCTTCTTTATTAGTTGAGTTATCCTCTAGGTATTTGTTGTTATTGTCTAACAAACAAATAGGGCGAGATTGAAAGGCATATGGCATAGCCTATTTGTTTATTCGAGGATTTAACTCAATTCAAATAAGAATGTAACAAGTAAATAGTGGATCTACCGTCAAAGAGATCTCACAAAGTAACATCTGTCAAAGGATTCAGAAACAAGGTTCATCTACAGACTTGAGGAATTACTTCACTGGAAGAAGTTCAAGAAATTGATCAAGCCTCAGTGATATAAATCAAGATTGTGGATTTAATCAAGTGACAGAGATCTTGTCAGGGTATCAGATAATTGCATGGATTTAATCTGAAAAAATCAAGTATCTAAGTCAAGACATGAAGAAACGTCACGGAAGTTAGTCACTCATGAACCAGACAGTACATCGAGTGTCAACATTGAAGTGGTGGAATAGATTCATAATTGACAGTGATTTTCAGAAGATTTTCAGAAGAATGGTAATTGTTAAAGAGTAGTATTAATTCTCTATTAATTAATTAAGTCATATAGTTTAATTAAGAAAATAAATTATATCTGCAAAGATTAATTTATTTATTAATTGAATTAATTGATTAATTAATTCTGAATTAATATTAGGAATTTTCAGAATTGATTTTGAATTTATATTCAATATTAATTCAGCATGACAATCAATTGAACTGGTATGACAATCAGATTGTCATACCGAAAGTTCTACTAGTTCAACAGATTGTCATGCCATGCCATTTTCAATAGTCTCACCGAAAGTTATACTGGAAGGAGGATTGTCTTGCCAGTTCATTTTGATAGTCTTGCTAGTTCATTCAATTATCTCACCGAAAGTCATGGTGGTTCAACAGATTATCTTTCTAGCTCAACGGATTGTCTCACCGATTGTCTCCCCAGTTTAGTTGATTCTGTTGATTGAATATAAAAGAAAGAAGCAGCAGATTTATTTCAATCATCTTCAACCAACCAAGAACACAGAAAGAAAAGCAGCCGCACAAATATTACATCTCTCACTGCAAATTCAAGATCAACAATTTCTAGTAATTAAAGTTAAATTCAAACCACTAGAAATCATTCTCTTGTTCTTGTGTAACTATCTAGCGGATCAAAATCCCTAGAACTTAATCTCAAATTGCTTTTAGCATTTGATTCTTTTATTGCAAAAATACAAAAAGTTCATGACGAATTTATTCTAGATTTGTGATAATTAATTTGAGATTAATCCCTTGTAAACGATACCGTTGTTGTAACACCTTTCAAGTTTAATAATATTTTTATTTAACTTGAATTTTATTTCGATTTTTTATTCCACACTAAATTTGATTAAACGGTATAGTTTGTATTCAACCCCCCCTTCTACAAACATACTGGGACCTAACACCACTTCATCTTTATTATCAGAGTTTAAGTTTGTCAATGGAGCAGTGTGAGAACGAACAGCTTCAGAAACTTCCATGGCATCAACATTTATTTCAACTAGAATTTTTTGCCCGCTGCGCTTGGGCTTTGTAAATTAAAACTTTATCTTATTATTTTAATTTATTTGTTAATATAATTTTTGATTTTCTTTACTTTTTAATATGAGTGAAAAGTTATTTTAATAAGATATTGAAAACTAATTTTTATTGACGTATATTAATATGTATCTCTATTAACTTAAATTCTCTATTGATTAATTCTATTAATTATAAGATTTTGGTCAAAGTGGCACAGTTTAACACTAATTTACATTATTAATTTACTTCAATTAGAAAAAATCTCAAATGATCAACTAAATTTCCTTTATTTCACTTGAATTTCTATATCTCAAAACTATGAAGATTCAATATTTTATTTTCTTTGAGTGTATCTAAAAATTTATCAGTTTATTAAAATATATTGATAATTGATACTCTCTCAAAAAGAATATGAAATTTATATCTTCTCCAAATTATGTATTTAAAAGTATTCATAAATAAAAAAATTGCTTATGAAATTTATATTTTAGTAATATGAGAAATTTACTTGAAATTGCACAAATTTAAGCAAATAAAAAACTGCTCTATTTGATAATTGCAGGGCAAGTACATAAAGTTCTATGAATTATCAAATATTATTTGAGATCAAGTTAGTATTGTACCACTTGATCACTAAAATAATATAACATAATTGTGAAAACCTCTGAGCAAAACAATGATCAAAGATAACTATTTTATCTTCATAGTATATTTACAATCACTGAGTATATAGAACTAAAAGATACAGAGTGAGAAGAAATACAGGAGAATAAAATACTTGAAATCCACTTGTAAATGTTAAATAATGTGCAAAACGATAATATACCGACCAACATGTCCATAAACACAAAAACATTACAAATAGACCGGGTTCAAATAAATCCTTCATGATTACAGACTTTTAGTTATTTAAATGAAAAACATACTCTAAAATACAATAATTTAAGACACTTCTTCAACTCTCAGTTGCAGAACACTACTGCTTGTCAGTACTTCTTCATCATCAAACCCTGGATTGTCGTCAAGGCAGGTCTGAAACTTTCATATGCGATACATCAGAAAATTTGGAATTAGTTTGCTAAAACATACATATATCAACTCTGAGGCCCTTGTTACCTGCTACATGAAATAATTGATAATCATAATAGCATAACTATATTTCCATCCTCGTGTTATTTGAAGGTCATGCTTGTGATATAATTAGTCTATATGTTGTTGGCTAGGCCACGGTTTAAACCGCGTACATCAATATTTTTTAGACTATGTCCAGGAGGCTTTGTACAGAACTAATATAGAATGGCGGGGTAGTAAAATGGCATGATAGATTGTAAACACTTTTCACATATAACTAATAATTTTTTCATTAACATTTGAAAATATCTAACTGCTTTTACAGAAGAAAAAACAATATCTTGAAATGTATACCTTTCGTCTCACTTATGATCACTCGAGCCTATAATTTTCTCAGCTTTGTAATTTTATCTTTTCTTATTAAGTTTGACACATCTAAAACTCTATCGTAAAGTTTGTGAGTTATGATGTATTTATCCAGTTTAGATATATATGTAAACTATCTCAAATAATGCTTCTTTAAAGTTATATTTCGAAAAAGTTTAATATGTTTCGCTAATGACCAGCCACATGACGTTAATGCTCATGTCAAGAGAACTACCTCTAGATATCTTAAAAAATAATATGTAAACATTTTACATGATTAGCCAATTAACTTCAACCCCAAAAATATTTAACTATGCGAATATTTTATAAGAAGTGTTGATAAAAGAACATACTTGTGTAATCTGATATAAAGTTTTGTGAGTTCATATACAACGACTCTTGATGAGGCTTTCTTCGACATCGATTGTGAGTCGTATGACCATCAAGACGTTTCCTGCAAAACGTTTACAATTTACTTAAAATGTAATTAGTCACAAATTGTCACATAACTCATTTAAAACCAAAACTAATATAAGAATACAAAAATTGGCATATAACTCGTTTACACAAAAAGATAAACATACAATCCGCAGGGTTTAAACAAAAAATCATATAAAATCTCTCTCACAACTTTCATCAAACAGTTAGGGGGTGGGATAAACCGTCTTAAAAGAATCATTTTATTCATGCTTCTTCACACTAAATGAATTTCAAAATTATGATATAAATGAAAATAATGACTCTAGATGTAACGCCCTCCAGACCCGGGGTATAAGTCTGTGGGATACTAGCTAATCACCAAACCTGCACAACATGTATAATGATGAAGCAAAAATATATCTAAACCTCTTTAACACTGACCAGGATCTTTCTAGGTTGAAGTATGAAAATAAGAACCACTAACTGAATTTATGACAAACCAAATTTAAAATCTAACAATTCTCTTTATTACAAACCATTGTCTAACCAGTTTTAAACTCAGTTTATTTTTATTCAAACACACACATTAACTATCTACACTCCACCTGCTTAGGCAACTCAAAACTTTATTCTTAAATTGGAATCAACACCTTGGGTATAAGAGGATCCCGCGGCTTGACTCGTGGCTTGACCCGCTTCTTTACCACTCGGGTCCTGATAGGTTTCATTTTCCTTCTTAACTGAAAACAATAAGGTGGATAACAACAAGAAAGGGATGAGCTAAAAATTGCTCAACAAGTCCGCAAAATATAAACAGTGTTAGTGTACATTAAATGAACCGGTAACCTGGTTACATATGCAAAGATATAACCTTGCGAGAAAATAACGAAGGTCATTATCGGCAAATATAAATGAACTAAACTGGACACAAGTTCGCACTCATACCCTGCTGATCAGTCAGGATACAATGCAGATCTATATCTCACTATATAGATCTAGTCGGGTACCCAGGCTCTTAGGATCAAGTATGAACTCAATCCCAAACATCACTATCCGGTCCATAGAGGAGCAACCGGAACAATCGGTATGCTTTGATATATCCCAACCATCAGAATATATCAACATGTATGTGTAGCTATTGGAATATGAATAGAGAGTTCAAAGAAAAAGGAGAAATCAAGAATCAAAATGAAATATGGGAAAAGGATTAGCAATTGTGTATCAGTGTTTATGAATATGAATCAAAAAAAATCAAGTGTGATAAGAATTTGAAGAAATGTCACTATTCTGAAATTAGAATAGGGGAAAAAAACTTGCCTTTCACGTGATTTATTCAAAGTACTTCAGCTTCGTCTGTCACTGGCTCGATCCGCCTTGCTGACTTTGCTTCTATCAAAGAAATAGACTGATTTAGTCATCTCGTATCTCAATCACGTCTCGAACCGACTTCACATAGCTCCTATTGTCTACCCATGTGCGTATTATTGACCCATTTACTATTTAATAGCACATAGGACTCAATTAACCACATAATATACATAAGCACATAAGTCACATAGTCATTTTAGGTTTAAAATAATTTTTAAAATTGAAATCGACTCGTTGTTCGCTTAACCGATCATTATCTGACTCGTTTCCTATTTTTTAGGATTTATCGGACCCATTTCTACACGCGATAAGGCTTATATTCAAATAAATATCAAAAGTCAACTAGTTTAAAAAGAAATTAGGTTTTATTATTATTTTTAGTGAAAACAGATCATTTTTCTGAGTAAAAGGGCTTTCGTTTCGCTCGAATCGGATCAACGGTTTAATTAATATCATTTAAACACAGAGAAATCAATTTATTCTTCAATATAAATAATTATTACAAATTTTTAAACTCTAAAAATATTTTGAATAATTATTTGGGATAAATCAGAATTAAAAATGATTTTTCTATAATTTTTTGAATTAAAATAAATTTATTATGATTTATTGGAAATTATTTGATTAATTATCAAATTAATTAATCATTTTTAAATAATTAATAAATAAATAATAAATAATTAAGAAAATAAATAAATCTGATTTTTAGAAAATATTTCAGAATTATTTATAATATAAATCAATTAATTAAATAATTAATTAATCAATTTATAAAATAAATATAATTGATTTTATAATTTATAAAAAAAATTAATTCCAGAATCAATTGTCAGAAACCATTTTCTGACTGAATTGGATCAATGTCGGATAATCCAATCGAGTTACACGGGTCATGAAGAACACAACCGGGTCGACCTTGAAGGTCCACCGGTTTCTGGAAATTTTCCAGATTCCGGCAGCCTTTGGCCGGACTCCGGCAACGTCCGTTCATGGCAAAAAATGTACCATTCCACTTCGTTTTTGATCCCAAATCCTTCCCTATATCATCCTAAGTTAAATTCTGATCAAAACATGACCATAACAACACCGGAACTTCATCTCCGGTGATCACCAACCAACAACTCCGGCCAAACTACGTTTTAACTAATCTGAACTTACAACTTGATGTTCTATACATCAAAATGAAGCTTAGGTACTTAGCAAAAAAAATGAAGCTTAGGACATGAGGAATCTATCCCTAACATCCTACAGAACCAAAGATCATCATATAATTCGTAAAATCATTTCTACCCGAATCAAAAATGGGTCAAACCCATCGAACTCGTACTAACTATCTTGAACTGGAAAAATCATGTAAAAATACTTAAAATTTAATACTCAACAAGACAAAACCAACCATATAAGTTTCATCATCCAAATATTAGTAAATCAAAAACACCTAATTTAAAACGGGTATGAACCCTAATATTTGAATCGATCAAACCCGTATATAAAACATGAAATCAATGATGTATATAGCTTGTACTAACACATATAAACACATATCAACCATCAAGAACATCCAAAAATCCTCAGAAATTAAAAACCCAAATCTGTTCATGAAACCCAGAATCGAGTTTAAGTTTCAAACCTTTCTGATTCGATTTGATTACAAAATTGAATAGAGCTTGAAAAACTATGAAGATTGAGCACAAACACGACCCCTTTTGGTTACCAGAATCGATCAAAACCACGATTTGATTCTCGACCTCAGGAACCCTAATTTTAGAGAATTTTGGGTATTTTTCTGATTTTTATTGTTTAATTAATAATAATTAAAATAAAATTAGGCTTTATAGTAGGTAAAATAATACTCCTAATTTAAAATTACGGCCCTAATTACACATCTATTAAAATTAATTGCCCGCTAGTTTTGATATTTTTGAGTATTAAAATTTAATTTTTAAATATTTTATATATACAATATATATGCCAAAATTTTCCAAAAATTGTGAATAATTTAAAAATACAAAGAAATGGTATAAATGAAAGTCCTATAATTTTATAAAATTAAAAATGTGATTTTTTTGGGGTTTTGACACCCAATTGGGCCCGGAAAAGTCATTTTTCATGGAACGAGAAAATTTATAATATACCTAGATGTTCAGAATTACATGATGGTACAAGCAGTTTGATGAAAAATAAGGCCCATTATTTTATTTGAAATATCAGCTATAAAATCTTAGTTCGGGTCTTATAACTTTTGATACGAAGGCCATAAATACAAAATAAAAAATCTGAAAAATACCTTAAAAATACCCAGATGATACAGAATACACATAAATGACACGTAACAGTTAGGGTTTTATAACAAATGACACATAAATGACTGATTAAAACACATAATTTATTATAAATATGATATAATACAAGCGTAATTTCCCAGGCGTTACATCTTTCCCCCCTGAATAGGATTATGTCCTTAAAATCTCGCTAAGAAAATAAATAGGGATACTTTTCTAACATCTCACTCTCAAGTTCCCCGGTTGACTCTTCAACCATAGGATTTCTCCACAGAACTCGCACTAAAGATACAGACTTATTCCTCAACACTCTCTCTTGCCGATCTAGAATTCTTGCCGGTTGTTTTATATAAGACAAATTAGGTTGGATTTCTATTGGCTCATATTCTATTACATTTCTAGAATCAGGATTATATCGCTTAAGCATTGACACGTAAAACACGTTATGGATATGCTGCATGTGAGGCGGTAAAGCTAACTCATATACAACTTTCCCAACTTTTTTCAAGATTTCAAATGGACCAACATATCGTGGCTTCAATTTACCCTTGTTTCCAAATCTAGTCAATCCTTTCCATGGTGATATTTTAAGTAATACATGTTCTCCTTCTTCGTAGTCCATATCTTTTCTGGCTTGATCCGCATATTTGCGTTATCGATCTTGCGTCGCTTCGAGTCGCTTTCGAATAAGCTCTATCTTCTCTTTAGTTTGTTGAATCAATTCTGGACCCAAAATCTTGCGTTCTCCAACTTCATCCCAATATACAGGTGATCTGTATTTTCTTCCATATAAAGCTTCGTAAAGTGGCATTCCAATGTTTGCGTGATAGTTGTTGTTGTAAGAAAATTCAACTAACGGTAAATGCTCGTCCCAACTGCCTTTGAAATCAATCGCACACGCTCGTAACATGTCTTCAATAATTTGGATGGTTCTTTCACCTTGCCCGTCTGTTTGCGGATGATAAGCGGTACTCATATTTAATTTGGTCCCAAGGCATTCTTGAAACTGTCTCCAAAATCTTGAATTGAAATGTGGATCTCGATCAGATGCAATAGATATTGGGACTCCATGTCGCATCACAATTTCTTTAAGATATAAGTGGACTAACTTGTCGAGTGAAAATCTTTCGTTGATCGGTAAAAAATATACTGACTTTGTTAGTCTATCAATGATTACCCATATTGCATCATGGTTTGCTCTCGTCCTTGAAAGTCTTACCACAAAATCCATTGCTAGATGTTCCCATTTCCATTCTGGAATATCCAAGGGTTGCAGTAATCCACTTGGACGATGATGTCCCACTTTGACTCCCTGCCATGTGTAACATTTACTTACCCATTCTGCTATTTCTTTCTACATATTTGGCCACCAAAAGTTTTCTTTTAGATCGCGATACATTTTCGTACTTCCTGGATGAATAGAATATCATGAACTGTGAGCATCTCTTAATATCTCTTCCTTCAGTTATATCACATTAGGGATCCAGATTCTTGATGAAAAGCGTAGAATTACTTCATTATCCTTCTGAGTTGTGATTTCTTCTCCAGTTAAGTCGTCATCTTGACTCATCATAACCAATTTTCTTTTCTCACCTAATCTTTCCAAAAGTGGGAAGAAGATTTTCGAGGCAAAAATAAAGAAAACTTCTTCCCAAATCTGCAGCTTTCTTTTCCTTTCTTTCATAAAAGTTGTTCGGGAACAAGCTGAAGAAATGCATTTTTTACATTTCTTTCCTTTTCTCTCCAAAAAATGTTTCGGGAACACAGCGCAAATCTTTTCCAATAATTCTGGTTGAAAAATCATTACGTGAATAGCTTCAGTGGATTCATTCGGAATACGAATCTCAATTTCCAATTTCTCAAATTCCTTGGCCAATTCTTCATATGAAGTCAACAAATTCAATCTTTCTTTCCGGCTCAATGCATCTGCCACAATGTTTGTTTTTCCTGGATGGTAGCTAATTGTAACATCGTAATCTTTGATCAATTTTAACCATCGTCGCTGCCTTATGTTAAGTTCTTCTGCATAAAGATGTACTTTAAACTTTTATGATCCGTGTAGATTTCACATTCTCGCCGTAAAGATAGTGTCTCCAAAATTTCAGTGCGAATACGATTGCTACTAATTCCATATCATGCGTAGGATATTTCTGCTCATGAGGTTTCAATTATCTCAAGGCATAAGCGATTACATTACCATGCTATATTAATACATATCCTAGTCCACGGTATGAAGCATCGCTGTAAATGACAATATCTCCATGCTCATCTGGTAACACAAGTACCGGTGCAGTTACTAATCGATTCTTCAGTTCTTGAAAACTTCCCTCACGTTTGTCATCCCATATGAACTTTTCACTTCTTCGGGTCAACTTAGTCAGTGGCGTTGCTATTTTTGCAAACTCTTTGACAAATCTTCTGTAGTATCCTGCCGATCCCAAGAAACTTCGAACTTCTGTTGGTGTCTTTGGCCTTTCCTAATTCAGTACGGCCTCAATCTTTGCTGGATCAACTTTAATTTCTTCCATGCTAATGGTATGCCCTAGAAATTGCACTTCTTTCAACCAAAATTCGTATTTCGAGAACTTCGCGTAAAGCTGTTCATTTCTTAGAATTTCCAAAGCAATCCTCAGATGCTCGACATGCTCTTCTTCAGTTTTCGAGTAAATCAAGATGTCATCAATAAATACAATCACAAACTTGTCCAATTACCTCTTGAATACCCTGTTCATCAAATCCATGAATGTTGCTGGCGCGTTAGTTAAGCCAAATGTCATTACGAGAAATTTATAATATCCGTATCTGGTACGAAAAGTAGTCTTGGGAATATCTTTAGCTTTGATCTTCAGTTGATGATATCCCGACCTTAAGTCTATCTTGGAAAACCATGCAACTCCTTTTAGTTGATCAAACAAATCGTCGATTCATGGAAAAAGATATTTATTCTTGATAGTCAGCTTATTCAGTTCCCGATATTCGATGCTGTCATCCTTTTTCTTTACAAATAATACCGGTGCACCCAATGGGGATACATTGAGTCTTATGATTCCTCTGTCCAAAAGGTCCTACAATTGTGTTGACAATTCTTTCATCTCAACCGGTGTCATCCGATATGGAACTTTTGAAACTGGTTCTGTACCTGGTGCTAAATCGATCGTAAACTTGATTTCTCGGTCTGGCGGTAAAGTTGGAAGTTTATCTGGAAAAATGTCAGGAAATTCACATACAACTGGAATGTCTTCTATATTGGGACTTTCCTTCCATGTATCCAACACATATGCAATATACATTTCATATCCCTGTCGTAACAATCGTTTGGTTTGCATTATTGTCAGAAAAATTTTTCGCTGTTTTTCGCCTTTGAACATTACCGTTGCATTTTCCGTAGTTCACAATTTCACTTTCTTGTTCGCGTAATCGATTTGAGCATTATGACAAGCTAACCAATCCATCCCTAAAATAACATCAAACTCCCCTAACTTGAAAGGAATCAAGTCTACAGAGAAATTATGTCCAGCTATACTGATATCGCACTCGGGACATACTCGATCTACCGGAACTTGGTCGTCAATGGCTAATTTTATAATTAGCGTTTCGCCCAACCATTCAATTTCACCCTATATCTTATCAATGAATTCTTCAGAAATAAAAGATCGTGTGGCTCCAGAATCAATCAATACTTTTACATTTACTGAGTTCACCGAAAGCGTATATGCAATCACACTAAGACTCTACACAGCTTCCTTCATTGTCATGTTAAAAGTTCTTGCTCTGGGCTGATTATGCTGTGGTGGAGGAGGTAATGCCAAAACCCTTGGAACACTGGCTGCCATTGTCGGTCCTCTGCAATCCTTAGTGATATGTCCTTTCTTTCCACATTAGAAACAAGTAACTTCTATTTTTCACGCTGGACATTCGTTAGAATAGTGTCCTTTCTGTCTACATCTATAGCATGTCACATTCTCCTTGATACAAATGCCCGTATGTTTCCGACCTCATGTCTTACAGTACGACACTGGGATTCTGACAATTCTATACTGGTTGGGAGCTTGGAAACGATTACCTGCTTTCTGGTTGCCTGGTCCTGTCCTTTTGAAATTCATATTTGTCCGGGCTTGAAATCTCGGCTTCTTGCTAGAACGGTTTTGAAAACTTCCCTGTCCCTTTTCCTTTTGGGACCTTTCACTTTCTCCTTCAATGATCATGGCTTTCTGGACCATGGCTGTATAAGTTGTCAATTCAAAAAATGCAACTCGACTGCGTATCCATAGTTGAATCCTTGCTGGAATCTCTCAGCTCGTTTCTCTTCAGTATCAACTTGCTCTAAAACAAACCTAGCCAACTCAATAAACTTGGCTTCGTATTCTGTTACAGACATATTTCCTTACTTCAGCCCTAAGAACCTAATTTGCATCTGATTCTTCACATAGTGAGGAAAATGTTTCTCTAAAAATAGCTCTTTAAACCTATCCCAGGTCACAATGTCTTCGTCTTCTAAGGCTTTCCTAGATTCCCACCAATAATTTGCTTTGCCTTTCAGGAAGTAGCTAGCAAAATCAGTCTTTTGGTCCTCACCTACTTTTAGAAGCGCAAACGCTTTTTCCATTTCCTTCAACCAAGTACTAGCCTTAATAAGATCCGCTGCATCCTCAAACTCTAGAGGCTTAACTGACTGAAACTGCTTAAAAGTAACAACAGGCATAGTTGGTGGTAACTAAGGCTCAGGACGGGGTGGCTGTTGTAACATCTGTTTTTGTTGTTGTTGCATCTGCTGCTACATCATTACCATCTGTTGTTGCATCAGATGGAACATTTGGTTCATAGTGTCATTAGTCTGTCCCTCAGAGTTGTTGTTGGAGGTTTCAGTTCTAGTCTTTCTCTTTGGTGCCATTTTCTGATAATAAAACAAGTAATTCTTTTAATGATTTATTAAACAGTTGATGATAAATAAAGAAACAAGTTATCTGGTATCAAATAAAATTTAAACAATGATTTATGGAAGGAAAAACAATTTTCTTAATGTTAAAACAGGAAATTTAAAAAATCAGGTAAAATAATTTTGTAACTTGTAAATGAAAATGATAATACACTGTTTTTTTATGAATTTAAGCAAAATTTAAAATATGAAAAACTATAAAACAATAAAGTAAATGTAAATGCTGTAAAGACTGAAATTTAAATAAAAGAAATGTTGAAAAAGTTCATTTTATATATATATAACACCAGCCTCAGGTGTAAGTGCTTGATACAAAAAGTCTCGGTCAAGTCTGTCATGGCTACTGCTGCTACAAGTCAAACTAGGTACTACACACATACATAGCTAACCAAACTATACTAGGATGCATCTATCTACATATGTCACATATAATACACAACTGATCTCCTGCTGTCCAATCTCAGAACCCTGGCGGAATGCGCCTCAACTCATCCTGGAGTACCTGGATAACTGATTGTGCAAAACGGGTAGCTCTATGAAACTCCGCATAGGTATGCGGCCATCATGCATCAAAGTGTTTAACTCAAAAGTAGTACTCATCACTGTGGACTGAAGCCACTGCCTTATCATATAATCTGGCTGCATTGCAGCTAACGGTCCTCGGTCTCTCTGATCAATTAAACCCATAATCTCCCTGCACTGAGATCTCCAATACTCGACATCCTCTCTCATAACACTATACTCATGATATGGAACCATGTGTGGCTCTGCAATATGTCCTACAGACTCCTGTGATGGAACTCTCAGTATCCCTGCAACACCCTGCTGTAGTAATCCCAACTGTAAACCTACATCATGCTCACCCATGCCCTCAACCGGGGCCATCTGAAACACCTCTGGCTCTGGGGCATGCACCTGTATAGGAGGTAACACTCCTGGTGGTGGAAACTCTGGCTCAACCTCCGGGATAAACTGATACTCTACCGGAAGTGGAGGTGGAAACATCAGCTCAAAGAACTCTAGTGGATCAAACATCTCTATCGGATCAGGGATCAGCTCTGGCACTGGTGGTGCTGGCTCCTGGGGCAATGGTGGTGGGGGTGGAAGAGGTGGAAATACATGCGCCGACGCTGGTGGAACAACTGGTGCGACTGGTCCTGTAACTGTCCTCTCAGATGAACCTGATGATGCCATCTGATAATATAACAAGGAAAGAAGAAATGTCACTTAGTAATCCTAGAATTCGTACTTCCCTAATCTAGACTCATCTAGACCCCAACACTATTATTCTTGTTTGACTATTCTTATCCTATGTGATCTTCTTATCTTATCTTAGTCCTAATGTTCTTATTTTTAGAGACCTAACCTATAGTTCTGATGTCAAACCTGTAACGCCCTCCGGACCCGGGGTATAAGTCTGGGGGTTACTAGCTAATCACCAAACCTGCACAACCTATATAATGATAAAGCAAAAATATATCTAAACCCCTTTAACACTAACCAGGATCTTTCTAGGTTGAAGTATGAAAACAAGAACCACTAACTAACTTTATTACAAACCAAATTTAAAATATAACAATTCTCTTTATTACAAACCATTGTCTAACCAGTTTTAAACTCAGTTCATTTTTATTCAAACACACACATTAACTATCTACATTCCACCTGCTCAGGTAACTCAAAGCATTCTTCCTGAATTGGAATCAACACCTTGGGTATAAGAGGGTCCCGTGGCTTGACTCGCTTCTTTACCACTCGGGTCCTGATAGGTTTCATTTTCCTTCTTAACTGAAAACAATAAGGTGGATAACAACAAGAAAGGGATGAGCTAAAAATTACTCAACAAGTCCACAAAATATAAACAGTGTTAATATACATTAAATGAACCAGTAACCTGGTTACATCTGCAAAGATATAACCTTACGAGAAAAAAATGAAGGCCATTATCGGTGAATATAAATGAACTAAACTCGACACAAGTTCGCACCCATACCCTGCTGATCATCCAGGATACAGTGCAGATCTATATCTCACTATATAGATCCAGTCGGGTACCCAGGCTCTTTGGCCCATCTCAAGGATCCAGTTATGTCCCGGTCCTTAGGATGAAGTATAAACTCAATCCCAAACATTATTATCCAGTCCATAGAGGAGCAACCAGAATAATCGGTATATTTTGATATATCCCAACTATCGGAATACATCAACATGTATGTGTAGCTATTGAAATATGAATAGAGAGTTCAAAGGAAAATGAGAAATCAAAAATCGAAATGGAATATGGGCAAAGGATTAGCAATTGTGTATCAGTGTTTATGGATAGGAATCAAAAGAATGCAAGTGTGATAAGAATCTGAAGAAATGTCAATATGACTCGTTTCCTATTTTTTAGGATTTATCGGACCCGTTTCTGCACGCGATAAGGCTTATAATCAAATACATATCAAAATTCAACTAGTTTCTAAAGAAATTAGGTTTTAATATTATTTTTAATTAAAACGAATCATTTTTCAGAGTAAAAGGGCTTTCGTTTCGCTCGAATCGGATCAATGGTTCAATTAATATCATTTAAACACATATAAATCAATTTATTCTTCAATATAAATATTTATTACAAATTTTTAAACTCTAAAAATATTTTTAAATAATTATTTGGGATAAATCAGAATTAAAAATGATTTTTCTATAATTTTTGGAATTAAAATAAATTTATTATGATTTATTGGAAATTATTTGATTAATTATCAAAATAATTAATCATTTTTAAATAATTAATAAATAATAAATAAATAATAAATAATTAAGAAAATAAATAAATCTAATTTTTAGAAAATATTTCAGAATTATTTATAATATTAATTAATTAATTAATTAAATATTTAATTAATCAATTTATAAAATAAATAAAACTGATTTTATAATTTATAAAAAATAAAAATAAAAATTAATTCCAGAATCAATTGTCATAAACCATTTTCTGACAGAATTGGATCAAAACCAGATAATCCAATCGGGTCAAACGGGTTATGAAGAACACAATCGGGTCGACCTTGAAGGTCCACCGGTTTCTGGAAATTTTCCAGATTCCGGCAGCCTTTGGCCGGACTCCGGCAACGTCTGTTCATGGCCAAAAATGTACCATTCCACTTCGTTTTTGATCCCAAATCCTTCCTTGTATTATCCTATGTTAAATTCTGATCAAAACATGACCATAACATCACCGGAACTTCATCTTCTATGATCAGCAACCAACAACTCCAGACACACTACGTTTTAACTAATCTAAACTTACAACTTGATGTTCTATTCATCAAAACGAAGCATAGGACTTGAGGAATCTATCCCTAACATCCTACAGAACCAAAGATCGTCATATAATTCGTAAAATCATTCAACCCGAATCAAAAACGGGTCAAACCCATCGAACTCTTACTAACTATCCTGAACTGGAAAAATCATGTAAAAATACTTGAAATTTACTACTCAACAAGAGAAAACAAACCATATAAGTTTCATTATCCAAATATCAGTAAATCAAAACGGGCGCGTTTACCTTCTGAAGTTGGCCCTGAATTTTTTTCTTTTTCTGATTTTTTTGTGTTTTTCTTCTTTCTTCTTGCTTCCTCTGCCTACTAATGTACAACAAACTTGGGTTGCCTCTCAAGAAACGCTTGTTTTATGTCGTTAGCTTGACGTAGAAACTTTAGATCAAATGGACAACAAAGCGGCACTAACCACCTCGCGGGTAGCCGTGTCACCATAGTAATGCTTCAACCTCTGACCATTTACTTTGAATGCTTGACCCGAATCATTCTGAAAAATTTCCATTTACTTTGGAAACACAGTATTGATTATGAAGGGCCCTGACCACCTTGACTTCAACTTTCTAGGAAAAAGATGGAGATGAGAGTTAAACAAAAGAACTTGTTGTCCCGACACAAATAATTTGAGCACTAGACCCCTATATTGCCACATCTTGACTTTCTCCTTATACATTTTGTTGTTCTCATAAGCTTGAAGTCGAAACTTATCGAGTTCATTCAATTGAAGAATCCTCTTCTTTCCAGCTGCATCCAAGTCTAGATTTAATTTCTCAAAGCCCAATATACCTTATGCTCGAGCTCCACCGGAAAATGACACCCCTTACCATAAACCAACTGAAATAGCGACATTCCCAATGGAGTCTTATATGTTGTTCTATAAGTCCAAACAGCTTCATCAAACTTCAAAAACCAATCTTTCCTCAATAGACACATAACTTTCTCCAAAATGCGCTAGATTTCTCTGTTAGACACCTCAGCTTGACCATTTGTCTGAGGATGATAAGCCGTAGCAATGCGATGATTCACATTATACCTTTGCATCATAACGGTGAACTTGCAATTGCAAAAATGTGACCCCTCATCACTGATTATGACTCTTGGAGTTCCAAACCTTGTGAATATCTGCTTGTGAAGAAAATTAAGCACCACCTTGCATCGTTCATTGGCAACGCCTTAACTTCAACCCATTTCGACACATAATCAACCGCCAATAAGATATATTGATTATTACAAGATATACTGATAATTACAAGATGAGACAAATGGCCCCATGAAGTAAATTCCCCAAACATCAAATACTTTAACCTCGAGAAGCACATTAAGAGGCATCTCATCCTTTTTAGACATATTACCCACACGTTGACATCAATCACATGTCAAAAGGAACTGATGAGCATCTTTAAACAAGGTTGTCCAAAAGAAACCTGCTTGAAGAATACGAGCTGTTATCTTTTCTCCACCATAGTGTCCTCCATATGCCGTTGAGTGGATATCTCGCAAGATCCCCCCATTTTGCTGTACGGAATACATCTCCTGATGATTTGGTCAGCTCCTTGACAAAAAAGAAACGGCTCATCCAACATATACCACTTCACTTCATGCAGAAACTTCTTCCCTTGAGCGTACGATAAGTCGGGAGGCATGACATTACTCACAAGGTAGTTCACAATGTCTGCAAACCACGGTTCTTCCTTTTGCACTCCAAACAACTGCTAATCGGGAAAAGACTCATTTATTAATGTCTTGTCCAAGGAAGTAGCATTAGGGTTCTCTAAATGCGAAAGATGATCAGCGACTTGATTTTCACTCCCCTTTCTGTCCCTGATCTCTAATTCAAATTCTTGAAGCAATTCTAATCAATCTAGGCTCCGAGTCCTTCTTCGAGACGAGATAACGAATTGCAACGTGATCAGTGAAAACTGTCACTTTAGTCCCGAGTAGATAAGATCGAAATTTTTCAAAACCCTAGACAATAGCCAAGATTTCTTTCTCTGTAGTAGTATAATTCAGCTGAGCACCATTCAAGGTATTACTAGCGTAGTAGACCACATGAAATATGTTGTTCTTTCTCTGCCCAAGAACTGCTCCAACTGCATATTCACTTGCATCGCACATCATCTCAAAAGGTTCATTCCAGTCAGGTGCAGTTATGACAGGTTCCGTGATTAAACTCTTCTTCAATGTCTCAAAAGCGGCAAGGCACTCGCCATTAAACTTGAATGGGACATCTTTCTCTAGCAAACTGCACAATGGCTTCGAAATCTTAGAGAAGTCCTTGATTAAACGCCTATAGAAACCCGCATGACCAAGAAAACTGCGAATTCCCTTAACAGATATTGGTGGAGGAAGATTTTCATTGACCCCCACCTTAGCTTTGTCCACCTCAAGACCCTTACTAGAAACTTTGTGCCCAAGAATAATGCCTTGTCGCACCATAAAGTGACATTTCTCCCAATTGAGAACCAAGTTGGTCTCAACACACCTCTTGAGAACATGTCCAAGATTCTGCAAGCATTCGTCAAAAGAATCGCCAAATACAGAGAAGTTATCCATGAACACTTCCACATTCTGGCCAATCATATCAGAAAAGATGGCCATCATACATCTCTGAAATGTGGCTGGTACACCACACAGACGAAAAGAAACTCGTCTGAAGTCAAAGTACCAAATGGAAAAGTGAAGGTAGTCTGCTCCTGATCTTTTGGAGCGATACAAATATGATTGTAACCCGAATAACCATCCAGAAGACAGTAATACTCGTGACCAGCCAATCGGTCAAGCATCTGGTCAATGAAAGGCAGAGGGAAGTGATCCTTCCTAGTGGCCTTGTTCAGCTTCCTATAGTCCATACAAACTCTCCATCTCGTGACTGTTCGAGTAGGAATGAGTTCATTTATAACGACTCACGTATTTTTGTATTATTTAAATACGTAATTATGGAATTATTAAATAAATAAAATATGTGTATAGCTTCTATCAACTATGTGTTGTTTTATTACAATCTATGTGTGATTTATGGTGTACCGGGTTGTTCGTGTAATTAATTATTGAGTTATACTGAATTGTTTTCACTTTTAAAAGTGGATTTAATGCAAATTTATTTGCATAAATATTTGGAATGTTTCTAGAATTGTTTTTATGGTTTTATAATTATAATAATTATTTTTGGGATTTTATAAAATTTAGAAATCAATATTTCATCAATTATTTAGCCCTGTATGATTTTCTGATTTTATTTATTGGTAATATCCATATTTAATTCCAGAATTCTTCAAAAATTGTGAAACTCATATTTATTCAAGTTTGGAATATTTCGAGAATTTTAAAATTATTTCGGAAATTTTTGGGATTAAACTCACCCGCGCGTTGTTTCGTTTATTCATTAGAAGCGGGTATAAATTGCATTTCAGAAATTGTTTTAAAATTATGAAAATTACGTTTTTATTTACTTCGGGATATTTGTAACATTTTAAAACTATTTTAGATTTATTTCAATGTGTTTTCACCCGCATAGTATATCGTTAAATCGAGAGTAACGGATTAAAACTCGGCTTCCAGATCGGGGAGACACGTGGCAGGTGTTTATGAATTAAAGGAATATGTATCATGTTTTTACAAACTGATATATTATTAGTATTATTCTATTACAACAGTATCTTCTTCCTCCCTCATTTCATTATCTCTTTCTCGATCTCTCAATCTCTCCTGCCCCCTTCTCTTTTTGCCTCTCTGTTCGTTGAATTACATCTCGTTCCCCTCCTTTCTTATCTTCCCGTTCATTCTCTGTGCTTCCTGTCGATTCTCCTGTGCCGCTGTTGTTTTCGGTAACCGGCCGCCGTCTGTTCCCTTCTTTTTCGATGTGTGTGTGTACGGTATATATGTGTATATACATGTGTGTTGTCAAGTGTGTCTGCGTGTGTTTATTTCTCTATGTGTGCTCAGTCTGGGTATATGGCCGTATAGTTTCCGGCCATTTCTGTGCCACTGTTGTACGGTGGTTCTGGTGCGTGCGATTGCACGCGGTCGATTTGAGTTTCTCTTAATTAATTATTTAATTATTTTACTTTCTGTAGGCAGAATTTTGATTAGTATTCGTGATATAATCCTCGTGCGGAAAATTATTTAATTGGTAAAATACGCGTTGGAAACCCGAATTAATCGGGTACCCGCGAGTTTTACCGCCGTCAGCGATGAATTTCGATGAGCTGATGGTGGATTGTGATGATTTGTTCTGAGTCCTAATATTTTAAAATAAATAAATGTAAAAATGTGAATAATAATAATTTAGTTTAAATCGGTGGTTGGGATTTGTAAAGTGGATTTCGGTTGTGATATTGGTGGAAATTAATTGTTGGGTTGTTTGTTGTAGATTTGACGTCGAATTGTTTCGACGGGTAGTCCCAAAAATAAAGGAAGTGATGTCCGATTTCCGGGAAATCGAACCACGGGAATACGGGAGCGTATCCGGTAATTATCGGGACGGCGAGTGAATGTTTAACTAAATATAGAAATGTATTTTATATGAAACTTGACTGTATGTTGTGATGAAGTATTTTTCCAAAACCAGTAACACTAATTTCGTAAAATGACGAGTATACGGATTTTCTGGAAAAGAACACCGAACCGATCTTTGAGAACATGAACCCAAATTGTTGCGTGTGTTATTATAATATGTATAATTATGAATTGGGATTGTTAACGTTTGGGTAGAAGTGTTAGTGAGGATATGTCAAGCATACCTGGTCTTCTAACGTAGGGTATTTCGACTCTATAGGTTCTAGTCGTGGGACTCAGGAATTGAAGTCGAACTAAAGATAACCTAGTGATTAGTCGAAAGCGCAGCGAGGTTCCAAGCAAAGGACCCGATCGTAGAAGTCAGATCCAGGATAGTCTGATAGTAAGGCGATAAAGTCGAGTGTCCAAGTTAGTCCAAGGTCAATCAGAGATAGTCGTAAGCTCTGCAAGGCAAGTACCCCTGGCTATTCTTTTATAGTTCAGTATATATGAATGAAATGTTGTTTTATTTTCGAACAGGGACAGAAACATTTTAAGTTACATATCCCCTGTATTTGAAAATGTTGTTAAATATGGGTTTTGGGGAAAAGTAACTTCTGAAAGTACCTATCTCTAAAATGTGATTAAAAATGGAAAAGAGGTTTTGAATAGTGTGCTGTGACATAATTGATTTTAACAAGAGATAGGTAAAAATGATTTTAAAACTGGATAAAACAAATCAGATATTGGATAACGTTGCGTAAGTGGCTAATTCGGTTGCGTGCATTCCAAAACCGATTACTCCAGCATAGTTAATCAGAGACCTAGCTAGTCTCTGCGAATCCGGTTATTTTGTGTGAAAGCCCGATCAGCTTTCCTAGACATTTTGTGTGATAGCCCGACCAACTATCCTAGATAATTTATGTGGAGGCCTGATCAGCCGTCCCTAGATAACATCCAATACATATCTGATTGTGATTTTGTGGTTCCAGTAACGGAAAAAGCGATAGAGGTTCCAGTAACGGAACAAATGATTGAGGTTCCAGTAGCGGAACCAATGGTTTCGAGTCCCCGTAACGGGACAAATGGTTTTATGGTTCCTGTAATGGAACGAATGATTTGGAAATGAAAATAGCATGCTAAAATTTGAATTCTGGTATCTATGCACTACACACGACTATTGATTTTATTTTACAGAACATGCTGTTCTTATAACTATTTTATCATAAAATGGTTTTACTTTTTATTCATATAGTGGTACTGCTACGCAATCGATTGCTCACCCTTGCAGAATGTTTTATATATGTATTGTAGATGCCTAGGAGATTCTTTCGCGGTAGTCAGGGCAGAGTTCCAAGGCCTTCCGTGTCAAGCTCTTCTGAGGTAGTTGTGTTAGACCAAAGATGGTCTGTTGAGTTGCTGTATTAAGATAGTATTATTCAGAGTGTTTGTAGTAGGTTGGTTTTGTATTAGATGTAACCTAAGTCATACTTAAACCTGGAAAAGGTCTTAGTAAAGGGGTCGTAGTTATGTATTATTAATGATTTGGATTGTATTATGATTGTTACTATTGTTATTAGTAACGTCAACTCCTGACCCCGGGGTTGAGGTCGTCACATCATTCTTCTCATTAGCAACAACTGTGATACCTCCCTTCTTCGGTACACACTGAACTGGACTCACCCAAGAACTGTCAGAAATGGGATAAATAATCCCTGCATCCAGCCACTTAAGAATTTCCTTCTTCACTACTTCCTTCATGATCGGATTGAGTCTTCTTTGTTGCTCAACCGTAGGCTTTCTACCTTCCTCTAGCAGAATTTTATGTATTCAATAAGAAGGGTTGATTCCCTTAATATCTGCTATAGTCCATCCAATTGCCGATTTGAACTCTCTAATAATCCTCAAAAGCTTCTCTTCATTGCTACCTGAAAGGTCAGATGCAATAATAATAGGCAAAGTAGATGCATCACCTAAAAATGCATACCTCAAATGTTCAGGTAAAGGCTTAAGCTCAAGAGTAGGAGCTTCTTTAATAGATGGCTTGAGGCGTTTAGGAGCTTTGTTCAATTCCTCCATTCCAAGAGATTCAAAAGGCATATCAATCTTTGTTAGTCCCTAACAATACAACAAGAACTACAGAAGGGAGGTTGAATGTAATTCTCGCTACTTTTTCAAATTAAGGAAAAATGGTTCCAACTTAATAATATATGTGTTTGATTTGCAAAATGCGGAATGAAGAGTTAGATGAATCAAAACACAAGTAATTAAAAACACAAGTCTTTAAAAACTCTGGTGGATTTGAATGTATCCACCAGATATATATATATATATATATATATATATATATATATATATCAAGAGAACCCTGTGAAGCTTGAATAGCTCACAGCTGCTTACAAATATGAACAACTAAACTTACAGAGAAATGCTACAGGATACAGCTTACAATTGTTTTTATGAGAATGTATTTGCTTAGTCTTCTTGTTATCCTACTTGCTACTCTTGGTTTATATATTACAAAGATTACATAGTAATAAGACAAGATAATAAAACAAAACCTATCAAGTCTAATACCATGCTGTTTCACTACTCTATTCCAGCATCTTTGAATATCTTCATAATAGCATGGAAATGGTAATGCTTCTTTGTTCTCAAAAACCCAGCTGAATAGGCTGCCACATTCCTTTTGCAAAAACTCGACGCATGTGACTGTGTTGTCACTGTCAACAGATGTTTGAATTGATCATCCGTCGGGTACATGATTATCATCCGTCGGGTTACCTTGTTGATCATCCGTCAATAGCTTTGTTGATCATCCGTCGGGTAGCTATTGACACTTGACTTCATTTCACTTATGCAGAATTAGAAGACATCTTATATTTACAATTAATCAACCTATTCTCTATATCTAGTTAAAGTCAACAAGACTTATATGCTACTACAGAGTCTATACAAAGGTGTTTGCAGAAATGTGCTACATGACTTATTGTTACATAAGCTACTCACTCGATGGATGTCAAATCATCATCTGTCGGGACTATATTGAGTCATCCGTCGGGACTATATTTGATTATCCGTCGAGTGCTACATTTTTCACTAAATTGAATCTACTAAAGTTTTTTGTTAATGAAATCATCAAGTTCACAACACGGGCTTCTATAGTGAAGGTTATTGAATTGCCTTAATCACAAAACTGGCTGATACTCAACAAATTGTGCTTGAGACCATCCACTAAGGCAACCTCCTCAATGATGACATTATCTTTTGAAATTAAGCCATATCCCACAATATAACCCTTGTTGTCATCTCCAAAAGTAATACTTGGGCCAGCTCTTTCCTTGAACTCTGTGAGTAGGGTAGAATCTCCAGTCATGTATCTTGAAAAACCACTATCCAAGTACCAAAGATTCTTTTTGTTTCCCTGCACACATTAAAATCAAATTAAGTTGATTTTGGTACCCAAGTTTCCTTGGGTCCTGCCTTGTTAGCTTTCTTCTTTTGTTTCTTAGGTTTGATCTTATTTGACTTGGGGATATCAGATTCATCCTTAGTCATCTGAGTTGGACCTTTGAAACCATTCATTAAAACATAATTATCATGCACATTTTGATTAACAGGAAATGGCATGCTATTTGAAAATATATTATTCCAGTAGGGCATGTTAAATGGCATTTGAGGCATATTAAATGCAGCATAATAAGGATTAGGTGCAAATGGCATATTAGCAATATGTGCATTCATATTCTGTGTAGACATAACATTCATAGGCATAGAAGGCATAGTACTCATGTTGGGAAAAGGAGGTGGTACATTCATGGAGGTAGGCATGGTAATTTTGTAATTAAAAGATAGATAATTAACACTACCACACTTAACACAGATTTTTCTTGGAGCATACTTATCAGGTGTGTAGTTGTTATGTTTGTTAATCCCTATTTTTCCATATCTATTATTTTTCTTTTTAGCTTCTATTTTAACCTCAATCTTTTCTAATCTGTCATTTAATTGCTTTATGGACAGATGACCAACATTCACTTTCTTCTCCTTCTATACTTGACTAGATTCTCCTGAAATAAAGTTTTTGGAAACTGATCCATATTTTTCATTTAACTTGGCAAGTTTGGCTTTACTCACAGGTTTGCTCACAGCCGACGTATGAGGATTTATGTCACTCGACGGATAACCTTTTTGATTATCCGACGGATGACTTTCATCATCCGTCGAGTCAACATCTGTTAGCAATCCTTCAACCAAATTGGATTCTAGATTCTCTTTACTCTTTTTCCAGGCTGCATCACAGAAAGACTCAATACCTTGAACTTTGGTGATTTGAGCATGGACATCTCTAGATGATTTCCATGCCTTAATCACCTCCTGTTCACGATCAAACTGCTTCTTCAAAATTTCTTCTTTCTTCAAGGACTCAGTTAATTCCTCCTTAACAATCTTACATTCTATTCTCAATTTTTCAAATTCTATAAACTGAGACTCTTGCACATTATTTCTCTCACTTAGGAACAAATTGTTTTCTTTGATTTTAGCATTTTCCTTAGTGAGGGACTTAAGTGTAACACGCAAATGATATAATTTTGTAGACATGTCATTTATTGCATCATTACACTCAGCTTTAGATAAGTGTGCAAGGTTAGTGGTGATTACCTGATTACTTGAAGAACTTGTCTCTGTTTCATCAGACTTGGCCATTAGGGCTAGATTGACATAGCTGACACCTTCTTCTTCATCCAGACCATCTGCTGCCCAGTCATTTTCTTGTATAATAAAAGCCCTTTCCTTTTGTTTGAGAAGCTCAAAATACTTATGTTTATAATCCATAGGATCAAACTTCTTCTTGCTGGAATCTGACTTTCTACACTCACTGGCAAAGTGCCCTGCCAAGCCACATTTGAAACACTTAAATTTTGATTTATCCACCATGTTTCTATTTGGCTTAGCTGCTCCAAAGTTCTTCTTGAACTTGAGCTTGTCAAATCTTCTGGAAAGAAAAGCAAGATGTTCATCAATATCATCCATATCATCTTGGCTCAATGAATCTTCATTTTCTGCTACCAGCCCCTTGCCTTTGTTTTCACAGACCTTTGAAGTAGACTCAACAGCTTCTATCTTCATCTCCTTCTCTTTCTCTAACTCAGCAACCAGTGCAATGGACCCTCCTTTCTTTCTCCCTTTCTCCATTCTTTCATCTTGCTCTATTTCAAGCTCATAAGTCTTTAGAATGCCATACAGTCTCTCTAGTGTAAACTCCTTGTATTCTTGTGAATTTCTCAAGGAGGCTGTCATTGGTTTCCACTCTTTTGGAAGGGATCTCAGAAATTTGAGATTAGAGTCTTTGGTTTGGTAGACTCTTCCATGCAGCTTCAGAGCATTTAGTAGCTTTTGGAATCTACTAAAGATATCAGTGAAAGTTTCACCTTCTTCACAGTGGAAATGCTCATATTGCTGAATTAGTAACGGCATCTTGTTTTCTCTAACTTGTTCAGTGTCATAAAAAATTATTTGAATGGTGTCCCAAACCTCCTTGGTTGTCTTGCAGTTGATGATGTTGTCAAACATGTCACCATTAACTCCATTGAATAAAATATTCATGGCCTTCTTGTCTTTCCTGACTTGTTCAATATCGGGATCTAACCATTCATGCCTTGGCTTGGGAACTGATGGCTCATTTATAGTTACAACTCTTATTAGTACGTGAGGACCTCCCTCTATGCAATCCACATAGGCCTCATCTTGAGAAAGTAAATGAAGATGCATCTTTACCTTCCAGTGATGGTAATTATCTTTGTCCAGAAAAGGAATCTTGACTCCAACACCCTTCTTGTTCATCTTGTTGTTTGTTCTGATCTTTAAACTCTTTGTGCTTCAAGAGCTTGCTTTAATACCAATTTTTAGTCCCTAAAAATACAACAAGAATTACATAAGGGGGGTTGAATGTAATTTTGACTACTTTTTCAGATTAAAGAAAAATGGTTATAACTTAATAAATATAAGTGTTTGATTTGCAAAATACGGAATGAAGAGTTAGATGAATCAAAACAAAAGTAATTAAAAACACAAGTATTTAAAAACTTTCTGGTGGATTTGAATGTATCCACCAGATATATACATATATATATATATATCAAAAGAACCCTGTGAAGCTTGAATAGCTCACAGCTGCTTACAAATATGAACAACTAAACTTACAGAGAAATGCTACATGATACAGCTTACAATTGTTTCTCTGAGAATGTATTTGCTTAGTCTTCTTGTTGTCCTACTTGCTACTCTTGTTTATATATTACCAAGATTACATAGTAATAAGACAAGATAATAAAACAAAACCTATCAAGTCTAATACAATGCTGCTTCACTACTATATTCCAGCATCTTTGAGTATCTTCATAATAGCATGGAAATGTTAATGCTTCTTTGTTCTCAAAAACCCAGCTGAATAGGCTGCCACATTCTTTTTGCAAAAACTTGACGCATGTG